>NC_080020.1:25275013-25575013 GCF_030020395.1 Manis pentadactyla | reverse complement strand
CCACTTTGTCTTTCGGAAGTTATGCATAAAAAGATTTTGTTATTTTCCTCTTAATTTCTAAGGCTTACAGACTAAATGGTTTCAGAAAATAATCTTTCTTGCGATTTAAAAGTAAAAGAAGGGGAAAATGATGAATAAGAAGAGAGACATGGTGACAGAGCAAGCCTTTGATACCATTATAATCCTCCTTTCTACACTTACTAGTTTTAATCGTTAGCAGTAACTCATTCATTTCTATAAATACTAAAGTGTGAGTAGGGAAAAAGTGGTTTCTGGAAACACTTACGCCAGCATAAAGCTAGTGTATTATAGGACTAAGCCTGCTTATTGCATAAATAATCGAGAGCTGGTATCTGTCCGGAAGAACTCAAAACGAATACACTGCTACTTGACCTTATATGTAGTCCCAAGTAGTATGCCCAGCCTCAGGGAAAGCATCCGAGCAAAATAAACCTTCTAAGAACCATTTTTGAAATTACTTTACACTTCTTTTTAGGGAGAGAATGCCTTCGGTGTGAAGGTTAAGAAAAATGATAAAATACCTCTTTTTCCTTAAAAGAATCTTAAAGAAGAATGCAGCCTGTACCTCTCTGATCACTTCTGTAGCGAGAGGCAGCAGTCGCGACTGCCCTTTATGCTGAGGCGCCAGGCTCGGAATCATGGCGAAAGACCGCCTCCCACAGTCGTTGCCATGGATACAAGCTGTGCTCTTGCTCGCATCTCGGATGACAGTTACTCCCGACAATGCAAGCGCCGTGCTCTTTACGAGGCATTTTGTATGTAATGTTTACTTCAATCCTCACAATCTTTACACCGAGGAAGGAGGGTTTTACTCTCCCTATATTCCCAGTGAGGGAGTCACACACCCAGTGAGCTTAATTCGTTTCCCGAGGTGCCCTGGCTTTAAGGAACGGAAGCGTGTGATGTGAACCCAGTACTGTCTTTCGCTGAAAGCTGTGGTCTTAGCCCCTTCATGTACTTTACTCTGACTTAAAAGAAACTTTTACACTTGGTACTGTTCACACTATTCCGGCCAGAAAGCCGAGTCAAGATGACGTTATGCAGGGTTATGGAAAAAGCCATTGCATGTCCCCAGAGTCCACATGTCAAAAAAATTTTCCATACTAAATATTTTCCGTATTTCCCATCTTAAATATGAATTCTGAGAAGAGAACTTTTGCTAAGATGTCAAATGCATTCAGAAGGAACAGCAGTTGTACAAACTGCGTTTTTACACCCTAAAACACTAAGAAGGAATCGGGCAAAACCGTTTTATGCTCCCCTGCATGGGTCGCTTTTGATTAAATTTCACGGATTCAGTCAATTAAGCTTTTTTTTTAACAGGTATAATTTTGACAGAGTTAAGATTTATTCATATAGGAAAATGTTCGTTTGTCAAAAAAGGAAAAGATTATTTTGCTTTCCAGAATTGGCCTGACAAAGTCATTGTTTGCATTTTTGTTTTTGGCATTAAAAATATAATACTTTCTAAGAGCGTTCCGTGTATTGGAATCTCTTCTGACTCCAGGATTTCATAGAATGAGAAAAGGATTGTCAGGGAAATCAGAAACTTAAATTAAAAGTTTAATTCCCTGAACAGTCGAAACAATTGTGGGTGAGGAAAAGAAAGAATATTTTCCTCAATAAAGGTTTCCTTAGAAAAAGGAAATACAATTTGTATCATTTGATCCCTAACCACTTTGTCTTTCGGAAGTTATGCATAAAAAGATTTTGTTATTTTCCTCTTAATTTCTAAGGCTTACAGACTAAATGGTTTCAGAAAATAATCTTTCTTGCGATTTAAAAGTAAAAGAAGGGGAAAATGATGAATAAGAAGAGAGACATGGTGACAGAGCAAGCCTTTGATACCATTATAATCCTCCTTTCTACACTTACTAGTTTTAATCGTTAGCAGTAACTCATTCATTTCTATAAATACTAAAGTGTGAGTAGGGAAAAAGTGGTTTCTGGAAACACTTACGCCAGCATAAAGCTAGTGTATTATAGGACTAAGCCTGCTTATTGCATAAATAATCGAGAGCTGGTATCTGTCCGGAAGAACTCAAAACGAATACACTGCTACTTGACCTTATATGTAGTCCCAAGTAGTATGCCCAGCCTCAGGGAAAGCATCCGAGCAAAATAAACCTTCTAAGAACCATTTTTGAAATTACTTTACACTTCTTTTTAGGGAGAGAATGCCTTCGGTGTGAAGGTTAAGAAAAATGATAAAATACCTCTTTTTCCTTAAAAGAATCTTAAAGAAGAATGCAGCCTGTACCTCTCTGATCACTTCTGTAGCGAGAGGCAGCAGTCGCGACTGCCCTTTATGCTGAGGCGCCAGGCTCGGAATCATGGCGAAAGACCGCCTCCCACAGTCGTTGCCATGGATACAAGCTGTGCTCTTGCTCGCATCTCGGATGACAGTTACTCCCGACAATGCAAGCGCCGTGCTCTTTACGAGGCATTTTGTATGTAATGTTTACTTCAATCCTCACAATCTTTACACCGAGGAAGGAGGGTTTTACTCTCCCTATATTCCCAGTGAGGGAGTCACACACCCAGTGAGCTTAATTCGTTTCCCGAGGTGCCCTGGCTTTAAGGAACGGAAGCGTGTGATGTGAACCCAGTACTGTCTTTCGCTGAAAGCTGTGGTCTTAGCCCCTTCATGTACTTTACTCTGACTTAAAAGAAACTTTTACACTTGGTACTGTTCACACTATTCCGGCCAGAAAGCCGAGTCAAGATGACGTTATGCAGGGTTATGGAAAAAGCCATTGCATGTCCCCAGAGTCCACATGTCAAAAAAATTTTCCATACTAAATATTTTCCGTATTTCCCATCTTAAATATGAATTCTGAGAAGAGAACTTTTGCTAAGATGTCAAATGCATTCAGAAGGAACAGCAGTTGTACAAACTGCGTTTTTACACCCTAAAACACTAAGAAGGAATCGGGCAAAACAGTTTTATGCTCCCCTGCATGGGTCGCTTTTGATTAAATTTCACGGATTCAGTCAATTAAGCTTTTTTTTTAACAGGTATAATTTTGACAGAGTTAAGATTTATTCATATAGGAAAATGTTCGTTTGTCAAAAAAGGAAAAGATTATTTTGCTTTCCAGAATTGGCCTGACAAAGTCATTGTTTGCATTTTTGTTTTTGGCATTAAAAATATAATACTTTCTAAGAGCGTTCCGTGTATTGGAATCTCTTCTGACTCCAGGATTTCATAGAATGAGAAAAGGATTGTCAGGGAAATCAGAAACTTAAATTAAAAGTTTAATTCCCTGAACAGTCGAAACAATTGTGGGTGAGGAAAAGAAAGAATATTTTCCTCAATAAAGGTTTCCTTAGAAAAAGGAAATACAATTTGTATCATTTGATCCCTAACCACTTTGTCTTTCGGAAGTTATGCATAAAAAGATTTTGTTATTTTCCTCTTAATTTCTAAGGCTTACAGACTAAATGGTTTCAGAAAATAATCTTTCTTGCGATTTAAAAGTAAAAGAAGGGGAAAATGATGAATAAGAAGAGAGACATGGTGACAGAGCAAGCCTTTGATACCATTATAATCCTCCTTTCTACACTTACTAGTTTTAATCGTTAGCAGTAACTCATTCATTTCTATAAATACTAAAGTGTGAGTAGGGAAAAAGTGGTTTCTGGAAACACTTACGCCAGCATAAAGCTAGTGTATTATAGGACTAAGCCTGCTTATTGCATAAATAATCGAGAGCTGGTATCTGTCCGGAAGAACTCAAAACGAATACACTGCTACTTGACCTTATATGTAGTCCCAAGTAGTATGCCCAGCCTCAGGGAAAGCATCCGAGCAAAATAAACCTTCTAAGAACCATTTTTGAAATTACTTTACACTTCTTTTTAGGGAGAGAATGCCTTCGGTGTGAAGGTTAAGAAAAATGATAAAATACCTCTTTTTCCTTAAAAGAATCTTAAAGAAGAATGCAGCCTGTACCTCTCTGATCACTTCTGTAGCGAGAGGCAGCAGTCGCGACTGCCCTTTATGCTGAGGCGCCAGGCTCGGAATCATGGCGAAAGACCGCCTCCCACAGTCGTTGCCATGGATACAAGCTGTGCTCTTGCTCGCATCTCGGATGACAGTTACTCCCGACAATGCAAGCGCCGTGCTCTTTACGAGGCATTTTGTATGTAATGTTTACTTCAATCCTCACAATCTTTACACCGAGGAAGGAGGGTTTTACTCTCCCTATATTCCCAGTGAGGGAGTCACACACCCAGTGAGCTTAATTCGTTTCCCGAGGTGCCCTGGCTTTAAGGAACGGAAGCGTGTGATGTGAACCCAGTACTGTCTTTCGCTGAAAGCTGTGGTCTTAGCCCCTTCATGTACTTTACTCTGACTTAAAAGAAACTTTTACACTTGGTACTGTTCACACTATTCCGGCCAGAAAGCCGAGTCAAGATGACGTTATGCAGGGTTATGGAAAAAGCCATTGCATGTCCCCAGAGTCCACATGTCAAAAAAATTTTCCATACTAAATATTTTCCGTATTTCCCATCTTAAATATGAATTCTGAGAAGAGAACTTTTGCTAAGATGTCAAATGCATTCAGAAGGAACAGCAGTTGTACAAACTGCGTTTTTACACCCTAAAACACTAAGAAGGAATCGGGCAAAACAGTTTTATGCTCCCCTGCATGGGTCGCTTTTGATTAAATTTCACGGATTCAGTCAATTAAGCTTTTTTTTTAACAGGTATAATTTTGACAGAGTTAAGATTTATTCATATAGGAAAATGTTCGTTTGTCAAAAAAGGAAAAGATTATTTTGCTTTCCAGAATTGGCCTGACAAAGTCATTGTTTGCATTTTTGTTTTTGGCATTAAAAATATAATACTTTCTAAGAGCGTTCCGTGTATTGGAATCTCTTCTGACTCCAGGATTTCATAGAATGAGAAAAGGATTGTCAGGGAAATCAGAAACTTAAATTAAAAGTTTAATTCCCTGAACAGTCGAAACAATTGTGGGTGAGGAAAAGAAAGAATATTTTCCTCAATAAAGGTTTCCTTAGAAAAAGGAAATACAATTTGTATCATTTGATCCCTAACCACTTTGTCTTTCGGAAGTTATGCATAAAAAGATTTTGTTATTTTCCTCTTAATTTCTAAGGCTTACAGACTAAATGGTTTCAGAAAATAATCTTTCTTGCGATTTAAAAGTAAAAGAAGGGGAAAATGATGAATAAGAAGAGAGACATGGTGACAGAGCAAGCCTTTGATACCATTATAATCCTCCTTTCTACACTTACTAGTTTTAATCGTTAGCAGTAACTCATTCATTTCTATAAATACTAAAGTGTGAGTAGGGAAAAAGTGGTTTCTGGAAACACTTACGCCAGCATAAAGCTAGTGTATTATAGGACTAAGCCTGCTTATTGCATAAATAATCGAGAGCTGGTATCTGTCCGGAAGAACTCAAAACGAATACACTGCTACTTGACCTTATATGTAGTCCCAAGTAGTATGCCCAGCCTCAGGGAAAGCATCCGAGCAAAATAAACCTTCTAAGAACCATTTTTGAAATTACTTTACACTTCTTTTTAGGGAGAGAATGCCTTCGGTGTGAAGGTTAAGAAAAATGATAAAATACCTCTTTTTCCTTAAAAGAATCTTAAAGAAGAATGCAGCCTGTACCTCTCTGATCACTTCTGTAGCGAGAGGCAGCAGTCGCGACTGCCCTTTATGCTGAGGCGCCAGGCTCGGAATCATGGCGAAAGACCGCCTCCCACAGTCGTTGCCATGGATACAAGCTGTGCTCTTGCTCGCATCTCGGATGACAGTTACTCCCGACAATGCAAGCGCCGTGCTCTTTACGAGGCATTTTGTATGTAATGTTTACTTCAATCCTCACAATCTTTACACCGAGGAAGGAGGGTTTTACTCTCCCTATATTCCCAGTGAGGGAGTCACACACCCAGTGAGCTTAATTCGTTTCCCGAGGTGCCCTGGCTTTAAGGAACGGAAGCGTGTGATGTGAACCCAGTACTGTCTTTCGCTGAAAGCTGTGGTCTTAGCCCCTTCATGTACTTTACTCTGACTTAAAAGAAACTTTTACACTTGGTACTGTTCACACTATTCCGGCCAGAAAGCCGAGTCAAGATGACGTTATGCAGGGTTATGGAAAAAGCCATTGCATGTCCCCAGAGTCCACATGTCAAAAAAATTTTCCATACTAAATATTTTCCGTATTTCCCATCTTAAATATGAATTCTGAGAAGAGAACTTTTGCTAAGATGTCAAATGCATTCAGAAGGAACAGCAGTTGTACAAACTGCGTTTTTACACCCTAAAACACTAAGAAGGAATCGGGCAAAACCGTTTTATGCTCCCCTGCATGGGTCGCTTTTGATTAAATTTCACGGATTCAGTCAATTAAGCTTTTTTTTTAACAGGTATAATTTTGACAGAGTTAAGATTTATTCATATAGGAAAATGTTCGTTTGTCAAAAAAGGAAAAGATTATTTTGCTTTCCAGAATTGGCCTGACAAAGTCATTGTTTGCATTTTTGTTTTTGGCATTAAAAATATAATACTTTCTAAGAGCGTTCCGTGTATTGGAATCTCTTCTGACTCCAGGATTTCATAGAATGAGAAAAGGATTGTCAGGGAAATCGGAAACTTAAATTAAAAGTTTAATTCCCTGAACAGTCGAAACAATTGTGGGTGAGGAAAAGAAAGAATATTTTCCTCAATAAAGGTTTCCTTAGAAAAAGGAAATACAATTTGTATCATTTGATCCCTAACCACTTTGTCTTTCGGAAGTTATGCATAAAAAGATTTTGTTATTTTCCTCTTAATTTCTAAGGCTTACAGACTAAATGGTTTCAGAAAATAATCTTTCTTGCGATTTAAAAGTAAAAGAAGGGGAAAATGATGAATAAGAAGAGAGACATGGTGACAGAGCAAGCCTTTGATACCATTATAATCCTCCTTTCTACACTTACTAGTTTTAATCGTTAGCAGTAACTCATTCATTTCTATAAATACTAAAGTGTGAGTAGGGAAAAAGTGGTTTCTGGAAACACTTACGCCAGCATAAAGCTAGTGTATTATAGGACTAAGCCTGCTTATTGCATAAATAATCGAGAGCTGGTATCTGTCCGGAAGAACTCAAAACGAATACACTGCTACTTGACCTTATATGTAGTCCCAAGTAGTATGCCCAGCCTCAGGGAAAGCATCCGAGCAAAATAAACCTTCTAAGAACCATTTTTGAAATTACTTTACACTTCTTTTTAGGGAGAGAATGCCTTCGGTGTGAAGGTTAAGAAAAATGATAAAATACCTCTTTTTCCTTAAAAGAATCTTAAAGAAGAATGCAGCCTGTACCTCTCTGATCACTTCTGTAGCGAGAGGCAGCAGTCGCGACTGCCCTTTATGCTGAGGCGCCAGGCTCGGAATCATGGCGAAAGACCGCCTCCCACAGTCGTTGCCATGGATACAAGCTCTGCTCTTGCTCGCATCTCGGATGACAGTTACTCCCGACAATGCAAGCGCCGTGCTCTTTACGAGGCATTTTGTATGTAATGTTTACTTCAATCCTCACAATCTTTACACCGAGGAAGGAGGGTTTTACTCTCCCTATATTCCCAGTGAGGGAGTCACACACCCAGTGAGCTTAATTCGTTTCCCGAGGTGCCCTGGCTTTAAGGAACGGAAGCGTGTGATGTGAACCCAGTACTGTCTTTCGCTGAAAGCTGTGGTCTTAGCCACTTCATGTACTTTACTCTGACTTAAAAGAAACTTTTACACTTGGTACTGTTCACACTATTCCGGCCAGAAAGCCGAGTCAAGATGACGTTATGCAGGGTTATGGAAAAAGCCATTGCATGTCCCCAGAGTCCACATGTCAAAAAAATTTTCCATACTAAATATTTTCCGTATTTCCCATCTTAAATATGAATTCTGAGAAGAGAACTTTTGCTAAGATGTCAAATGCATTCAGAAGGAACAGCAGTTGTACAAACTGCGTTTTTACACCCTAAAACACTAAGAAGGAATCGGGCAAAACCGTTTTATGCTCCCCTGCATGGGTCGCTTTTGATTAAATTTCACGGATTCAGTCAATTAAGCTTTTTTTTTAACAGGTATAATTTTGACAGAGTTAAGATTTATTCATATAGGAAAATGTTCGTTTGTCAAAAAAGGAAAAGATTATTTTGCTTTCCAGAATTGGCCTGACAAAGTCATTGTTTGCATTTTTGTTTTTGGCATTAAAAATATAATACTTTCTAAGAGCGTTCCGTGTATTGGAATCTCTTCTGACTCCAGGATTTCATAGAATGAGAAAAGGATTGTCAGGGAAATCAGAAACTTAAATTAAAAGTTTAATTCCCTGAACAGTCGAAACAATTGTGGGTGAGGAAAAGAAAGAATATTTTCCTCAATAAAGGTTTCCTTAGAAAAAGGAAATACAATTTGTATCATTTGATCCCTAACCACTTTGTCTTTCGGAAGTTATGCATAAAAAGATTTTGTTATTTTCCTCTTAATTTCTAAGGCTTACAGACTAAATGGTTTCAGAAAATAATCTTTCTTGCGATTTAAAAGTAAAAGAAGGGGAAAATGATGAATAAGAAGAGAGACATGGTGACAGAGCAAGCCTTTGATACCATTATAATCCTCCTTTCTACACTTACTAGTTTTAATCGTTAGCAGTAACTCATTCATTTCTATAAATACTAAAGTGTGAGTAGGGAAAAAGTGGTTTCTGGAAACACTTACGCCAGCATAAAGCTAGTGTATTATAGGACTAAGCCTGCTTATTGCATAAATAATCGAGAGCTGGTATCTGTCCGGAAGAACTCAAAACGAATACACTGCTACTTGACCTTATATGTAGTCCCAAGTAGTATGCCCAGCCTCAGGGAAAGCATCCGAGCAAAATAAACCTTCTAAGAACCATTTTTGAAATTACTTTACACTTCTTTTTAGGGAGAGAATGCCTTCGGTGTGAAGGTTAAGAAAAATGATAAAATACCTCTTTTTCCTTAAAAGAATCTTAAAGAAGAATGCAGCCTGTACCTCTCTGATCACTTCTGTAGCGAGAGGCAGCAGTCGCGACTGCCCTTTATGCTGAGGCGCCAGGCTCGGAATCATGGCGAAAGACCGCCTCCCACAGTCGTTGCCATGGATACAAGCTCTGCTCTTGCTCGCATCTCGGATGACAGTTACTCCCGACAATGCAAGCGCCGTGCTCTTTACGAGGCATTTTGTATGTAATGTTTACTTCAATCCTCACAATCTTTACACCGAGGAAGGAGGGTTTTACTCTCCCTATATTCCCAGTGAGGGAGTCACACACCCAGTGAGCTTAATTCGTTTCCCGAGGTGCCCTGGCTTTAAGGAACGGAAGCGTGTGATGTGAACCCAGTACTGTCTTTCGCTGAAAGCTGTGGTCTTAGCCACTTCATGTACTTTACTCTGACTTAAAAGAAACTTTTACACTTGGTACTGTTCACACTATTCCGGCCAGAAAGCCGAGTCAAGATGACGTTATGCAGGGTTATGGAAAAAGCCATTGCATGTCCCCAGAGTCCACATGTCAAAAAAATTTTCCATACTAAATATTTTCCGTATTTCCCATCTTAAATATGAATTCTGAGAAGAGAACTTTTGCTAAGATGTCAAATGCATTCAGAAGGAACAGCAGTTGTACAAACTGCGTTTTTACACCCTAAAACACTAAGAAGGAATCGGGCAAAACCGTTTTATGCTCCCCTGCATGGGTCGCTTTTGATTAAATTTCACGGATTCAGTCAATTAAGCTTTTTTTTTAACAGGTATAATTTTGACAGAGTTAAGATTTATTCGTATAGGAAAATGTTCGTTTGTCAAAAAAGGAAAAGATTATTTTGCTTTCCAGAATTGGCCTGACAAAGTCATTGTTTGCATTTTTGTTTTTGGCATTAAAAATATAATACTTTCTAAGAGCGTTCCGTGTATTGGAATCTCTTCTGACTCCAGGATTTCATAGAATGAGAAAAGGATTGTCAGGGAAATCAGAAACTTAAATTAAAAGTTTAATTCCCTGAACAGTCGAAACAATTGTGGGTGAGGAAAAGAAAGAATATTTTCCTCAATAAAGGTTTCCTTAGAAAAAGGAAATACAATTTGTATCATTTGATCCCTAACCACTTTGTCTTTCGGAAGTTATGCATAAAAAGATTTTGTTATTTTCCTCTTAATTTCTAAGGCTTACAGACTAAATGGTTTCAGAAAATAATCTTTCTTGCGATTTAAAAGTAAAAGAAGGGGAAAATGATGAATAAGAAGAGAGACATGGTGACAGAGCAAGCCTTTGATACCATTATAATCCTCCTTTCTACACTTACTAGTTTTAATCGTTAGCAGTAACTCATTCATTTCTATAAATACTAAAGTGTGAGTAGGGAAAAAGTGGTTTCTGGAAACACTTACGCCAGCATAAAGCTAGTGTATTATAGGACTAAGCCTGCTTATTGCATAAATAATCGAGAGCTGGTATCTGTCCGGAAGAACTCAAAACGAATACACTGCTACTTGACCTTATATGTAGTCCCAAGTAGTATGCCCAGCCTCAGGGAAAGCATCCGAGCAAAATAAACCTTCTAAGAACCATTTTTGAAATTACTTTACACTTCTTTTTAGGGAGAGAATGCCTTCGGTGTGAAGGTTAAGAAAAATGATAAAATACCTCTTTTTCCTTAAAAGAATCTTAAAGAAGAATGCAGCCTGTACCTCTCTGATCACTTCTGTAGCGAGAGGCAGCAGTCGCGACTGCCCTTTATGCTGAGGCGCCAGGCTCGGAATCATGGCGAAAGACCGCCTCCCACAGTCGTTGCCATGGATACAAGCTGTGCTCTTGCTCGCATCTCGGATGACAGTTACTCCCGACAATGCAAGCGCCGTGCTCTTTACGAGGCATTTTGTATGTAATGTTTACTTCAATCCTCACAATCTTTACACCGAGGAAGGAGGGTTTTACTCTCCCTATATTCCCAGTGAGGGAGTCACACACCCAGTGAGCTTAATTCGTTTCCCGAGGTGCCCTGGCTTTAAGGAACGGAAGCGTGTGATGTGAACCCAGTACTGTCTTTCGCTGAAAGCTGTGGTCTTAGCCCCTTCATGTACTTTACTCTGACTTAAAAGAAACTTTTACACTTGGTACTGTTCACACTATTCCGGCCAGAAAGCCGAGTCAAGATGACGTTATGCAGGGTTATGGAAAAAGCCATTGCATGTCCCCAGAGTCCACATGTCAAAAAAATTTTCCATACTAAATATTTTCCGTATTTCCCATCTTAAATATGAATTCTGAGAAGAGAACTTTTGCTAAGATGTCAAATGCATTCAGAAGGAACAGCAGTTGTACAAACTGCGTTTTTACACCCTAAAACACTAAGAAGGAATCTGGCAAAACCGTTTTATGCTCCCCTGCATGGGTCGCTTTTGATTAAATTTCACGGATTCAGTCAATTAAGCTTTTTTTTTAACAGGTATAATTTTGACAGAGTTAAGATTTATTCATATAGGAAAATGTTCGTTTGTCAAAAAAGGAAAAGATTATTTTGCTTTCCAGAATTGGCCTGACAAAGTCATTGTTTGCATTTTTGTTTTTGGCATTAAAAATATAATACTTTCTAAGAGCGTTCCGTGTATTGGAATCTCTTCTGACTCCAGGATTTCATAGAATGAGAAAAGGATTGTCAGGGAAATCAGAAACTTAAATTAAAAGTTTAATTCCCTGAACAGTCGAAACAATTGTGGGTGAGGAAAAGAAAGAATATTTTCCTCAATAAAGGTTTCCTTAGAAAAAGGAAATACAATTTGTATCATTTGATCCCTAACCACTTTGTCTTTCGGAAGTTATGCATAAAAAGATTTTGTTATTTTCCTCTTAATTTCTAAGGCTTACAGACTAAATGGTTTCAGAAAATAATCTTTCTTGCGATTTAAAAGTAAAAGAAGGGGAAAATGATGAATAAGAAGAGAGACATGGTGACAGAGCAAGCCTTTGATACCATTATAATCCTCCTTTCTACACTTACTAGTTTTAATCGTTAGCAGTAACTCATTCATTTCTATAAATACTAAAGTGTGAGTAGGGAAAAAGTGGTTTCTGGAAACACTTACGCCAGCATAAAGCTAGTGTATTATAGGACTAAGCCTGCTTATTGCATAAATAATCGAGAGCTGGTATCTGTCCGGAAGAACTCAAAACGAATACACTGCTACTTGACCTTATATGTAGTCCCAAGTAGTATGCCCAGCCTCAGGGAAAGCATCCGAGCAAAATAAACCTTCTAAGAACCATTTTTGAAATTACTTTACACTTCTTTTTAGGGAGAGAATGCCTTCGGTGTGAAGGTTAAGAAAAATGATAAAATACCTCTTTTTCCTTAAAAGAATCTTAAAGAAGAATGCAGCCTGTACCTCTCTGATCACTTCTGTAGCGAGAGGCAGCAGTCGCGACTGCCCTTTATGCTGAGGCGCCAGGCTCGGAATCATGGCGAAAGACCGCCTCCCACAGTCGTTGCCATGGATACAAGCTGTGCTCTTGCTCGCATCTCGGATGACAGTTACTCCCGACAATGCAAGCGCCGTGCTCTTTACGAGGCATTTTGTATGTAATGTTTACTTCAATCCTCACAATCTTTACACCGAGGAAGGAGGGTTTTACTCTCCCTATATTCCCAGTGAGGGAGTCACACACCCAGTGAGCTTAATTCGTTTCCCGAGGTGCCCTGGCTTTAAGGAACGGAAGCGTGTGATGTGAACCCAGTACTGTCTTTCGCTGAAAGCTGTGGTCTTAGCCCCTTCATGTACTTTACTCTGACTTAAAAGAAACTTTTACACTTGGTACTGTTCACACTATTCCGGCCAGAAAGCCGAGTCAAGATGACGTTATGCAGGGTTATGGAAAAAGCCATTGCATGTCCCCAGAGTCCACATGTCAAAAAAATTTTCCATACTAAATATTTTCCGTATTTCCCATCTTAAATATGAATTCTGAGAAGAGAACTTTTGCTAAGATGTCAAATGCATTCAGAAGGAACAGCAGTTGTACAAACTGCGTTTTTACACCCTAAAACACTAAGAAGGAATCGGGCAAAACCGTTTTATGCTCCCCTGCATGGGTCGCTTTTGATTAAATTTCACGGATTCAGTCAATTAAGCTTTTTTTTTAACAGGTATAATTTTGACAGAGTTAAGATTTATTCATATAGGAAAATGTTCGTTTGTCAAAAAAGGAAAAGATTATTTTGCTTTCCAGAATTGGCCTGACAAAGTCATTGTTTGCATTTTTGTTTTTGGCATTAAAAATATAATACTTTCTAAGAGCGTTCCGTGTATTGGAATCTCTTCTGACTCCAGGATTTCATAGAATGAGAAAAGGATTGTCAGGGAAATCAGAAACTTAAATTAAAAGTTTAATTCCCTGAACAGTCGAAACAATTGTGGGTGAGGAAAAGAAAGAATATTTTCCTCAATAAAGGTTTCCTTAGAAAAAGGAAATACAATTTGTATCATTTGATCCCTAACCACTTTGTCTTTCGGAAGTTATGCATAAAAAGATTTTGTTATTTTCCTCTTAATTTCTAAGGCTTACAGACTAAATGGTTTCAGAAAATAATCTTTCTTGCGATTTAAAAGTAAAAGAAGGGGAAAATGATGAATAAGAAGAGAGACATGGTGACAGAGCAAGCCTTTGATACCATTATAATCCTCCTTTCTACACTTACTAGTTTTAATCGTTAGCAGTAACTCATTCATTTCTATAAATACTAAAGTGTGAGTAGGGAAAAAGTGGTTTCTGGAAACACTTACGCCAGCATAAAGCTAGTGTATTATAGGACTAAGCCTGCTTATTGCATAAATAATCGAGAGCTGGTATCTGTCCGGAAGAACTCAAAACGAATACACTGCTACTTGACCTTATATGTAGTCCCAAGTAGTATGCCCAGCCTCAGGGAAAGCATCCGAGCAAAATAAACCTTCTAAGAACCATTTTTGAAATTACTTTACACTTCTTTTTAGGGAGAGAATGCCTTCGGTGTGAAGGTTAAGAAAAATGATAAAATACCTCTTTTTCCTTAAAAGAATCTTAAAGAAGAATGCAGCCTGTACCTCTCTGATCACTTCTGTAGCGAGAGGCAGCAGTCGCGACTGCCCTTTATGCTGAGGCGCCAGGCTCGGAATCATGGCGAAAGACCGCCTCCCACAGTCGTTGCCATGGATACAAGCTGTGCTCTTGCTCGCATCTCGGATGACAGTTACTCCCGACAATGCAAGCGCCGTGCTCTTTACGAGGCATTTTGTATGTAATGTTTACTTCAATCCTCACAATCTTTACACCGAGGAAGGAGGGTTTTACTCTCCCTATATTCCCAGTGAGGGAGTCACACACCCAGTGAGCTTAATTCGTTTCCCGAGGTGCCCTGGCTTTAAGGAACGGAAGCGTGTGATGTGAACCCAGTACTGTCTTTCGCTGAAAGCTGTGGTCTTAGCCCCTTCATGTACTTTACTCTGACTTAAAAGAAACTTTTACACTTGGTACTGTTCACACTATTCCGGCCAGAAAGCCGAGTCAAGATGACGTTATGCAGGGTTATGGAAAAAGCCATTGCATGTCCCCAGAGTCCACATGTCAAAAAAATTTTCCATACTAAATATTTTCCGTATTTCCCATCTTAAATATGAATTCTGAGAAGAGAACTTTTGCTAAGATGTCAAATGCATTCAGAAGGAACAGCAGTTGTACAAACTGCGTTTTTACACCCTAAAACACTAAGAAGGAATCGGGCAAAACCGTTTTATGCTCCCCTGCATGGGTCGCTTTTGATTAAATTTCACGGATTCAGTCAATTAAGCTTTTTTTTTAACAGGTATAATTTTGACAGAGTTAAGATTTATTCATATAGGAAAATGTTCGTTTGTCAAAAAAGGAAAAGATTATTTTGCTTTCCAGAATTGGCCTGACAAAGTCATTGTTTGCATTTTTGTTTTTGGCATTAAAAATATAATACTTTCTAAGAGCGTTCCGTGTATTGGAATCTCTTCTGACTCCAGGATTTCATAGAATGAGAAAAGGATTGTCAGGGAAATCAGAAACTTAAATTAAAAGTTTAATTCCCTGAACAGTCGAAACAATTGTGGGTGAGGAAAAGAAAGAATATTTTCCTCAATAAAGGTTTCCTTAGAAAAAGGAAATACAATTTGTATCATTTGATCCCTAACCACTTTGTCTTTCGGAAGTTATGCATAAAAAGATTTTGTTATTTTCCTCTTAATTTCTAAGGCTTACAGACTAAATGGTTTCAGAAAATAATCTTTCTTGCGATTTAAAAGTAAAAGAAGGGGAAAATGATGAATAAGAAGAGAGACATGGTGACAGAGCAAGCCTTTGATACCATTATAATCCTCCTTTCTACACTTACTAGTTTTAATCGTTAGCAGTAACTCATTCATTTCTATAAATACTAAAGTGTGAGTAGGGAAAAAGTGGTTTCTGGAAACACTTACGCCAGCATAAAGCTAGTGTATTATAGGACTAAGCCTGCTTATTGCATAAATAATCGAGAGCTGGTATCTGT
The DNA here is from genome assembly GCF_030020395.1 of Manis pentadactyla. Taxonomy (NCBI): domain Eukaryota; kingdom Metazoa; phylum Chordata; class Mammalia; order Pholidota; family Manidae; genus Manis; species Manis pentadactyla. The sequence continues at coordinate 25,559,401 of NC_080020.1, read as the reverse complement.
CCGGAAGAACTCAAAACGAATACACTGCTACTTGACCTTATATGTAGTCCCAAGTAGTATGCCCAGCCTCAGGGAAAGCATCCGAGCAAAATAAACCTTCTAAGAACCATTTTTGAAATTACTTTACACTTCTTTTTAGGGAGAGAATGCCTTCGGTGTGAAGGTTAAGAAAAATGATAAAATACCTCTTTTTCCTTAAAAGAATCTTAAAGAAGAATGCAGCCTGTACCTCTCTGATCACTTCTGTAGCGAGAGGCAGCAGTCGCGACTGCCCTTTATGCTGAGGCGCCAGGCTCGGAATCATGGCGAAAGACCGCCTCCCACAGTCGTTGCCATGGATACAAGCTGTGCTCTTGCTCGCATCTCGGATGACAGTTACTCCCGACAATGCAAGCGCCGTGCTCTTTACGAGGCATTTTGTATGTAATGTTTACTTCAATCCTCACAATCTTTACACCGAGGAAGGAGGGTTTTACTCTCCCTATATTCCCAGTGAGGGAGTCACACACCCAGTGAGCTTAATTCGTTTCCCGAGGTGCCCTGGCTTTAAGGAACGGAAGCGTGTGATGTGAACCCAGTACTGTCTTTCGCTGAAAGCTGTGGTCTTAGCCCCTTCATGTACTTTACTCTGACTTAAAAGAAACTTTTACACTTGGTACTGTTCACACTATTCCGGCCAGAAAGCCGAGTCAAGATGACGTTATGCAGGGTTATGGAAAAAGCCATTGCATGTCCCCAGAGTCCACATGTCAGTCAATTAAGCTTTTTTTTTAACAGGTATAATTTTGACAGAGTTAAGATTTATTCATATAGGAAAATGTTCGTTTGTCAAAAAAGGAAAAGATTATTTTGCTTTCCAGAATTGGCCTGACAAAGTCATTGTTTGCATTTTTGTTTTTGGCATTAAAAATATAATACTTTCTAAGAGCGTTCCGTGTATTGGAATCTCTTCTGACTCCAGGATTTCATAGAATGAGAAAAGGATTGTCAGGGAAATCAGAAACTTAAATTAAAAGTTTAATTCCCTGAACAGTCGAAACAATTGTGGGTGAGGAAAAGAAAGAATATTTTCCTCAATAAAGGTTTCCTTAGAAAAAGGAAATACAATTTGTATCATTTGATCCCTAACCACTTTGTCTTTCGGAAGTTATGCATAAAAAGATTTTGTTATTTTCCTCTTAATTTCTAAGGCTTACAGACTAAATGGTTTCAGAAAATAATCTTTCTTGCGATTTAAAAGTAAAAGAAGGGGAAAATGATGAATAAGAAGAGAGACATGGTGACAGAGCAAGCCTTTGATACCATTATAATCCTCCTTTCTACACTTACTAGTTTTAATCGTTAGCAGTAACTCATTCATTTCTATAAATACTATAGTGTGAGTAGGGAAAAAGTGGTTTCTGGAAACACTTACGCCAGCATAAAGCTAGTGTATTATAGGACTAAGCCTGCTTATTGCATAAATAATCGAGAGCTGGTATCTGTCCGGAAGAACTCAAAACGAATACACTGCTACTTGACCTTATATGTAGTCCCAAGTAGTATGCCCAGCCTCAGGGAAAGCATCCGAGCAAAATAAACCTTCTAAGAACCATTTTTGAAATTACTTTACACTTCTTTTTAGGGAGAGAATGCCTTCGGTGTGAAGGTTAAGAAAAATGATAAAATACCTCTTTTTCCTTAAAAGAATCTTAAAGAAGAATGCAGCCTGTACCTCTCTGATCACTTCTGTAGCGAGAGGCAGCAGTCGCGACTGCCCTTTATGCTGAGGCGCCAGGCTCGGAATCATGGCGAAAGACCGCCTCCCACAGTCGTTGCCATGGATACAAGCTGTGCTCTTGCTCGCATCTCGGATGACAGTTACTCCCGACAATGCAAGCGCCGTGCTCTTTACGAGGCATTTTGTATGTAATGTTTACTTCAATCCTCACAATCTTTACACCGAGGAAGGAGGGTTTTACTCTCCCTATATTCCCAGTGAGGGAGTCACACACCCAGTGAGCTTAATTCGTTTCCCGAGGTGCCCTGGCTTTAAGGAACGGAAGCGTGTGATGTGAACCCAGTACTGTCTTTCGCTGAAAGCTGTGGTCTTAGCCCCTTCATGTACTTTACTCTGACTTAAAAGAAACTTTTACACTTGGTACTGTTCACACTATTCCGGCCAGAAAGCCGAGTCAAGATGACGTTATGCAGGGTTATGGAAAAAGCCATTGCATGTCCCCAGAGTCCACATGTCAAAAAAATTTTCCATACTAAATATTTTCCGTATTTCCCATCTTAAATATGAATTCTGAGAAGAGAACTTTTGCTAAGATGTCAAATGCATTCAGAAGGAACAGCAGTTGTACAAACTGCGTTTTTACACCCTAAAACACTAAGAAGGAATCGGGCAAAACCGTTTTATGCTCCCCTGCATGGGTCGCTTTTGATTAAATTTCACGGATTCAGTCAATTAAGCTTTTTTTTTAACAGGTATAATTTTGACAGAGTTAAGATTTATTCATATAGGAAAATGTTCGTTTGTCAAAAAAGGAAAAGATTATTTTGCTTTCCAGAATTGGCCTGACAAAGTCATTGTTTGCATTTTTGTTTTTGGCATTAAAAATATAATACTTTCTAAGAGCGTTCCGTGTATTGGAATCTCTTCTGACTCCAGGATTTCATAGAATGAGAAAAGGATTGTCAGGGAAATCAGAAACTTAAATTAAAAGTTTAATTCCCTGAACAGTCGAAACAATTGTGGGTGAGGAAAAGAAAGAATATTTTCCTCAATAAAGGTTTCCTTAGAAAAAGGAAATACAATTTGTATCATTTGATCCCTAACCACTTTGTCTTTCGGAAGTTATGCATAAAAAGATTTTGTTATTTTCCTCTTAATTTCTAAGGCTTACAGACTAAATGGTTTCAGAAAATAATCTTTCTTGCGATTTAAAAGTAAAAGAAGGGGAAAATGATGAATAAGAAGAGAGACATGGTGACAGAGCAAGCCTTTGATACCATTATAATCCTCCTTTCTACACTTACTAGTTTTAATCGTTAGCAGTAACTCATTCATTTCTATAAATACTAAAGTGTGAGTAGGGAAAAAGTGGTTTCTGGAAACACTTACGCCAGCATAAAGCTAGTGTATTATAGGACTAAGCCTGCTTATTGCATAAATAATCGAGAGCTGGTATCTGTCCGGAAGAACTCAAAACGAATACACTGCTACTTGACCTTATATGTAGTCCCAAGTAGTATGCCCAGCCTCAGGGAAAGCATCCGAGCAAAATAAACCTTCTAAGAACCATTTTTGAAATTACTTTACACTTCTTTTTAGGGAGAGAATGCCTTCGGTGTGAAGGTTAAGAAAAATGATAAAATACCTCTTTTTCCTTAAAAGAATCTTAAAGAAGAATGCAGCCTGTACCTCTCTGATCACTTCTGTAGCGAGAGGCAGCAGTCGCGACTGCCCTTTATGCTGAGGCGCCAGGCTCGGAATCATGGCGAAAGACCGCCTCCCACAGTCGTTGCCATGGATACAAGCTGTGCTCTTGCTCGCATCTCGGATGACAGTTACTCCCGACAATGCAAGCGCCGTGCTCTTTACGAGGCATTTTGTATGTAATGTTTACTTCAATCCTCACAATCTTTACACCGAGGAAGGAGGGTTTTACTCTCCCTATATTCCCAGTGAGGGAGTCACACACCCAGTGAGCTTAATTCGTTTCCCGAGGTGCCCTGGCTTTAAGGAACGGAAGCGTGTGATGTGAACCCAGTACTGTCTTTCGCTGAAAGCTGTGGTCTTAGCCCCTTCATGTACTTTACTCTGACTTAAAAGAAACTTTTACACTTGGTACTGTTCACACTATTCCGGCCAGAAAGCCGAGTCAAGATGACGTTATGCAGGGTTATGGAAAAAGCCATTGCATGTCCCCAGAGTCCACATGTCAAAAAAATTTTCCATACTAAATATTTTCCGTATTTCCCATCTTAAATATGAATTCTGAGAAGAGAACTTTTGCTAAGATGTCAAATGCATTCAGAAGGAACAGCAGTTGTACAAACTGCGTTTTTACACCCTAAAACACTAAGAAGGAATCGGGCAAAACCGTTTTATGCTCCCCTGCATGGGTCGCTTTTGATTAAATTTCACGGATTCAGTCAATTAAGCTTTTTTTTTAACAGGTATAATTTTGACAGAGTTAAGATTTATTCATATAGGAAAATGTTCGTTTGTCAAAAAAGGAAAAGATTATTTTGCTTTCCAGAATTGGCCTGACAAAGTCATTGTTTGCATTTTTGTTTTTGGCATTAAAAATATAATACTTTCTAAGAGCGTTCCGTGTATTGGAATCTCTTCTGACTCCAGGATTTCATAGAATGAGAAAAGGATTGTCAGGGAAATCAGAAACTTAAATTAAAAGTTTAATTCCCTGAACAGTCGAAACAATTGTGGGTGAGGAAAAGAAAGAATATTTTCCTCAATAAAGGTTTCCTTAGAAAAAGGAAATACAATTTGTATCATTTGATCCCTAACCACTTTGTCTTTCGGAAGTTATGCATAAAAAGATTTTGTTATTTTCCTCTTAATTTCTAAGGCTTACAGACTAAATGGTTTCAGAAAATAATCTTTCTTGCGATTTAAAAGTAAAAGAAGGGGAAAATGATGAATAAGAAGAGAGACATGGTGACAGAGCAAGCCTTTGATACCATTATAATCCTCCTTTCTACACTTACTAGTTTTAATCGTTAGCAGTAACTCATTCATTTCTATAAATACTAAAGTGTGAGTAGGGAAAAAGTGGTTTCTGGAAACACTTACGCCAGCATAAAGCTAGTGTATTATAGGACTAAGCCTGCTTATTGCATAAATAATCGAGAGCTGGTATCTGTCCGGAAGAACTCAAAACGAATACACTGCTACTTGACCTTATATGTAGTCCCAAGTAGTATGCCCAGCCTCAGGGAAAGCATCCGAGCAAAATAAACCTTCTAAGAACCATTTTTGAAATTACTTTACACTTCTTTTTAGGGAGAGAATGCCTTCGGTGTGAAGGTTAAGAAAAATGATAAAATACCTCTTTTTCCTTAAAAGAATCTTAAAGAAGAATGCAGCCTGTACCTCTCTGATCACTTCTGTAGCGAGAGGCAGCAGTCGCGACTGCCCTTTATGCTGAGGCGCCAGGCTCGGAATCATGGCGAAAGACCGCCTCCCACAGTCGTTGCCATGGATACAAGCTGTGCTCTTGCTCGCATCTCGGATGACAGTTACTCCCGACAATGCAAGCGCCGTGCTCTTTACGAGGCATTTTGTATGTAATGTTTACTTCAATCCTCACAATCTTTACACCGAGGAAGGAGGGTTTTACTCTCCCTATATTCCCAGTGAGGGAGTCACACACCCAGTGAGCTTAATTCGTTTCCCGAGGTGCCCTGGCTTTAAGGAACGGAAGCGTGTGATGTGAACCCAGTACTGTCTTTCGCTGAAAGCTGTGGTCTTAGCCACTTCATGTACTTTACTCTGACTTAAAAGAAACTTTTACACTTGGTACTGTTCACACTATTCCGGCCAGAAAGCCGAGTCAAGATGACGTTATGCAGGGTTATGGAAAAAGCCATTGCATGTCCCCAGAGTCCACATGTCAAAAAAATTTTCCATACTAAATATTTTCCGTATTTCCCATCTTAAATATGAATTCTGAGAAGAGAACTTTTGCTAAGATGTCAAATGCATTCAGAAGGAACAGCAGTTGTACAAACTGCGTTTTTACACCCTAAAACACTAAGAAGGAATCGGGCAAAACCGTTTTATGCTCCCCTGCATGGGTCGCTTTTGATTAAATTTCACGGATTCAGTCAATTAAGCTTTTTTTTTAACAGGTATAATTTTGACAGAGTTAAGATTTATTCATATAGGAAAATGTTCGTTTGTCAAAAAAGGAAAAGATTATTTTGCTTTCCAGAATTGGCCTGACAAAGTCATTGTTTGCATTTTTGTTTTTGGCATTAAAAATATAATACTTTCTAAGAGCGTTCCGTGTATTGGAATCTCTTCTGACTCCAGGATTTCATAGAATGAGAAAAGGATTGTCAGGGAAATCAGAAACTTAAATTAAAAGTTTAATTCCCTGAACAGTCGAAACAATTGTGGGTGAGGAAAAGAAAGAATATTTTCCTCAATAAAGGTTTCCTTAGAAAAAGGAAATACAATTTGTATCATTTGATCCCTAACCACTTTGTCTTTCGGAAGTTATGCATAAAAAGATTTTGTTATTTTCCTCTTAATTTCTAAGGCTTACAGACTAAATGGTTTCAGAAAATAATCTTTCTTGCGATTTAAAAGTAAAAGAAGGGGAAAATGATGAATAAGAAGAGAGACATGGTGACAGAGCAAGCCTTTGATACCATTATAATCCTCCTTTCTACACTTACTAGTTTTAATCGTTAGCAGTAACTCATTCATTTCTATAAATACTAAAGTGTGAGTAGGGAAAAAGTGGTTTCTGGAAACACTTACGCCAGCATAAAGCTAGTGTATTATAGGACTAAGCCTGCTTATTGCATAAATAATCGAGAGCTGGTATCTGTCCGGAAGAACTCAAAACGAATACACTGCTACTTGACCTTATATGTAGTCCCAAGTAGTATGCCCAGCCTCAGGGAAAGCATCCGAGCAAAATAAACCTTCTAAGAACCATTTTTGAAATTACTTTACACTTCTTTTTAGGGAGAGAATGCCTTCGGTGTGAAGGTTAAGAAAAATGATAAAATACCTCTTTTTCCTTAAAAGAATCTTAAAGAAGAATGCAGCCTGTACCTCTCTGATCACTTCTGTAGCGAGAGGCAGCAGTCGCGACTGCCCTTTATGCTGAGGCGCCAGGCTCGGAATCATGGCGAAAGACCGCCTCCCACAGTCGTTGCCATGGATACAAGCTGTGCTCTTGCTCGCATCTCGGATGACAGTTACTCCCGACAATGCAAGCGCCGTGCTCTTTACGAGGCATTTTGTATGTAATGTTTACTTCAATCCTCACAATCTTTACACCGAGGAAGGAGGGTTTTACTCTCCCTATATTCCCAGTGAGGGAGTCACACACCCAGTGAGCTTAATTCGTTTCCCGAGGTGCCCTGGCTTTAAGGAACGGAAGCGTGTGATGTGAACCCAGTACTGTCTTTCGCTGAAAGCTGTGGTCTTAGCCACTTCATGTACTTTACTCTGACTTAAAAGAAACTTTTACACTTGGTACTGTTCACACTATTCCGGCCAGAAAGCCGAGTCAAGATGACGTTATGCAGGGTTATGGAAAAAGCCATTGCATGTCCCCAGAGTCCACATGTCAAAAAAATTTTCCATACTAAATATTTTCCGTATTTCCCATCTTAAATATGAATTCTGAGAAGAGAACTTTTGCTAAGATGTCAAATGCATTCAGTAGGAACAGCAGTTGTACAAACTGCGTTTTTACAACCTAAAACACTAGGAAGGAAACGGGCAAAACCGTTTTATGCTCCCCTGCATGGGTCGCTTTTGATTAAATTTCACGGATTCAGTCAATTAAGCTTTTTTTTTAACAGGTATAATTTTGACAGAGTTAAGATTTATTCATATAGGAAAATGTTCGTTTGTCAAAAAAGGAAAAGATTATTTTGCTTTCCAGAATTGGCCTGACAAAGTCATTGTTTGCATTTTTTTTTTGGCATTAAAAATATAATACTTTCTAAGAGCGTTCCGTGTATTGGAATCTCTTCTGACTCCAGGATTTCATAGAATGAGAAAAGGATTGTCAGGGAAATCAGAAACTTAAATTAAAAGTTTAATTCCCTGAACAGTCGAAACAATTGTGGGTGAGGAAAAGAAAGAATATTTTCCTCAATAAAGGTTTCCTTAGAAAAAGGAAATACAATTTGTATCATTTGATCCCTAACCACTTTGTCTTTCGGAAGTTATGCATAAAAAGATTTTGTTATTTTCCTCTTAATTTCTAAGGCTTACAGACTAAATGGTTTCAGAAAATAATCTTTCTTGCGATTTAAAAGTAAAAGAAGGGGAAAATGATGAATAAGAAGAGAGACATGGTGACAGAGCAAGCCTTTGATACCATTATAATCCTCCTTTCTACACTTACTAGTTTTAATCGTTAGCAGTAACTCATTCATTTCTATAAATACTAAAGTGTGAGTAGGGAAAAAGTGGTTTCTGGAAACACTTACGCCAGCATAAAGCTAGTGTATTATAGGACTAAGCCTGCTTATTGCATAAATAATCGAGAGCTGGTATCTGTCCGGAAGAACTCAAAACGAATACACTGCTACTTGACCTTATATGTAGTCCCAAGTAGTATGCCCAGCCTCAGGGAAAGCATCCGAGCAAAATAAACCTTCTAAGAACCATTTTTGAAATTACTTTACACTTCTTTTTAGGGAGAGAATGCCTTCGGTGTGAAGGTTAAGAAAAATGATAAAATACCTCTTTTTCCTTAAAAGAATCTTAAAGAAGAATGCAGCCTGTACCTCTCTGATCACTTCTGTAGCGAGAGGCAGCAGTCGCGACTGCCCTTTATGCTGAGGCGCCAGGCTCGGAATCATGGCGAAAGACCGCCTCCCACAGTCGTTGCCATGGATACAAGCTGTGCTCTTGCTCGCATCTCGGATGACAGTTACTCCCGACAATGCAAGCGCCGTGCTCTTTACGAGGCATTTTGTATGTAATGTTTACTTCAATCCTCACAATCTTTACACCGAGGAAGGAGGGTTTTACTCTCCCTATATTCCCAGTGAGGGAGTCACACACCCAGTGAGCTTAATTCGTTTCCCGAGGTGCCCTGGCTTTAAGGAACGGAAGCGTGTGATGTGAACCCAGTACTGTCTTTCGCTGAAAGCTGTGGTCTTAGCCACTTCATGTACTTTACTCTGACTTAAAAGAAACTTTTACACTTGGTACTGTTCACACTATTCCGGCCAGAAAGCCGAGTCAAGATGACGTTATGCAGGGTTATGGAAAAAGCCATTGCATGTCCCCAGAGTCCACATGTCAAAAAAATTTTCCATACTAAATATTTTCCGTATTTCCCATCTTAAATATGAATTCTGAGAAGAGAACTTTTGCTAAGATGTCAAATGCATTCAGTAGGAACAGCAGTTGTACAAACTGCGTTTTTACACCCTAAAACACTAGGAAGGAAACGGGCAAAACCGTTTTATGCTCCCCTGCATGGGTCGCTTTTGATTAAATTTCACGGATTCAGTCAATTAAGCTTTTTTTTTAACAGGTATAATTTTGACAGAGTTAAGATTTATTCGTATAGGAAAATGTTCGTTTGTCAAAAAAGGAAAAGATTATTTTGCTTTCCAGAATTGGCCTGACAAAGTCATTGTTTGCATTTTTGTTTTTGGCATTAAAAATATAATACTTTCTAAGAGCGTTCCGTGTATTGGAATCTCTTCTGACTCCAGGATTTCATAGAATGAGAAAAGGATTGTCAGGGAAATCAGAAACTTAAATTAAAAGTTTAATTCCCTGAACAGTCGAAACAATTGTGGGTGAGGAAAAGAAAGAATATTTTCCTCAATAAAGGTTTCCTTAGAAAAAGGAAATACAATTTGTATCATTTGATCCCTAACCACTTTGTCTTTCGGAAGTTATGCATAAAAAGATTTTGTTATTTTCCTCTTAATTTCTAAGGCTTACAGACTAAATGGTTTCAGAAAATAATCTTCCTTGCGATTTAAAAGTAAAAGAAGGGGAAAATGATGAATAAGAAGAGAGACATGGTGACAGAGCAAGCCTTTGATACCATTATAATCCTCCTTTCTACACTTACTAGTTTTAATCGTTAGCAGTAACTCATTCATTTCTATAAATACTAAAGTGTGAGTAGGGAAAAAGTGGTTTCTGGAAACACTTACGCCAGCATAAAGCTAGTGTATTATAGGACTAAGCCTGCTTATTGCATAAATAATCGAGAGCTGGTATCTGTCCGGAAGAACTCAAAACGAATACACTGCTACTTGACCTTATATGTAGTCCCAAGTAGTATGCCCAGCCTCAGGGAAAGCATCCGAGCAAAATAAACCTTCTAAGAACCATTTTTGAAATTACTTTACACTTCTTTTTAGGGAGAGAATGCCTTCGGTGTGAAGGTTAAGAAAAATGATAAAATACCTCTTTTTCCTTAAAAGAATCTTAAAGAAGAATGCAGCCTGTACCTCTCTGATCACTTCTGTAGCGAGAGGCAGCAGTCGCGACTGCCCTTTATGCTGAGGCGCCAGGCTCGGAATCATGGCGAAAGACCGCCTCCCACAGTCGTTGCCATGGATACAAGCTGTGCTCTTGCTCGCATCTCGGATGACAGTTACTCCCGACAATGCAAGCGCCGTGCTCTTTACGAGGCATTTTGTATGTAATGTTTACTTCAATCCTCACAATCTTTACACCGAGGAAGGAGGGTTTTACTCTCCCTATATTCCCAGTGAGGGAGTCACACACCCAGTGAGCTTAATTCGTTTCCCGAGGTGCCCTGGCTTTAAGGAACGGAAGCGTGTGATGTGAACCCAGTACTGTCTTTCGCTGAAAGCTGTGGTCTTAGCCACTTCATGTACTTTACTCTGACTTAAAAGAAACTTTTACACTTGGTACTGTTCACACTATTCCGGCCAGAAAGCCGAGTCAAGATGACGTTATGCAGGGTTATGGAAAAAGCCATTGCATGTCCCCAGAGTCCACATGTCAAAAAAATTTTCCATACTAAATATTTTCCGTATTTCCCATCTTAAATATGAATTCTGAGAAGAGAACTTTTGCTAAGATGTCAAATGCATTCAGTAGGAACAGCAGTTGTACAAACTGCGTTTTTACACCCTAAAACACTAGGAAGGAAACGGGCAAAACCGTTTTATGCTCCCCTGCATGGGTCGCTTTTGATTAAATTTCACGGATTCAGTCAATTAAGCTTTTTTTTTAACAGGTATAATTTTGACAGAGTTAAGATTTATTCGTATAGGAAAATGTTCGTTTGTCAAAAAAGGAAAAGATTATTTTGCTTTCCAGAATTGGCCTGACAAAGTCATTGTTTGCATTTTTGTTTTTGGCATTAAAAATATAATACTTTCTAAGAGCGTTCCGTGTATTGGAATCTCTTCTGACTCCAGGATTTCATAGAATGAGAAAAGGATTGTCAGGGAAATCAGAAACTTAAATTAAAAGTTTAATTCCCTGAACAGTCGAAACAATTGTGGGTGAGGAAAAGAAAGAATATTTTCCTCAATAAAGGTTTCCTTAGAAAAAGGAAATACAATTTGTATCATTTGATCCCTAACCACTTTGTCTTTCGGAAGTTATGCATAAAAAGATTTTGTTATTTTCCTCTTAATTTCTAAGTCTTACAGACTAAATGGTTTCAGAAAATAATCTTCCTTGCGATTTAAAAGTAAAAGAAGGGGAAAATGATGAATAAGAAGAGAGACATGGTGACAGAGCAAGCCTTTGATACCATTATAATCCTCCTTTCTACACTTACTAGTTTTAATCGTTAGCAGTAACTCATTCATTTCTATAAATACTAAAGTGTGAGTAGGGAAAAAGTGGTTTCTGGAAACACTTACGCCAGCATAAAGCTAGTGTATTATAGGACTAAGCCTGCTTATTGCATAAATAATCGAGAGCTGGTATCTGTCCGGAAGAACTCAAAACGAATACACTGCTACTTGACCTTATATGTAGTCCCAAGTAGTATGCCCAGCCTCAGGGAAAGCATCCGAGCAAAATAAACCTTCTAAGAACCATTTTTGAAATTACTTTACACTTCTTTTTAGGGAGAGAATGCCTTCGGTGTGAAGGTTAAGAAAAATGATAAAATACCTCTTTTTCCTTAAAAGAATCTTAAAGAAGAATGCAGCCTGTACCTCTCTGATCACTTCTGTAGCGAGAGGCAGCAGTCGCGACTGCCCTTTATGCTGAGGCGCCAGGCTCGGAATCATGGCGAAAGACCGCCTCCCACAGTCGTTGCCATGGATACAAGCTGTGCTCTTGCTCGCATCTCGGATGACAGTTACTCCCGACAATGCAAGCGCCGTGCTCTTTACGAGGCATTTTGTATGTAATGTTTACTTCAATCCTCACAATCTTTACACCGAGGAAGGAGGGTTTTACTCTCCCTATATTCCCAGTGAGGGAGTCACACACCCAGTGAGCTTAATTCGTTTCCCGAGGTGCCCTGGCTTTAAGGAACGGAAGCGTGTGATGTGAACCCAGTACTGTCTTTCGCTGAAAGCTGTGGTCTTAGCCACTTCATGTACTTTACTCTGACTTAAAAGAAACTTTTACACTTGGTACTGTTCACACTATTCCGGCCAGAAAGCCGAGTCAAGATGACGTTATGCAGGGTTATGGAAAAAGCCATTGCATGTCCCCAGAGTCCACATGTCAAAAAAATTTTCCATACTAAATATTTTCCGTATTTCCCATCTTAAATATGAATTCTGAGAAGAGAACTTTTGCTAAGATGTCAAATGCATTCAGAAGGAACAGCAGTTGTACAAACTGCGTTTTTACACCCTAAAACACTAAGAAGGAATCGGGCAAAACCGTTTTATGCTCCCCTGCATGGGTCGCTTTTGATTAAATTTCACGGATTCAGTCAATTAAGCTTTTTTTTTAACAGGTATAATTTTGACAGAGTTAAGATTTATTCGTATAGGAAAATGTTCGTTTGTCAAAAAAGGAAAAGATTATTTTGCTTTCCAGAATTGGCCTGACAAAGTCATTGTTTGCATTTTTGTTTTTGGCATTAAAAATATAATACTTTCTAAGAGCGTTCCGTGTATTGGAATCTCTTCTGACTCCAGGATTTCATAGAATGAGAAAAGGATTGTCAGGGAAATCAGAAACTTAAATTAAAAGTTTAATTCCCTGAACAGTCGAAACAATTGTGGGTGAGGAAAAGAAAGAATATTTTCCTCAATAAAGGTTTCCTTAGAAAAAGGAAATACAATTTGTATCATTTGATCCCTAACCACTTTGTCTTTCGGAAGTTATGCATAAAAAGATTTTGTTATTTTCCTCTTAATTTCTAAGGCTTACAGACTAAATGGTTTCAGAAAATAATCTTTCTTGCGATTTAAAAGTAAAAGAAGGGGAAAATGATGAATAAGAAGAGAGACATGGTGACAGAGCAAGCCTTTGATACCATTATAATCCTCCTTTCTACACTTACTAGTTTTAATCGTTAGCAGTAACTCATTCATTTCTATAAATACTAAAGTGTGAGTAGGGAAAAAGTGGTTTCTGGAAACACTTACGCCAGCATAAAGCTAGTGTATTATAGGACTAAGCCTGCTTATTGCATAAATAATCGAGAGCTGGTATCTGTCCGGAAGAACTCAAAACGAATACACTGCTACTTGACCTTATATGTAGTCCCAAGTAGTATGCCCAGCCTCAGGGAAAGCATCCGAGCAAAATAAACCTTCTAAGAACCATTTTTGAAATTACTTTACACTTCTTTTTAGGGAGAGAATGCCTTCGGTGTGAAGGTTAAGAAAAATGATAAAATACCTCTTTTTCCTTAAAAGAATCTTAAAGAAGAATGCAGCCTGTACCTCTCTGATCACTTCTGTAGCGAGAGGCAGCAGTCGCGACTGCCCTTTATGCTGAGGCGCCAGGCTCGGAATCATGGCGAAAGACCGCCTCCCACAGTCGTTGCCATGGATACAAGCTGTGCTCTTGCTCGCATCTCGGATGACAGTTACTCCCGACAATGCAAGCGCCGTGCTCTTTACGAGGCATTTTGTATGTAATGTTTACTTCAATCCTCACAATCTTTACACCGAGGAAGGAGGGTTTTACTCTCCCTATATTCCCAGTGAGGGAGTCACACACCCAGTGAGCTTAATTCGTTTCCCGAGGTGCCCTGGCTTTAAGGAACGGAAGCGTGTGATGTGAACCCAGTACTGTCTTTCGCTGAAAGCTGTGGTCTTAGCCCCTTCATGTACTTTACTCTGACTTAAAAGAAACTTTTACACTTGGTACTGTTCACACTATTCCGGCCAGAAAGCCGAGTCAAGATGACGTTATGCAGGGTTATGGAAAAAGCCATTGCATGTCCCCAGAGTCCACATGTCAAAAAAATTTTCCATACTAAATATTTTCCGTATTTCCCATCTTAAATATGAATTCTGAGAAGAGAACTTTTGCTAAGATGTCAAATGCATTCAGAAGGAACAGCAGTTGTACAAACTGCGTTTTTACACCCTAAAACACTAAGAAGGAATCGGGCAAAACCGTTTTATGCTCCCCTGCATGGGTCGCTTTTGATTAAATTTCACGGATTCAGTCAATTTAGCTTTTTTTTAAACAGGTATAATTTTGACAGAGTTAAGATTTATTCGTATAGGAAAATGTTCGTTTGTCAAAAAAGGAAAAGATTATTTTGCTTTCCAGAATTGGCCTGACAAAGTCATTGTTTGCATTTTTGTTTTTGGCATTAAAAATATAATACTTTCTAAGAGCGTTCCGTGTATTGGAATCTCTTCTGACTCCAGGATTTCATAGAATGAGAAAAGGATTGTCAGGGAAATCAGAAACTTAAATTAAAAGTTTAATTCCCTGAACAGTCGAAACAATTGTGGGTGAGGAAAAGAAAGAATATTTTCCTCAATAAAGGTTTCCTTAGAAAAAGGAAATACAATTTGTATCATTTGATCCCTAACCACTTTGTCTTTCGGAAGTTATGCATAAAAAGATTTTGTTATTTTCCTCTTAATTTCTAAGGCTTACAGACTAAATGGTTTCAGAAAATAATCTTCCTTGCGATTTAAAAGTAAAAGAAGGGGAAAATGATGAATAAGAAGAGAGACATGGTGACAGAGCAAGCCTTTGATACCATTATAATCCTCCTTTCTACACTTACTAGTTTTAATCGTTAGCAGTAACTCATTCATTTCTATAAATACTAAAGTGTGAGTAGGGAAAAAGTGGTTTCTGGAAACACTTACGCCAGCATAAAGCTAGTGTATTATAGGACTAAGCCTGCTTATTGCATAAATAATCGAGAGCTGGTATCTGTCCGGAAGAACTCAAAACGAATACACTGCTACTTGACCTTATATGTAGTCCCAAGTAGTATGCCCAGCCTCAGGGAAAGCATCCGAGCAAAATAAACCTTCTAAGAACCATTTTTGAAATTACTTTACACTTCTTTTTAGGGAGAGAATGCCTTCGGTGTGAAGGTTAAGAAAAATTATAAAATACCTCTTTTTCCTTAAAAGAATCTTAAAGAAGAATGCAGCCTGTACCTCTCTGATCACTTCTGTAGCGAGAGGCAGCAGTCGCGACTGCCCTTTATGCTGAGGCGCCAGGCTCGGAATCATGGCGAAAGACCGCCTCCCACAGTCGTTGCCATGGATACAAGCTGTGCTCTTGCTCGCATCTCGGATGACAGTTACTCCCGACAATGCAAGCGCCGTGCTCTTTACGAGGCATTTTGTATGTAATGTTTACTTCAATCCTCACAATCTTTACACCGAGGAAGGAGGGTTTTACTCTCCCTATATTCCCAGTGAGGGAGTCACACACCCAGTGAGCTTAATTCGTTTCCCGAGGTGCCCTGGCTTTAAGGAACGGAAGCGTGTGATGTGAACCCAGTACTGTCTTTCGCTGAAAGCTGTGGTCTTAGCCCCTTCATGTACTTTACTCTGACTTAAAAGAAACTTTTACACTTGGTACTGTTCACACTATTCCGGCCAGAAAGCCGAGTCAAGATGACGTTATGCAGGGTTATGGAAAAAGCCATTGCATGTCCCCAGAGTCCACATGTCAAAAAAATTTTCCATACTAAATATTTTCCGTATTTCCCATCTTAAATATGAATTCTGAGAAGAGAACTTTTGCTAAGATGTCAAATGCATTCAGAAGGAACAGCAGTTGTACAAACTGCGTTTTTACACCCTAAAACACTAAGAAGGAATCGGGCAAAACCGTTTTATGCTCCCCTGCATGGGTCGCTTTTGATTAAATTTCACGGATTCAGTCAATTAAGCTTTTTTTTTAACAGGTATAATTTTGACAGAGTTAAGATTTATTCATATAGGAAAATGTTCGTTTGTCAAAAAAGGAAAAGATTATTTTGCTTTCCAGAATTGGCCTGACAAAGTCATTGTTTGCATTTTTGTTTTTGGCATTAAAAATATAATACTTTCTAAGAGCGTTCCGTGTATTGGAATCTCTTCTGACTCCAGGATTTCATAGAATGAGAAAAGGATTGTCAGGGAAATCAGAAACTTAAATTAAAAGTTTAATTCCCTGAACAGTCGAAACAATTGTGGGTGAGGAAAAGAAAGAATATTTTCCTCAATAAAGGTTTCCTTAGAAAAAGGAAATACAATTTGTATCATTTGATCCCTAACCACTTTGTCTTTCGGAAGTTATGCATAAAAAGATTTTGTTATTTTCCTCTTAATTTCTAAGGCTTACAGACTAAATGGTTTCAGAAAATAATCTTTCTTGCGATTTAAAAGTAAAAGAAGGGGAAAATGATGAATAAGAAGAGAGACATGGTGACAGAGCAAGCCTTTGATACCATTATAATCCTCCTTTCTACACTTACTAGTTTTAATCGTTAGCAGTAACTCATTCATTTCTATAAATACTAAAGTGTGAGTAGGGAAAAAGTGGTTTCTGGAAACACTTACGCCAGCATAAAGCTAGTGTATTATAGGACTAAGCCTGCTTATTGCATAAATAATCGAGAGCTGGTATCTGTCCGGAAGAACTCAAAACGAATACACTGCTACTTGACCTTATATGTAGTCCCAAGTAGTATGCCCAGCCTCAGGGAAAGCATCCGAGCAAAATAAACCTTCTAAGAACCATTTTTGAAATTACTTTACACTTCTTTTTAGGGAGAGAATGCCTTCGGTGTGAAGGTTAAGAAAAATGATAAAATACCTCTTTTTCCTTAAAAGAATCTTAAAGAAGAATGCAGCCTGTACCTCTCTGATCACTTCTGTAGCGAGAGGCAGCAGTCGCGACTGCCCTTTATGCTGAGGCGCCAGGCTCGGAATCATGGCGAAAGACCGCCTCCCACAGTCGTTGCCATGGATACAAGCTGTGCTCTTGCTCGCATCTCGGATGACAGTTACTCCCGACAATGCAAGCGCCGTGCTCTTTACGAGGCATTTTGTATGTAATGTTTACTTCAATCCTCACAATCTTTACACCGAGGAAGGAGGGTTTTACTCTCCCTATATTCCCAGTGAGGGAGTCACACACCCAGTGAGCTTAATTCGTTTCCCGAGGTGCCCTGGCTTTAAGGAACGGAAGCGTGTGATGTGAACCCAGTACTGTCTTTCGCTGAAAGCTGTGGTCTTAGCCCCTTCATGTACTTTACTCTGACTTAAAAGAAACTTTTACACTTGGTACTGTTCACACTATTCCGGCCAGAAAGCCGAGTCAAGATGACGTTATGCAGGGTTATGGAAAAAGCCATTGCATGTCCCCAGAGTCCACATGTCAAAAAAATTTTCCATACTAAATATTTTCCGTATTTCCCATCTTAAATATGAATTCTGAGAAGAGAACTTTTGCTAAGATGTCAAATGCATTCAGAAGGAACAGCAGTTGTACAAACTGCGTTTTTACACCCTAAAACACTAAGAAGGAATCGGGCAAAACCGTTTTATGCTCCCCTGCATGGGTCGCTTTTGATTAAATTTCACGGATTCAGTCAATTAAGCTTTTTTTTTAACAGGTATAATTTTGACAGAGTTAAGATTTATTCATATAGGAAAATGTTCGTTTGTCAAAAAAGGAAAAGATTATTTTGCTTTCCAGAATTGGCCTGACAAAGTCATTGTTTGCATTTTTGTTTTTGGCATTAAAAATATAATACTTTCTAAGAGCGTTCCGTGTATTGGAATCTCTTCTGACTCCAGGATTTCATAGAATGAGAAAAGGATTGTCAGGGAAATCAGAAACTTAAATTAAAAGTTTAATTCCCTGAACAGTCGAAACAATTGTGGGTGAGGAAAAGAAAGAATATTTTCCTCAATAAAGGTTTCCTTAGAAAAAGGAAATACAATTTGTATCATTTGATCCCTAACCACTTTGTCTTTCGGAAGTTATGCATAAAAAGATTTTGTTATTTTCCTCTTAATTTCTAAGGCTTACAGACTAAATGGTTTCAGAAAATAATCTTTCTTGCGATTTAAAAGTAAAAGAAGGGGAAAATGATGAATAAGAAGAGAGACATGGTGACAGAGCAAGCCTTTGATACCATTATAATCCTCCTTTCTACACTTACTAGTTTTAATCGTTAGCAGTAACTCATTCATTTCTATAAATACTAAAGTGTGAGTAGGGAAAAAGTGGTTTCTGGAAACACTTACGCCAGCATAAAGCTAGTGTATTATAGGACTAAGCCTGCTTATTGCATAAATAATCGAGAGCTGGTATCTGTCCGGAAGAACTCAAAACGAATACACTGCTACTTGACCTTATATGTAGTCCCAAGTAGTATGCCCAGCCTCAGGGAAAGCATCCGAGCAAAATAAACCTTCTAAGAACCATTTTTGAAATTACTTTACACTTCTTTTTAGGGAGAGAATGCCTTCGGTGTGAAGGTTAAGAAAAATGATAAAATACCTCTTTTTCCTTAAAAGAATCTTAAAGAAGAATGCAGCCTGTACCTCTCTGATCACTTCTGTAGCGAGAGGCAGCAGTCGCGACTGCCCTTTATGCTGAGGCGCCAGGCTCGGAATCATGGCGAAAGACCGCCTCCCACAGTCGATGCCATGGATACAAGCTGTGCTCTTGCTCGCATCTCGGATGACAGTTACTCCCGACAATGCAAGCGCCGTGCTCTTTACGAGGCATTTTGTATGTAATGTTTACTTCAATCCTCACAATCTTTACACCGAGGAAGGAGGGTTTTACTCTCCCTATATTCCCAGTGAGGGAGTCACACACCCAGTGAGCTTAATTCGTTTCCCGAGGTGCCCTGGCTTTAAGGAACGGAAGCGTGTGATGTGAACCCAGTACTGTCTTTCGCTGAAAGCTGTGGTCTTAGCCCCTTCATGTACTTTACTCTGACTTAAAAGAAACTTTTACACTTGGTACTGTTCACACTATTCCGGCCAGAAAGCCGAGTCAAGATGACGTTATGCAGGGTTATGGAAAAAGCCATTGCATGTCCCCAGAGTCCACATGTCAAAAAAATTTTCCATACTAAATATTTTCCGTATTTCCCATCTTAAATATGAATTCTGAGAAGAGAACTTTTGCTAAGATGTCAAATGCATTCAGTAGGAACAGCAGTTGTACAAACTGCGTTTTTACACCCTAAAACACTAGGAAGGAAACGGGCAAAACCGTTTTATGCTCCCCTGCATGGGTCGCTTTTGATTAAATTTCACGGATTCAGTCAATTAAGCTTTTTTTTTAACAGGTATAATTTTGACAGAGTTAAGATTTATTCGTATAGGAAAATGTTCGTTTGTCAAAAAAGGAAAAGATTATTTTGCTTTCCAGAATTGGCCTGACAAAGTCATTGTTTGCATTTTTGTTTTTGGCATTAAAAATATAATACTTTCTAAGAGCGTTCCGTGTATTGGAATCTCTTCTGACTCCAGGATTTCATAGAATGAGAAAAGGATTGTCAGGGAAATCAGAAACTTAAATTAAAAGTTTAATTCCCTGAACAGTCGAAACAATTGTGGGTGAGGAAAAGAAAGAATATTTTCCTCAATAAAGGTTTCCTTAGAAAAAGGAAATACAATTTGTATCATTTGATCCCTAACCACTTTGTCTTTCGGAAGTTATGCATAAAAAGATTTTGTTATTTTCCTCTTAATTTCTAAGGCTTACAGACTAAATGGTTTCAGAAAATAATCTTCCTTGCGATTTAAAAGTAAAAGAAGGGGAAAATGATGAATAAGAAGAGAGACATGGTGACAGAGCAAGCCTTTGATACCATTATAATCCTCCTTTCTACACTTACTAGTTTTAATCGTTAGCAGTAACTCATTCATTTCTATAAATACTAAAGTGTGAGTAGGGAAAAAGTGGTTTCTGGAAACACTTACGCCAGCATAAAGCTAGTGTATTATAGGACTAAGCCTGCTTATTGCATAAATAATCGAGAGCTGGTATCTGTCCGGAAGAACTCAAAACGAATACACTGCTACTTGACCTTATATGTAGTCCCAAGTAGTATGCCCAGCCTCAGGGAAAGCATCCGAGCAAAATAAACCTTCTAAGAACCATTTTTGAAATTACTTTACACTTCTTTTTAGGGAGAGAATGCCTTCGGTGTGAAGGTTAAGAAAAATGATAAAATACCTCTTTTTCCTTAAAAGAATCTTAAAGAAGAATGCAGCCTGTACCTCTCTGATCACTTCTGTAGCGAGAGGCAGCAGTCGCGACTGCCCTTTATGCTGAGGCGCCAGGCTCGGAATCATGGCGAAAGACCGCCTCCCACAGTCGTTGCCATGGATACAAGCTGTGCTCTTGCTCGCATCTCGGATGACAGTTACTCCCGACAATGCAAGCGCCGTGCTCTTTACGAGGCATTTTGTATGTAATGTTTACTTCAATCCTCACAATCTTTACACCGAGGAAGGAGGGTTTTACTCTCCCTATATTCCCAGTGAGGGAGTCACACACCCAGTGAGCTTAATTCGTTTCCCGAGGTGCCCTGGCTTTAAGGAACGGAAGCGTGTGATGTGAACCCAGTACTGTCTTTCGCTGAAAGCTGTGCTCTTAGCCACTTCATGTACTTTACTCTGACTTAAAAGAAACTTTTACACTTGGTACTGTTCACACTATTCCGGCCAGAAAGCCGAGTCAAGATGACGTTATGCAGGGTTATGGAAAAAGCCATTGCATGTCCCCAGAGTCCACATGTCAAAAAAATTTTCCATACTAAATATTTTCCGTATTTCCCATCTTAAATATGAATTCTGAGAAGAGAACTTTTGCTAAGATGTCAAATGCATTCAGTAGGAACAGCAGTTGTACAAACTGCGTTTTTACACCCTAAAACACTAGGAAGGAAACGGGCAAAACCGTTTTATGCTCCCCTGCATGGGTCGCTTTTGATTAAATTTCACGGATTCAGTCAATTAAGCTTTTTTTTTAACAGGTATAATTTTGACAGAGTTAAGATTTATTCGTATAGGAAAATGTTCGTTTGTCAAAAAAGGAAAAGATTATTTTGCTTTCCAGAATTGGCCTGACAAAGTCATTGTTTGCATTTTTGTTTTTGGCATTAAAAATATAATACTTTCTAAGAGCGTTCCGTGTATTGGAATCTCTTCTGACTCCAGGATTTCATAGAATGAGAAAAGGATTGTCAGGGAAATCAGAAACTTAAATTAAAAGTTTAATTCCCTGAACAGTCGAAACAATTGTGGGTGAGGAAAAGAAAGAATATTTTCCTCAATAAAGGTTTCCTTAGAAAAAGGAAATACAATTTGTATCATTTGATCCCTAACCACTTTGTCTTTCGGAAGTTATGCATAAAAAGATTTTGTTATTTTCCTCTTAATTTCTAAGGCTTACAGACTAAATGGTTTCAGAAAATAATCTTCCTTGCGATTTAAAAGTAAAAGAAGGGGAAAATGATGAATAAGAAGAGAGACATGGTGACAGAGCAAGCCTTTGATACCATTATAATCCTCCTTTCTACACTTACTAGTTTTAATCGTTAGCAGTAACTCATTCATTTCTATAAATACTAAAGTGTGAGTAGGGAAAAAGTGGTTTCTGGAAACACTTACGCCAGCATAAAGCTAGTGTATTATAGGACTAAGCCTGCTTATTGCATAAATAATCGAGAGCTGGTATCTGTCCGGAAGAACTCAAAACGAATACACTGCTACTTGACCTTATATGTAGTCCCAAGTAGTATGCCCAGCCTCAGGGAAAGCATCCGAGCAAAATAAACCTTCTAAGAACCATTTTTGAAATTACTTTACACTTCTTTTTAGGGAGAGAATGCCTTCGGTGTGAAGGTTAAGAAAAATGATAAAATACCTCTTTTTCCTTAAAAGAATCTTAAAGAAGAATGCAGCCTGTACCTCTCTGATCACTTCTGTAGCGAGAGGCAGCAGTCGCGACTGCCCTTTATGCTGAGGCGCCAGGCTCGGAATCATGGCGAAAGACCGCCTCCCACAGTCGTTGCCATGGATACAAGCTGTGCTCTTGCTCGCATCTCGGATGACAGTTACTCCCGACAATGCAAGCGCCGTGCTCTTTACGAGGCATTTTGTATGTAATGTTTACTTCAATCCTCACAATCTTTACACCGAGGAAGGAGGGTTTTACTCTCCCTATATTCCCAGTGAGGGAGTCACACACCCAGTGAGCTTAATTCGTTTCCCGAGGTGCCCTGGCTTTAAGGAACGGAAGCGTGTGATGTGAACCCAGTACTGTCTTTCGCTGAAAGCTGTGGTCTTAGCCACTTCATGTACTTTACTCTGACTTAAAAGAAACTTTTACACTTGGTACTGTTCACACTATTCCGGCCAGAAAGCCGAGTCAAGATGACGTTATGCAGGGTTATGGAAAAAGCCATTGCATGTCCCCAGAGTCCACATGTCAAAAAAATTTTCCATACTAAATATTTTCCGTATTTCCCATCTTAAATATGAATTCTGAGAAGAGAACTTTTGCTAAGATGTCAAATGCATTCAGAAGGAACAGCAGTTGTACAAACTGCGTTTTTACACCCTAAAACACTAAGAAGGAATCGGGCAAAACCGTTTTATGCTCCCCTGCATGGGTCGCTTTTGATTAAATTTCACGGATTCAGTCAATTAAGCTTTTTTTTTAACAGGTATAATTTTGACAGAGTTAAGATTTATTCATATAGGAAAATGTTCGTTTGTCAAAAAAGGAAAAGATTATTTTGCTTTCCAGAATTGGCCTGACAAAGTCATTGTTTGCATTTTTGTTTTTGGCATTAAAAATATAATACTTTCTAAGAGCGTTCCGTGTATTGGAATCTCTTCTGACTCCAGGATTTCATAGAATGAGAAAAGGATTGTCAGGGAAATCAGAAACTTAAATTAAAAGTTTAATTCCCTGAACAGTCGAAACAATTGTGGGTGAGGAAAAGAAAGAATATTTTCCTCAATAAAGGTTTCCTTAGAAAAAGGAAATACAATTTGTATCATTTGATCCCTAACCACTTTGTCTTTCGGAAGTTATGCATAAAAAGATTTTGTTATTTTCCTCTTAATTTCTAAGGCTTACAGACTAAATGGTTTCAGAAAATAATCTTTCTTGCGATTTAAAAGTAAAAGAAGGGGAAAATGATGAATAAGAAGAGAGACATGGTGACAGAGCAAGCCTTTGATACCATTATAATCCTCCTTTCTACACTTACTAGTTTTAATCGTTAGCAGTAACTCATTCATTTCTATAAATACTAAAGTGTGAGTAGGGAAAAAGTGGTTTCTGGAAACACTTACGCCAGCATAAAGCTAGTGTATTATAGGACTAAGCCTGCTTATTGCATAAATAATCGAGAGCTGGTATCTGTCCGGAAGAACTCAAAACGAATACACTGCTACTTGACCTTATATGTAGTCCCAAGTAGTATGCCCAGCCTCAGGGAAAGCATCCGAGCAAAATAAACCTTCTAAGAACCATTTTTGAAATTACTTTACACTTCTTTTTAGGGAGAGAATGCCTTCGGTGTGAAGGTTAAGAAAAATGATAAAATACCTCTTTTTCCTTAAAAGAATCTTAAAGAAGAATGCAGCCTGTACCTCTCTGATCACTTCTGTAGCGAGAGGCAGCAGTCGCGACTGCCCTTTATGCTGAGGCGCCAGGCTCGGAATCATGGCGAAAGACCGCCTCCCACAGTCGTTGCCATGGATACAAGCTGTGCTCTTGCTCGCATCTCGGATGACAGTTACTCCCGACAATGCAAGCGCCGTGCTCTTTACGAGGCATTTTGTATGTAATGTTTACTTCAATCCTCACAATCTTTACACCGAGGAAGGAGGGTTTTACTCTCCCTATATTCCCAGTGAGGGAGTCACACACCCAGTGAGCTTAATTCGTTTCCCGAGGTGCCCTGGCTTTAAGGAACGGAAGCGTGTGATGTGAACCCAGTACTGTCTTTCGCTGAAAGCTGTGGTCTTAGCCCCTTCATGTACTTTACTCTGACTTAAAAGAAACTTTTACACTTGGTACTGTTCACACTATTCCGGCCAGAAAGCCGAGTCAAGATGACGTTATGCAGGGTTATGGAAAAAGCCATTGCATGTCCCCAGAGTCCACATGTCAAAAAAATTTTCCATACTAAATATTTTCCGTATTTCCCATCTTAAATATGAATTCTGAGAAGAGAACTTTTGCTAAGATGTCAAATGCATTCAGAAGGAACAGCAGTTGTACAAACTGCGTTTTTACACCCTAAAACACTAAGAAGGAATCGGGCAAAACCGTTTTATGCTCCCCTGCATGGGTCGCTTTTGATTAAATTTCACGGATTCAGTCAATTAAGCTTTTTTTTTAACAGGTATAATTTTGACAGAGTTAAGATTTATTCATATAGGAAAATGTTCGTTTGTCAAAAAAGGAAAAGATTATTTTGCTTTCCAGAATTGGCCTGACAAAGTCATTGTTTGCATTTTTGTTTTTGGCATTAAAAATATAATACTTTCTAAGAGCGTTCCGTGTATTGGAATCTCTTCTGACTCCAGGATTTCATAGAATGAGAAAAGGATTGTCAGGGAAATCAGAAACTTAAATTAAAAGTTTAATTCCCTGAACAGTCGAAACAATTGTGGGTGAGGAAAAGAAAGAATATTTTCCTCAATAAAGGTTTCCTTAGAAAAAGGAAATACAATTTGTATCATTTGATCCCTAACCACTTTGTCTTTCGGAAGTTATGCATAAAAAGATTTTGTTATTTTCCTCTTAATTTCTAAGGCTTACAGACTAAATGGTTTCAGAAAATAATCTTTCTTGCGATTTAAAAGTAAAAGAAGGGGAAAATGATGAATAAGAAGAGAGACATGGTGACAGAGCAAGCCTTTGATACCATTATAATCCTCCTTTCTACACTTACTAGTTTTAATCGTTAGCAGTAACTCATTCATTTCTATAAATACTAAAGTGTGAGTAGGGAAAAAGTGGTTTCTGGAAACACTTACGCCAGCATAAAGCTAGTGTATTATAGGACTAAGCCTGCTTATTGCATAAATAATCGAGAGCTGGTATCTGTCCGGAAGAACTCAAAACGAATACACTGCTACTTGACCTTATATGTAGTCCCAAGTAGTATGCCCAGCCTCAGGGAAAGCATCCGAGCAAAATAAACCTTCTAAGAACCATTTTTGAAATTACTTTACACTTCTTTTTAGGGAGAGAATGCCTTCGGTGTGAAGGTTAAGAAAAATGATAAAATACCTCTTTTTCCTTAAAAGAATCTTAAAGAAGAATGCAGCCTGTACCTCTCTGATCACTTCTGTAGCGAGAGGCAGCAGTCGCGACTGCCCTTTATGCTGAGGCGCCAGGCTCGGAATCATGGCGAAAGACCGCCTCCCACAGTCGTTGCCATGGATACAAGCTGTGCTCTTGCTCGCATCTCGGATGACAGTTACTCCCGACAATGCAAGCGCCGTGCTCTTTACGAGGCATTTTGTATGTAATGTTTACTTCAATCCTCACAATCTTTACACCGAGGAAGGAGGGTTTTACTCTCCCTATATTCCCAGTGAGGGAGTCACACACCCAGTGAGCTTAATTCGTTTCCCGAGGTGCCCTGGCTTTAAGGAACGGAAGCGTGTGATGTGAACCCAGTACTGTCTTTCGCTGAAAGCTGTGGTCTTAGCCCCTTCATGTACTTTACTCTGACTTAAAAGAAACTTTTACACTTGGTACTGTTCACACTATTCCGGCCAGAAAGCCGAGTCAAGATGACGTTATGCAGGGTTATGGAAAAAGCCATTGCATGTCCCCAGAGTCCACATGTCAAAAAAATTTTCCATACTAAATATTTTCCGTATTTCCCATCTTAAATATGAATTCTGAGAAGAGAACTTTTGCTAAGATGTCAAATGCATTCAGAAGGAACAGCAGTTGTACAAACTGCGTTTTTACACCCTAAAACACTAAGAAGGAATCGGGCAAAACCGTTTTATGCTCCCCTGCATGGGTCGCTTTTGATTAAATTTCACGGATTCAGTCAATTAAGCTTTTTTTTTAACAGGTATAATTTTGACAGAGTTAAGATTTATTCATATAGGAAAATGTTCGTTTGTCAAAAAAGGAAAAGATTATTTTGCTTTCCAGAATTGGCCTGACAAAGTCATTGTTTGCATTTTTGTTTTTGGCATTAAAAATATAATACTTTCTAAGAGCGTTCCGTGTATTGGAATCTCTTCTGACTCCAGGATTTCATAGAATGAGAAAAGGATTGTCAGGGAAATCGGAAACTTAAATTAAAAGTTTAATTCCCTGAACAGTCGAAACAATTGTGGGTGAGGAAAAGAAAGAATATTTTCCTCAATAAAGGTTTCCTTAGAAAAAGGAAATACAATTTGTATCATTTGATCCCTAACCACTTTGTCTTTCGGAAGTTATGCATAAAAAGATTTTGTTATTTTCCTCTTAATTTCTAAGGCTTACAGACTAAATGGTTTCAGAAAATAATCTTTCTTGCGATTTAAAAGTAAAAGAAGGGGAAAATGATGAATAAGAAGAGAGACATGGTGACAGAGCAAGCCTTTGATACCATTATAATCCTCCTTTCTACACTTACTAGTTTTAATCGTTAGCAGTAACTCATTCATTTCTATAAATACTAAAGTGTGAGTAGGGAAAAAGTGGTTTCTGGAAACACTTACGCCAGCATAAAGCTAGTGTATTATAGGACTAAGCCTGCTTATTGCATAAATAATCGAGAGCTGGTATCTGTCCGGAAGAACTCAAAACGAATACACTGCTACTTGACCTTATATGTAGTCCCAAGTAGTATGCCCAGCCTCAGGGAAAGCATCCGAGCAAAATAAACCTTCTAAGAACCATTTTTGAAATTACTTTACACTTCTTTTTAGGGAGAGAATGCCTTCGGTGTGAAGGTTAAGAAAAATGATAAAATACCTCTTTTTCCTTAAAAGAATCTTAAAGAAGAATGCAGCCTGTACCTCTCTGATCACTTCTGTAGCGAGAGGCAGCAGTCGCGACTGCCCTTTATGCTGAGGCGCCAGGCTCGGAATCATGGCGAAAGACCGCCTCCCACAGTCGTTGCCATGGATACAAGCTGTGCTCTTGCTCGCATCTCGGATGACAGTTACTCCCGACAATGCAAGCGCCGTGCTCTTTACGAGGCATTTTGTATGTAATGTTTACTTCAATCCTCACAATCTTTACACCGAGGAAGGAGGGTTTTACTCTCCCTATATTCCCAGTGAGGGAGTCACACACCCAGTGAGCTTAATTCGTTTCCCGAGGTGCCCTGGCTTTAAGGAACGGAAGCGTGTGATGTGAACCCAGTACTGTCTTTCGCTGAAAGCTGTGGTCTTAGCCCCTTCATGTACTTTACTCTGACTTAAAAGAAACTTTTACACTTGGTACTGT
Source organism: Manis pentadactyla (assembly GCF_030020395.1). NCBI lineage: Eukaryota > Metazoa > Chordata > Mammalia > Pholidota > Manidae > Manis > Manis pentadactyla. The sequence goes on along the minus strand of NC_080020.1, from coordinate 25,531,830 downwards.
TCACACTATTCCGGCCAGAAAGCCGAGTCAAGATGACGTTATGCAGGGTTATGGAAAAAGCCATTGCATGTCCCCAGAGTCCACATGTCAAAAAAATTTTCCATACTAAATATTTTCCGTATTTCCCATCTTAAATATGAATTCTGAGAAGAGAACTTTTGCTAAGATGTCAAATGCATTCAGAAGGAACAGCAGTTGTACAAACTGCGTTTTTACACCCTAAAACACTAGGAAGGAATCGGGCAAAACCGTTTTATGCTCCCCTGCATGGGTCGCTTTTGATTAAATTTCACGGATTCAGTCAATTAAGCTTTTTTTTTAACAGGTATAATTTTGACAGAGTTAAGATTTATTCGTATAGGAAAATGTTCGTTTGTCAAAAAAGGAAAAGATTATTTTGCTTTCCAGAATTGGCCTGACAAAATCATTGTTTGCATTTTTGTTTTAGGCATTAAAAATATAATACTTTCTAAGAGCGTTCCGTGTATTGGAATCTCTTCTGACTCCAGGATTTCATAGAATGAGAAAAGGATTGTCAGGGAAATCAGAAACTTAAATTAAAAGTTTAATTCCCTGAACAGTCGAAACAATTGTGGGTGAGGAAAAGAAAGAATATTTTCCTCAATAAAGGTTTCCTTAGAAAAAGGAAATACAATTTGTATCATTTGATCCCTAACCACTTTGTCTTTCGGAAGTTATGCATAAAAAGATTTTGTTATTTTCCTCTTAATTTCTAAGGCTTACAGACTAAATGGTTTCAGAAATTAATCTTTCTTGCGATTTAAAAGTAAAAGAAGGGGAAAATGATGAATAAGAAGAGAGACATGGTGACAGAGCAAGCCTTTGATACCATTATAATCCTCCTTTCTACACTTACTAGTTTTAATCGTTAGCAGTAACTCATTCATTTCTATAAATACTAAAGTGTGAGTAGGGAAAAAGTGGTTTCTGGAAACACTTACGCCAGCATAAAGCTAGTGTATTATAGGACTAAGCCTGCTTATTGCATAAATAATCGAGAGCTGGTATCTGTCCGGAAGAACTCAAAACGAATACACTGCTACTTGACCTTATATGTAGTCCCAAGTAGTATGCCCAGCCTCAGGGAAAGCATCCGAGCAAAATAAACCTTCTAAGAACCATTTTTGAAATTACTTTACACTTCTTTTTAGGGAGAGAATGCCTTCGGTGTGAAGGTTAAGAAAAATGATAAAATACCTCTTTTTCCTTAAAAGAATCTTAAAGAAGAATGCAGCCTGTACCTCTCTGATCACTTCTGTAGCGAGAGGCAGCAGTCGCGACTGCCCTTTATGCTGAGGCGCCAGGCTCGGAATCATGGCGAAAGACCGCCTCCCACAGTCGTTGCCATGGATACAAGCTGTGCTCTTGCTCGCATCTCGGATGACAGTTACTCCCGACAATGCAAGCGCCGTGCTCTTTACGAGGCATTTTGTATGTAATGTTTACTTCAATCCTCACAATCTTTACACCGAGGAAGGAGGGTTTTACTCTCCCTATATTCCCAGTGAGGGAGTCACACACCCAGTGAGCTTAATTCGTTTCCCGAGGTGCCCTGGCTTTAAGGAACGGAAGCGTGTGATGTGAACCCAGTACTGTCTTTCGCTGAAAGCTGTGGTCTTAGCCACTTCATGTACTTTACTCTGACTTAAAAGAAACTTTTACACTTGGTACTGTTCACACTATTCCGGCCAGAAAGCCGAGTCAAGATGACGTTATGCAGGGTTATGGAAAAAGCCATTGCATGTCCCCAGAGTCCACATGTCAAAAAAATTTTCCATACTAAATATTTTCCGTATTTCCCATCTTAAATATGAATTCTGAGAAGAGAACTTTTGCTAAGATGTCAAATGCATTCAGTAGGAACAGCAGTTGTACAAACTGCGTTTTTACACCCTAAAACACTAGGAAGGAAACGGGCAAAACCGTTTTATGCTCCCCTGCATGGGTCGCTTTTGATTAAATTTCACGGATTCAGTCAATTAAGCTTTTTTTTTAACAGGTATAATTTTGACAGAGTTAAGATTTATTCGTATAGGAAAATGTTCGTTTGTCAAAAAAGGAAAAGATTATTTTGCTTTCCAGAATTGGCCTGACAAAGTCATTGTTTGCATTTTTGTTTTTGGCATTAAAAATATAATACTTTCTAAGAGCGTTCCGTGTATTGGAATCTCTTCTGACTCCAGGATTTCATAGAATGAGAAAAGGATTGTCAGGGAAATCAGAAACTTAAATTAAAAGTTTAATTCCCTGAACAGTCGAAACAATTGTGGGTGAGGAAAAGAAAGAATATTTTCCTCAATAAAGGTTTCCTTAGAAAAAGGAAATACAATTTGTATCATTTGATCCCTAACCACTTTGTCTTTCGGAAGTTATGCATAAAAAGATTTTGTTATTTTCCTCTTAATTTCTAAGTCTTACAGACTAAATGGTTTCAGAAAATAATCTTCCTTGCGATTTAAAAGTAAAAGAAGGGGAAAATGATGAATAAGAAGAGAGACATGGTGACAGAGCAAGCCTTTGATACCATTATAATCCTCCTTTCTACACTTACTAGTTTTAATCGTTAGCAGTAACTCATTCATTTCTATAAATACTAAAGTGTGAGTAGGGAAAAAGTGGTTTCTGGAAACACTTACGCCAGCATAAAGCTAGTGTATTATAGGACTAAGCCTGCTTATTGCATAAATAATCGAGAGCTGGTATCTGTCCGGAAGAACTCAAAACGAATACACTGCTACTTGACCTTATATGTAGTCCCAAGTAGTATGCCCAGCCTCAGGGAAAGCATCCGAGCAAAATAAACCTTCTAAGAACCATTTTTGAAATTACTTTACACTTCTTTTTAGGGAGAGAATGCCTTCGGTGTGAAGGTTAAGAAAAATGATAAAATACCTCTTTTTCCTTAAAAGAATCTTAAAGAAGAATGCAGCCTGTACCTCTCTGATCACTTCTGTAGCGAGAGGCAGCAGTCGCGACTGCCCTTTATGCTGAGGCGCCAGGCTCGGAATCATGGCGAAAGACCGCCTCCCACAGTCGTTGCCATGGATACAAGCTGTGCTCTTGCTCGCATCTCGGATGACAGTTACTCCCGACAATGCAAGCGCCGTGCTCTTTACGAGGCATTTTGTATGTAATGTTTACTTCAATCCTCACAATCTTTACACCGAGGAAGGAGGGTTTTACTCTCCCTATATTCCCAGTGAGGGAGTCACACACCCAGTGAGCTTAATTCGTTTCCCGAGGTGCCCTGGCTTTAAGGAACGGAAGCGTGTGATGTGAACCCAGTACTGTCTTTCGCTGAAAGCTGTGGTCTTAGCCACTTCATGTACTTTACTCTGACTTAAAAGAAACTTTTACACTTGGTACTGTTCACACTATTCCGGCCAGAAAGCCGAGTCAAGATGACGTTATGCAGGGTTATGGAAAAAGCCATTGCATGTCCCCAGAGTCCACATGTCAAAAAAATTTTCCATACTAAATATTTTCCGTATTTCCCATCTTAAATATGAATTCTGAGAAGAGAACTTTTGCTAAGATGTCAAATGCATTCAGTAGGAACAGCAGTTGTACAAACTGCGTTTTTACACCCTAAAACACTAGGAAGGAAACGGGCAAAACCGTTTTATGCTCCCCTGCATGGGTCGCTTTTGATTAAATTTCACGGATTCAGTCAATTAAGCTTTTTTTTTAACAGGTATAATTTTGACAGAGTTAAGATTTATTCGTATAGGAAAATGTTCGTTTGTCAAAAAAGGAAAAGATTATTTTGCTTTCCAGAATTGGCCTGACAAAGTCATTGTTTGCATTTTTGTTTTTGGCATTAAAAATATAATACTTTCTAAGAGCGTTCCGTGTATTGGAATCTCTTCTGACTCCAGGATTTCATAGAATGAGAAAAGGATTGTCAGGGAAATCAGAAACTTAAATTAAAAGTTTAATTCCCTGAACAGTCGAAACAATTGTGGGTGAGGAAAAGAAAGAATATTTTCCTCAATAAAGGTTTCCTTAGAAAAAGGAAATACAATTTGTATCATTTGATCCCTAACCACTTTGTCTTTCGGAAGTTATGCATAAAAAGATTTTGTTATTTTCCTCTTAATTTCTAAGGCTTACAGACTAAATGGTTTCAGAAAATAATCTTTCTTGCGATTTAAAAGTAAAAGAAGGGGAAAATGATGAATAAGAAGAGAGACATGGTGACAGAGCAAGCCTTTGATACCATTATAATCCTCCTTTCTACACTTACTAGTTTTAATCGTTAGCAGTAACTCATTCATTTCTATAAATACTATAGTGTGAGTAGGGAAAAAGTGGTTTCTGGAAACACTTACGCCAGCATAAAGCTAGTGTATTATAGGACTAAGCCTGCTTATTGCATAAATAATCGAGAGCTGGTATCTGTCCGGAAGAACTCAAAACGAATACACTGCTACTTGACCTTATATGTAGTCCCAAGTAGTATGCCCAGCCTCAGGGAAAGCATCCGAGCAAAATAAACCTTCTAAGAACCATTTTTGAAATTACTTTACACTTCTTTTTAGGGAGAGAATGCCTTCGGTGTGAAGGTTAAGAAAAATGATAAAATACCTCTTTTTCCTTAAAAGAATCTTAAAGAAGAATGCAGCCTGTACCTCTCTGATCACTTCTGTAGCGAGAGGCAGCAGTCGCGACTGCCCTTTATGCTGAGGCGCCAGGCTCGGAATCATGGCGAAAGACCGCCTCCCACAGTCGTTGCCATGGATACAAGCTGTGCTCTTGCTCGCATCTCGGATGACAGTTACTCCCGACAATGCAAGCGCCGTGCTCTTTACGAGGCATTTTGTATGTAATGTTTACTTCAATCCTCACAATCTTTACACCGAGGAAGGAGGGTTTTACTCTCCCTATATTCCCAGTGAGGGAGTCACACACCCAGTGAGCTTAATTCGTTTCCCGAGGTGCCCTGGCTTTAAGGAACGGAAGCGTGTGATGTGAACCCAGTACTGTCTTTCGCTGAAAGCTGTGGTCTTAGCCCCTTCATGTACTTTACTCTGACTTAAAAGAAACTTTTACACTTGGTACTGTTCACACTATTCCGGCCAGAAAGCCGAGTCAAGATGACGTTATGCAGGGTTATGGAAAAAGCCATTGCATGTCCCCAGAGTCCACATGTCAAAAAAATTTTCCATACTAAATATTTTCCGTATTTCCCATCTTAAATATGAATTCTGAGAAGAGAACTTTTGCTAAGATGTCAAATGCATTCAGAAGGAACAGCAGTTGTACAAACTGCGTTTTTACACCCTAAAACACTAAGAAGGAATCGGGCAAAACCGTTTTATGCTCCCCTGCATGGGTCGCTTTTGATTAAATTTCACGGATTCAGTCAATTAAGCTTTTTTTTTAACAGGTATAATTTTGACAGAGTTAAGATTTATTCATATAGGAAAATGTTCGTTTGTCAAAAAAGGAAAAGATTATTTTGCTTTCCAGAATTGGCCTGACAAAGTCATTGTTTGCATTTTTGTTTTTGGCATTAAAAATATAATACTTTCTAAGAGCGTTCCGTGTATTGGAATCTCTTCTGACTCCAGGATTTCATAGAATGAGAAAAGGATTGTCAGGGAAATCAGAAACTTAAATTAAAAGTTTAATTCCCTGAACAGTCGAAACAATTGTGGGTGAGGAAAAGAAAGAATATTTTCCTCAATAAAGGTTTCCTTAGAAAAAGGAAATACAATTTGTATCATTTGATCCCTAACCACTTTGTCTTTCGGAAGTTATGCATAAAAAGATTTTGTTATTTTCCTCTTAATTTCTAAGGCTTACAGACTAAATGGTTTCAGAAAATAATCTTTCTTGCGATTTAAAAGTAAAAGAAGGGGAAAATGATGAATAAGAAGAGAGACATGGTGACAGAGCAAGCCTTTGATACCATTATAATCCTCCTTTCTACACTTACTAGTTTTAATCGTTAGCAGTAACTCATTCATTTCTATAAATACTAAAGTGTGAGTAGGGAAAAAGTGGTTTCTGGAAACACTTACGCCAGCATAAAGCTAGTGTATTATAGGACTAAGCCTGCTTATTGCATAAATAATCGAGAGCTGGTATCTGTCCGGAAGAACTCAAAACGAATACACTGCTACTTGACCTTATATGTAGTCCCAAGTAGTATGCCCAGCCTCAGGGAAAGCATCCGAGCAAAATAAACCTTCTAAGAACCATTTTTGAAATTACTTTACACTTCTTTTTAGGGAGAGAATGCCTTCGGTGTGAAGGTTAAGAAAAATGATAAAATACCTCTTTTTCCTTAAAAGAATCTTAAAGAAGAATGCAGCCTGTACCTCTCTGATCACTTCTGTAGCGAGAGGCAGCAGTCGCGACTGCCCTTTATGCTGAGGCGCCAGGCTCGGAATCATGGCGAAAGACCGCCTCCCACAGTCGTTGCCATGGATACAAGCTGTGCTCTTGCTCGCATCTCGGATGACAGTTACTCCCGACAATGCAAGCGCCGTGCTCTTTACGAGGCATTTTGTATGTAATGTTTACTTCAATCCTCACAATCTTTACACCGAGGAAGGAGGGTTTTACTCTCCCTATATTCCCAGTGAGGGAGTCACACACCCAGTGAGCTTAATTCGTTTCCCGAGGTGCCCTGGCTTTAAGGAACGGAAGCGTGTGATGTGAACCCAGTACTGTCTTTCGCTGAAAGCTGTGGTCTTAGCCCCTTCATGTACTTTACTCTGACTTAAAAGAAACTTTTACACTTGGTACTGTTCACACTATTCCGGCCAGAAAGCCGAGTCAAGATGACGTTATGCAGGGTTATGGAAAAAGCCATTGCATGTCCCCAGAGTCCACATGTCAAAAAAATTTTCCATACTAAATATTTTCCGTATTTCCCATCTTAAATATGAATTCTGAGAAGAGAACTTTTGCTAAGATGTCAAATGCATTCAGAAGGAACAGCAGTTGTACAAACTGCGTTTTTACACCCTAAAACACTAAGAAGGAATCGGGCAAAACCGTTTTATGCTCCCCTGCATGGGTCGCTTTTGATTAAATTTCACGGATTCAGTCAATTAAGCTTTTTTTTTAACAGGTATAATTTTGACAGAGTTAAGATTTATTCATATAGGAAAATGTTCGTTTGTCAAAAAAGGAAAAGATTATTTTGCTTTCCAGAATTGGCCTGACAAAGTCATTGTTTGCATTTTTGTTTTTGGCATTAAAAATATAATACTTTCTAAGAGCGTTCCGTGTATTGGAATCTCTTCTGACTCCAGGATTTCATAGAATGAGAAAAGGATTGTCAGGGAAATCAGAAACTTAAATTAAAAGTTTAATTCCCTGAACAGTCGAAACAATTGTGGGTGAGGAAAAGAAAGAATATTTTCCTCAATAAAGGTTTCCTTAGAAAAAGGAAATACAATTTGTATCATTTGATCCCTAACCACTTTGTCTTTCGGAAGTTATGCATAAAAAGATTTTGTTATTTTCCTCTTAATTTCTAAGTCTTACAGACTAAATGGTTTCAGAAAATAATCTTCCTTGCGATTTAAAAGTAAAAGAAGGGGAAAATGATGAATAAGAAGAGAGACATGGTGACAGAGCAAGCCTTTGATACCATTATAATCCTCCTTTCTACACTTACTAGTTTTAATCGTTAGCAGTAACTCATTCATTTCTATAAATACTAAAGTGTGAGTAGGGAAAAAGTGGTTTCTGGAAACACTTACGCCAGCATAAAGCTAGTGTATTATAGGACTAAGCCTGCTTATTGCATAAATAATCGAGAGCTGGTATCTGTCCGGAAGAACTCAAAACGAATACACTGCTACTTGACCTTATATGTAGTCCCAAGTAGTATGCCCAGCCTCAGGGAAAGCATCCGAGCAAAATAAACCTTCTAAGAACCATTTTTGAAATTACTTTACACTTCTTTTTAGGGAGAGAATGCCTTCGGTGTGAAGGTTAAGAAAAATGATAAAATACCTCTTTTTCCTTAAAAGAATCTTAAAGAAGAATGCAGCCTGTACCTCTCTGATCACTTCTGTAGCGAGAGGCAGCAGTCGCGACTGCCCTTTATGCTGAGGCGCCAGGCTCGGAATCATGGCGAAAGACCGCCTCCCACAGTCGTTGCCATGGATACAAGCTGTGCTCTTGCTCGCATCTCGGATGACAGTTACTCCCGACAATGCAAGCGCCGTGCTCTTTACGAGGCATTTTGTATGTAATGTTTACTTCAATCCTCACAATCTTTACACCGAGGAAGGAGGGTTTTACTCTCCCTATATTCCCAGTGAGGGAGTCACACACCCAGTGAGCTTAATTCGTTTCCCGAGGTGCCCTGGCTTTAAGGAACGGAAGCGTGTGATGTGAACCCAGTACTGTCTTTCGCTGAAAGCTGTGGTCTTAGCCACTTCATGTACTTTACTCTGACTTAAAAGAAACTTTTACACTTGGTACTGTTCACACTATTCCGGCCAGAAAGCCGAGTCAAGATGACGTTATGCAGGGTTATGGAAAAAGCCATTGCATGTCCCCAGAGTCCACATGTCAAAAAAATTTTCCATACTAAATATTTTCCGTATTTCCCATCTTAAATATGAATTCTGAGAAGAGAACTTTTGCTAAGATGTCAAATGCATTCAGTAGGAACAGCAGTTGTACAAACTGCGTTTTTACACCCTAAAACACTAGGAAGGAAACGGGCAAAACCGTTTTATGCTCCCCTGCATGGGTCGCTTTTGATTAAATTTCACGGATTCAGTCAATTAAGCTTTTTTTTTAACAGGTATAATTTTGACAGAGTTAAGATTTATTCGTATAGGAAAATGTTCGTTTGTCAAAAAAGGAAAAGATTATTTTGCTTTCCAGAATTGGCCTGACAAAGTCATTGTTTGCATTTTTGTTTTTGGCATTAAAAATATAATACTTTCTAAGAGCGTTCCGTGTATTGGAATCTCTTCTGACTCCAGGATTTCATAGAATGAGAAAAGGATTGTCAGGGAAATCAGAAACTTAAATTAAAAGTTTAATTCCCTGAACAGTCGAAACAATTGTGGGTGAGGAAAAGAAAGAATATTTTCCTCAATAAAGGTTTCCTTAGAAAAAGGAAATACAATTTGTATCATTTGATCCCTAACCACTTTGTCTTTCGGAAGTTATGCATAAAAAGATTTTGTTATTTTCCTCTTAATTTCTAAGGCTTACAGACTAAATGGTTTCAGAAAATAATCTTCCTTGCGATTTAAAAGTAAAAGAAGGGGAAAATGATGAATAAGAAGAGAGACATGGTGACAGAGCAAGCCTTTGATACCATTATAATCCTCCTTTCTACACTTACTAGTTTTAATCGTTAGCAGTAACTCATTCATTTCTATAAATACTAAAGTGTGAGTAGGGAAAAAGTGGTTTCTGGAAACACTTACGCCAGCATAAAGCTAGTGTATTATAGGACTAAGCCTGCTTATTGCATAAATAATCGAGAGCTGGTATCTGTCCGGAAGAACTCAAAACGAATACACTGCTACTTGACCTTATATGTAGTCCCAAGTAGTATGCCCAGCCTCAGGGAAAGCATCCGAGCAAAATAAACCTTCTAAGAACCATTTTTGAAATTACTTTACACTTCTTTTTAGGGAGAGAATGCCTTCGGTGTGAAGGTTAAGAAAAATGATAAAATACCTCTTTTTCCTTAAAAGAATCTTAAAGAAGAATGCAGCCTGTACCTCTCTGATCACTTCTGTAGCGAGAGGCAGCAGTCGCGACTGCCCTTTATGCTGAGGCGCCAGGCTCGGAATCATGGCGAAAGACCGCCTCCCACAGTCGTTGCCATGGATACAAGCTGTGCTCTTGCTCGCATCTCGGATGACAGTTACTCCCGACAATGCAAGCGCCGTGCTCTTTACGAGGCATTTTGTATGTAATGTTTACTTCAATCCTCACAATCTTTACACCGAGGAAGGAGGGTTTTACTCTCCCTATATTCCCAGTGAGGGAGTCACACACCCAGTGAGCTTAATTCGTTTCCCGAGGTGCCCTGGCTTTAAGGAACGGAAGCGTGTGATGTGAACCCAGTACTGTCTTTCGCTGAAAGCTGTGGTCTTAGCCACTTCATGTACTTTACTCTGACTTAAAAGAAACTTTTACACTTGGTACTGTTCACACTATTCCGGCCAGAAAGCCGAGTCAAGATGACGTTATGCAGGGTTATGGAAAAAGCCATTGCATGTCCCCAGAGTCCACATGTCAAAAAAATTTTCCATACTAAATATTTTCCGTATTTCCCATCTTAAATATGAATTCTGAGAAGAGAACTTTTGCTAAGATGTCAAATGCATTCAGAAGGAACAGCAGTTGTACAAACTGCGTTTTTACACCCTAAAACACTAAGAAGGAATCGGGCAAAACCGTTTTATGCTCCCCTGCATGGGTCGCTTTTGATTAAATTTCACGGATTCAGTCAATTAAGCTTTTTTTTTAACAGGTATAATTTTGACAGAGTTAAGATTTATTCATATAGGAAAATGTTCGTTTGTCAAAAAAGGAAAAGATTATTTTGCTTTCCAGAATTGGCCTGACAAAGTCATTGTTTGCATTTTTGTTTTTGGCATTAAAAATATAATACTTTCTAAGAGCGTTCCGTGTATTGGAATCTCTTCTGACTCCAGGATTTCATAGAATGAGAAAAGGATTGTCAGGGAAATCAGAAACTTAAATTAAAAGTTTAATTCCCTGAACAGTCGAAACAATTGTGGGTGAGGAAAAGAAAGAATATTTTCCTCAATAAAGGTTTCCTTAGAAAAAGGAAATACAATTTGTATCATTTGATCCCTAACCACTTTGTCTTTCGGAAGTTATGCATAAAAAGATTTTGTTATTTTCCTCTTAATTTCTAAGGCTTACAGACTAAATGGTTTCAGAAAATAATCTTTCTTGCGATTTAAAAGTAAAAGAAGGGGAAAATGATGAATAAGAAGAGAGACATGGTGACAGAGCAAGCCTTTGATACCATTATAATCCTCCTTTCTACACTTACTAGTTTTAATCGTTAGCAGTAACTCATTCATTTCTATAAATACTAAAGTGTGAGTAGGGAAAAAGTGGTTTCTGGAAACACTTACGCCAGCATAAAGCTAGTGTATTATAGGACTAAGCCTGCTTATTGCATAAATAATCGAGAGCTGGTATCTGTCCGGAAGAACTCAAAACGAATACACTGCTACTTGACCTTATATGTAGTCCCAAGTAGTATGCCCAGCCTCAGGGAAAGCATCCGAGCAAAATAAACCTTCTAAGAACCATTTTTGAAATTACTTTACACTTCTTTTTAGGGAGAGAATGCCTTCGGTGTGAAGGTTAAGAAAAATGATAAAATACCTCTTTTTCCTTAAAAGAATCTTAAAGAAGAATGCAGCCTGTACCTCTCTGATCACTTCTGTAGCGAGAGGCAGCAGTCGCGACTGCCCTTTATGCTGAGGCGCCAGGCTCGGAATCATGGCGAAAGACCGCCTCCCACAGTCGTTGCCATGGATACAAGCTGTGCTCTTGCTCGCATCTCGGATGACAGTTACTCCCGACAATGCAAGCGCCGTGCTCTTTACGAGGCATTTTGTATGTAATGTTTACTTCAATCCTCACAATCTTTACACCGAGGAAGGAGGGTTTTACTCTCCCTATATTCCCAGTGAGGGAGTCACACACCCAGTGAGCTTAATTCGTTTCCCGAGGTGCCCTGGCTTTAAGGAACGGAAGCGTGTGATGTGAACCCAGTACTGTCTTTCGCTGAAAGCTGTGGTCTTAGCCCCTTCATGTACTTTACTCTGACTTAAAAGAAACTTTTACACTTGGTACTGTTCACACTATTCCGGCCAGAAAGCCGAGTCAAGATGACGTTATGCAGGGTTATGGAAAAAGCCATTGCATGTCCCCAGAGTCCACATGTCAAAAAAATTTTCCATACTAAATATTTTCCGTATTTCCCATCTTAAATATGAATTCTGAGAAGAGAACTTTTGCTAAGATGTCAAATGCATTCAGAAGGAACAGCAGTTGTACAAACTGCGTTTTTACACCCTAAAACACTAAGAAGGAATCGGGCAAAACCGTTTTATGCTCCCCTGCATGGGTCGCTTTTGATTAAATTTCACGGATTCAGTCAATTTAGCTTTTTTTTAAACAGGTATAATTTTGACAGAGTTAAGATTTATTCATATAGGAAAATGTTCGTTTGTCAAAAAAGGAAAAGATTATTTTGCTTTCCAGAATTGGCCTGACAAAGTCATTGTTTGCATTTTTGTTTTTGGCATTAAAAATATAATACTTTCTAAGAGCGTTCCGTGTATTGGAATCTCTTCTGACTCCAGGATTTCATAGAATGAGAAAAGGATTGTCAGGGAAATCAGAAACTTAAATTAAAAGTTTAATTCCCTGAACAGTCGAAACAATTGTGGGTGAGGAAAAGAAAGAATATTTTCCTCAATAAAGGTTTCCTTAGAAAAAGGAAATACAATTTGTATCATTTGATCCCTAACCACTTTGTCTTTCGGAAGTTATGCATAAAAAGATTTTGTTATTTTCCTCTTAATTTCTAAGGCTTACAGACTAAATGGTTTCAGAAAATAATCTTTCTTGCGATTTAAAAGTAAAAGAAGGGGAAAATGATGAATAAGAAGAGAGACATGGTGACAGAGCAAGCCTTTGATACCATTATAATCCTCCTTTCTACACTTACTAGTTTTAATCGTTAGCAGTAACTCATTCATTTCTATAAATACTAAAGTGTGAGTAGGGAAAAAGTGGTTTCTGGAAACACTTACGCCAGCATAAAGCTAGTGTATTATAGGACTAAGCCTGCTTATTGCATAAATAATCGAGAGCTGGTATCTGTCCGGAAGAACTCAAAACGAATACACTGCTACTTGACCTTATATGTAGTCCCAAGTAGTATGCCCAGCCTCAGGGAAAGCATCCGAGCAAAATAAACCTTCTAAGAACCATTTTTGAAATTACTTTACACTTCTTTTTAGGGAGAGAATGCCTTCGGTGTGAAGGTTAAGAAAAATGATAAAATACCTCTTTTTCCTTAAAAGAATCTTAAAGAAGAATGCAGCCTGTACCTCTCTGATCACTTCTGTAGCGAGAGGCAGCAGTCGCGACTGCCCTTTATGCTGAGGCGCCAGGCTCGGAATCATGGCGAAAGACCGCCTCCCACAGTCGTTGCCATGGATACAAGCTGTGCTCTTGCTCGCATCTCGGATGACAGTTACTCCCGACAATGCAAGCGCCGTGCTCTTTACGAGGCATTTTGTATGTAATGTTTACTTCAATCCTCACAATCTTTACACCGAGGAAGGAGGGTTTTACTCTCCCTATATTCCCAGTGAGGGAGTCACACACCCAGTGAGCTTAATTCGTTTCCCGAGGTGCCCTGGCTTTAAGGAACGGAAGCGTGTGATGTGAACCCAGTACTGTCTTTCGCTGAAAGCTGTGGTCTTAGCCCCTTCATGTACTTTACTCTGACTTAAAAGAAACTTTTACACTTGGTACTGTTCACACTATTCCGGCCAGAAAGCCGAGTCAAGATGACGTTATGCAGGGTTATGGAAAAAGCCATTGCATGTCCCCAGAGTCCACATGTCAAAAAAATTTTCCATACTAAATATTTTCCGTATTTCCCATCTTAAATATGAATTCTGAGAAGAGAACTTTTGCTAAGATGTCAAATGCATTCAGAAGGAACAGCAGTTGTACAAACTGCGTTTTTACACCCTAAAACACTAAGAAGGAATCGGGCAAAACCGTTTTATGCTCCCCTGCATGGGTCGCTTTTGATTAAATTTCACGGATTCAGTCAATTAAGCTTTTTTTTTAACAGGTATAATTTTGACAGAGTTAAGATTTATTCATATAGGAAAATGTTCGTTTGTCAAAAAAGGAAAAGATTATTTTGCTTTCCAGAATTGGCCTGACAAAGTCATTGTTTGCATTTTTGTTTTTGGCATTAAAAATATAATACTTTCTAAGAGCGTTCCGTGTATTGGAATCTCTTCTGACTCCAGGATTTCATAGAATGAGAAAAGGATTGTCAGGGAAATCGGAAACTTAAATTAAAAGTTTAATTCCCTGAACAGTCGAAACAATTGTGGGTGAGGAAAAGAAAGAATATTTTCCTCAATAAAGGTTTCCTTAGAAAAAGGAAATACAATTTGTATCATTTGATCCCTAACCACTTTGTCTTTCGGAAGTTATGCATAAAAAGATTTTGTTATTTTCCTCTTAATTTCTAAGGCTTACAGACTAAATGGTTTCAGAAAATAATCTTTCTTGCGATTTAAAAGTAAAAGAAGGGGAAAATGATGAATAAGAAGAGAGACATGGTGACAGAGCAAGCCTTTGATACCATTATAATCCTCCTTTCTACACTTACTAGTTTTAATCGTTAGCAGTAACTCATTCATTTCTATAAATACTAAAGTGTGAGTAGGGAAAAAGTGGTTTCTGGAAACACTTACGCCAGCATAAAGCTAGTGTATTATAGGACTAAGCCTGCTTATTGCATAAATAATCGAGAGCTGGTATCTGTCCGGAAGAACTCAAAACGAATACACTGCTACTTGACCTTATATGTAGTCCCAAGTAGTATGCCCAGCCTCAGGGAAAGCATCCGAGCAAAATAAACCTTCTAAGAACCATTTTTGAAATTACTTTACACTTCTTTTTAGGGAGAGAATGCCTTCGGTGTGAAGGTTAAGAAAAATGATAAAATACCTCTTTTTCCTTAAAAGAATCTTAAAGAAGAATGCAGCCTGTACCTCTCTGATCACTTCTGTAGCGAGAGGCAGCAGTCGCGACTGCCCTTTATGCTGAGGCGCCAGGCTCGGAATCATGGCGAAAGACCGCCTCCCACAGTCGTTGCCATGGATACAAGCTGTGCTCTTGCTCGCATCTCGGATGACAGTTACTCCCGACAATGCAAGCGCCGTGCTCTTTACGAGGCATTTTGTATGTAATGTTTACTTCAATCCTCACAATCTTTACACCGAGGAAGGAGGGTTTTACTCTCCCTATATTCCCAGTGAGGGAGTCACACACCCAGTGAGCTTAATTCGTTTCCCGAGGTGCCCTGGCTTTAAGGAACGGAAGCGTGTGATGTGAACCCAGTACTGTCTTTCGCTGAAAGCTGTGGTCTTAGCCACTTCATGTACTTTACTCTGACTTAAAAGAAACTTTTACACTTGGTACTGTTCACACTATTCCGGCCAGAAAGCCGAGTCAAGATGACGTTATGCAGGGTTATGGAAAAAGCCATTGCATGTCCCCAGAGTCCACATGTCAAAAAAATTTTCCATACTAAATATTTTCCGTATTTCCCATCTTAAATATGAATTCTGAGAAGAGAACTTTTGCTAAGATGTCAAATGCATTCAGAAGGAACAGCAGTTGTACAAACTGCGTTTTTACACCCTAAAACACTAGGAAGGAATCGGGCAAAACCGTTTTATGCTCCCCTGCATGGGTCGCTTTTGATTAAATTTCACGGATTCAGTCAATTAAGCTTTTTTTTTAACAGGTATAATTTTGACAGAGTTAAGATTTATTCGTATAGGAAAATGTTCGTTTGTCAAAAAAGGAAAAGATTATTTTGCTTTCCAGAATTGGCCTGACAAAATCATTGTTTGCATTTTTGTTTTAGGCATTAAAAATATAATACTTTCTAAGAGCGTTCCGTGTATTGGAATCTCTTCTGACTCCAGGATTTCATAGAATGAGAAAAGGATTGTCAGGGAAATCAGAAACTTAAATTAAAAGTTTAATTCCCTGAACAGTCGAAACAATTGTGGGTGAGGAAAAGAAAGAATATTTTCCTCAATAAAGGTTTCCTTAGAAAAAGGAAATACAATTTGTATCATTTGATCCCTAACCACTTTGTCTTTCGGAAGTTATGCATAAAAAGATTTTGTTATTTTCCTCTTAATTTCTAAGGCTTACAGACTAAATGGTTTCAGAAATTAATCTTTCTTGCGATTTAAAAGTAAAAGAAGGGGAAAATGATGAATAAGAAGAGAGACATGGTGACAGAGCAAGCCTTTGATACCATTATAATCCTCCTTTCTACACTTACTAGTTTTAATCGTTAGCAGTAACTCATTCATTTCTATAAATACTAAAGTGTGAGTAGGGAAAAAGTGGTTTCTGGAAACACTTACGCCAGCATAAAGCTAGTGTATTATAGGACTAAGCCTGCTTATTGCATAAATAATCGAGAGCTGGTATCTGTCCGGAAGAACTCAAAACGAATACACTGCTACTTGACCTTATATGTAGTCCCAAGTAGTATGCCCAGCCTCAGGGAAAGCATCCGAGCAAAATAAACCTTCTAAGAACCATTTTTGAAATTACTTTACACTTCTTTTTAGGGAGAGAATGCCTTCGGTGTGAAGGTTAAGAAAAATGATAAAATACCTCTTTTTCCTTAAAAGAATCTTAAAGAAGAATGCAGCCTGTACCTCTCTGATCACTTCTGTAGCGAGAGGCAGCAGTCGCGACTGCCCTTTATGCTGAGGCGCCAGGCTCGGAATCATGGCGAAAGACCGCCTCCCACAGTCGTTGCCATGGATACAAGCTGTGCTCTTGCTCGCATCTCGGATGACAGTTACTCCCGACAATGCAAGCGCCGTGCTCTTTACGAGGCATTTTGTATGTAATGTTTACTTCAATCCTCACAATCTTTACACCGAGGAAGGAGGGTTTTACTCTCCCTATATTCCCAGTGAGGGAGTCACACACCCAGTGAGCTTAATTCGTTTCCCGAGGTGCCCTGGCTTTAAGGAACGGAAGCGTGTGATGTGAACCCAGTACTGTCTTTCGCTGAAAGCTGTGGTCTTAGCCACTTCATGTACTTTACTCTGACTTAAAAGAAACTTTTACACTTGGTACTGTTCACACTATTCCGGCCAGAAAGCCGAGTCAAGATGACGTTATGCAGGGTTATGGAAAAAGCCATTGCATGTCCCCAGAGTCCACATGTCAAAAAAATTTTCCATACTAAATATTTTCCGTATTTCCCATCTTAAATATGAATTCTGAGAAGAGAACTTTTGCTAAGATGTCAAATGCATTCAGTAGGAACAGCAGTTGTACAAACTGCGTTTTTACACCCTAAAACACTAGGAAGGAAACGGGCAAAACCGTTTTATGCTCCCCTGCATGGGTCGCTTTTGATTAAATTTCACGGATTCAGTCAATTAAGCTTTTTTTTTAACAGGTATAATTTTGACAGAGTTAAGATTTATTCGTATAGGAAAATGTTCGTTTGTCAAAAAAGGAAAAGATTATTTTGCTTTCCAGAATTGGCCTGACAAAGTCATTGTTTGCATTTTTGTTTTTGGCATTAAAAATATAATACTTTCTAAGAGCGTTCCGTGTATTGGAATCTCTTCTGACTCCAGGATTTCATAGAATGAGAAAAGGATTGTCAGGGAAATCAGAAACTTAAATTAAAAGTTTAATTCCCTGAACAGTCGAAACAATTGTGGGTGAGGAAAAGAAAGAATATTTTCCTCAATAAAGGTTTCCTTAGAAAAAGGAAATACAATTTGTATCATTTGATCCCTAACCACTTTGTCTTTCGGAAGTTATGCATAAAAAGATTTTGTTATTTTCCTCTTAATTTCTAAGTCTTACAGACTAAATGGTTTCAGAAAATAATCTTCCTTGCGATTTAAAAGTAAAAGAAGGGGAAAATGATGAATAAGAAGAGAGACATGGTGACAGAGCAAGCCTTTGATACCATTATAATCCTCCTTTCTACACTTACTAGTTTTAATCGTTAGCAGTAACTCATTCATTTCTATAAATACTAAAGTGTGAGTAGGGAAAAAGTGGTTTCTGGAAACACTTACGCCAGCATAAAGCTAGTGTATTATAGGACTAAGCCTGCTTATTGCATAAATAATCGAGAGCTGGTATCTGTCCGGAAGAACTCAAAACGAATACACTGCTACTTGACCTTATATGTAGTCCCAAGTAGTATGCCCAGCCTCAGGGAAAGCATCCGAGCAAAATAAACCTTCTAAGAACCATTTTTGAAATTACTTTACACTTCTTTTTAGGGAGAGAATGCCTTCGGTGTGAAGGTTAAGAAAAATGATAAAATACCTCTTTTTCCTTAAAAGAATCTTAAAGAAGAATGCAGCCTGTACCTCTCTGATCACTTCTGTAGCGAGAGGCAGCAGTCGCGACTGCCCTTTATGCTGAGGCGCCAGGCTCGGAATCATGGCGAAAGACCGCCTCCCACAGTCGTTGCCATGGATACAAGCTGTGCTCTTGCTCGCATCTCGGATGACAGTTACTCCCGACAATGCAAGCGCCGTGCTCTTTACGAGGCATTTTGTATGTAATGTTTACTTCAATCCTCACAATCTTTACACCGAGGAAGGAGGGTTTTACTCTCCCTATATTCCCAGTGAGGGAGTCACACACCCAGTGAGCTTAATTCGTTTCCCGAGGTGCCCTGGCTTTAAGGAACGGAAGCGTGTGATGTGAACCCAGTACTGTCTTTCGCTGAAAGCTGTGGTCTTAGCCACTTCATGTACTTTACTCTGACTTAAAAGAAACTTTTACACTTGGTACTGTTCACACTATTCCGGCCAGAAAGCCGAGTCAAGATGACGTTATGCAGGGTTATGGAAAAAGCCATTGCATGTCCCCAGAGTCCACATGTCAAAAAAATTTTCCATACTAAATATTTTCCGTATTTCCCATCTTAAATATGAATTCTGAGAAGAGAACTTTTGCTAAGATGTCAAATGCATTCAGTAGGAACAGCAGTTGTACAAACTGCGTTTTTACACCCTAAAACACTAGGAAGGAAACGGGCAAAACCGTTTTATGCTCCCCTGCATGGGTCGCTTTTGATTAAATTTCACGGATTCAGTCAATTAAGCTTTTTTTTTAACAGGTATAATTTTGACAGAGTTAAGATTTATTCGTATAGGAAAATGTTCGTTTGTCAAAAAAGGAAAAGATTATTTTGCTTTCCAGAATTGGCCTGACAAAGTCATTGTTTGCATTTTTGTTTTTGGCATTAAAAATATAATACTTTCTAAGAGCGTTCCGTGTATTGGAATCTCTTCTGACTCCAGGATTTCATAGAATGAGAAAAGGATTGTCAGGGAAATCAGAAACTTAAATTAAAAGTTTAATTCCCTGAACAGTCGAAACAATTGTGGGTGAGGAAAAGAAAGAATATTTTCCTCAATAAAGGTTTCCTTAGAAAAAGGAAATACAATTTGTATCATTTGATCCCTAACCACTTTGTCTTTCGGAAGTTATGCATAAAAAGATTTTGTTATTTTCCTCTTAATTTCTAAGGCTTACAGACTAAATGGTTTCAGAAAATAATCTTCCTTGCGATTTAAAAGTAAAAGAAGGGGAAAATGATGAATAAGAAGAGAGACATGGTGACAGAGCAAGCCTTTGATACCATTATAATCCTCCTTTCTACACTTACTAGTTTTAATCGTTAGCAGTAACTCATTCATTTCTATAAATACTAAAGTGTGAGTAGGGAAAAAGTGGTTTCTGGAAACACTTACGCCAGCATAAAGCTAGTGTATTATAGGACTAAGCCTGCTTATTGCATAAATAATCGAGAGCTGGTATCTGTCCGGAAGAACTCAAAACGAATACACTGCTACTTGACCTTATATGTAGTCCCAAGTAGTATGCCCAGCCTCAGGGAAAGCATCCGAGCAAAATAAACCTTCTAAGAACCATTTTTGAAATTACTTTACACTTCTTTTTAGGGAGAGAATGCCTTCGGTGTGAAGGTTAAGAAAAATGATAAAATACCTCTTTTTCCTTAAAAGAATCTTAAAGAAGAATGCAGCCTGTACCTCTCTGATCACTTCTGTAGCGAGAGGCAGCAGTCGCGACTGCCCTTTATGCTGAGGCGCCAGGCTCGGAATCATGGCGAAAGACCGCCTCCCACAGTCGTTGCCATGGATACAAGCTGTGCTCTTGCTCGCATCTCGGATGACAGTTACTCCCGACAATGCAAGCGCCGTGCTCTTTACGAGGCATTTTGTATGTAATGTTTACTTCAATCCTCACAATCTTTACACCGAGGAAGGAGGGTTTTACTCTCCCTATATTCCCAGTGAGGGAGTCACACACCCAGTGAGCTTAATTCGTTTCCCGAGGTGCCCTGGCTTTAAGGAACGGAAGCGTGTGATGTGAACCCAGTACTGTCTTTCGCTGAAAGCTGTGGTCTTAGCCACTTCATGTACTTTACTCTGACTTAAAAGAAACTTTTACACTTGGTACTGTTCACACTATTCCGGCCAGAAAGCCGAGTCAAGATGACGTTATGCAGGGTTATGGAAAAAGCCATTGCATGTCCCCAGAGTCCACATGTCAAAAAAATTTTCCATACTAAATATTTTCCGTATTTCCCATCTTAAATATGAATTCTGAGAAGAGAACTTTTGCTAAGATGTCAAATGCATTCAGAAGGAACAGCAGTTGTACAAACTGCGTTTTTACACCCTAAAACACTAGGAAGGAATCGGGCAAAACCGTTTTATGCTCCCCTGCATGGGTCGCTTTTGATTAAATTTCACGGATTCAGTCAATTAAGCTTTTTTTTTAACAGGTATAATTTTGACAGAGTTAAGATTTATTCGTATAGGAAAATGTTCGTTTGTCAAAAAAGGAAAAGATTATTTTGCTTTCCAGAATTGGCCTGACAAAATCATTGTTTGCATTTTTGTTTTAGGCATTAAAAATATAATACTTTCTAAGAGCGTTCCGTGTATTGGAATCTCTTCTGACTCCAGGATTTCATAGAATGAGAAAAGGATTGTCAGGGAAATCAGAAACTTAAATTAAAAGTTTAATTCCCTGAACAGTCGAAACAATTGTGGGTGAGGAAAAGAAAGAATATTTTCCTCAATAAAGGTTTCCTTAGAAAAAGGAAATACAATTTGTATCATTTGATCCCTAACCACTTTGTCTTTCGGAAGTTATGCATAAAAAGATTTTGTTATTTTCCTCTTAATTTCTAAGGCTTACAGACTAAATGGTTTCAGAAATTAATCTTTCTTGCGATTTAAAAGTAAAAGAAGGGGAAAATGATGAATAAGAAGAGAGACATGGTGACAGAGCAAGCCTTTGATACCATTATAATCCTCCTTTCTACACTTACTAGTTTTAATCGTTAGCAGTAACTCATTCATTTCTATAAATACTAAAGTGTGAGTAGGGAAAAAGTGGTTTCTGGAAACACTTACGCCAGCATAAAGCTAGTGTATTATAGGACTAAGCCTGCTTATTGCATAAATAATCGAGAGCTGGTATCTGTCCGGAAGAACTCAAAACGAATACACTGCTACTTGACCTTATATGTAGTCCCAAGTAGTATGCCCAGCCTCAGGGAAAGCATCCGAGCAAAATAAACCTTCTAAGAACCATTTTTGAAATTACTTTACACTTCTTTTTAGGGAGAGAATGCCTTCGGTGTGAAGGTTAAGAAAAATGATAAAATACCTCTTTTTCCTTAAAAGAATCTTAAAGAAGAATGCAGCCTGTACCTCTCTGATCACTTCTGTAGCGAGAGGCAGCAGTCGCGACTGCCCTTTATGCTGAGGCGCCAGGCTCGGAATCATGGCGAAAGACCGCCTCCCACAGTCGTTGCCATGGATACAAGCTGTGCTCTTGCTCGCATCTCGGATGACAGTTACTCCCGACAATGCAAGCGCCGTGCTCTTTACGAGGCATTTTGTATGTAATGTTTACTTCAATCCTCACAATCTTTACACCGAGGAAGGAGGGTTTTACTCTCCCTATATTCCCAGTGAGGGAGTCACACACCCAGTGAGCTTAATTCGTTTCCCGAGGTGCCCTGGCTTTAAGGAACGGAAGCGTGTGATGTGAACCCAGTACTGTCTTTCGCTGAAAGCTGTGGTCTTAGCCACTTCATGTACTTTACTCTGACTTAAAAGAAACTTTTACACTTGGTACTGTTCACACTATTCCGGCCAGAAAGCCGAGTCAAGATGACGTTATGCAGGGTTATGGAAAAAGCCATTGCATGTCCCCAGAGTCCACATGTCAAAAAAATTTTCCATACTAAATATTTTCCGTATTTCCCATCTTAAATATGAATTCTGAGAAGAGAACTTTTGCTAAGATGTCAAATGCATTCAGTAGGAACAGCAGTTGTACAAACTGCGTTTTTACACCCTAAAACACTAGGAAGGAAACGGGCAAAACCGTTTTATGCTCCCCTGCATGGGTCGCTTTTGATTAAATTTCACGGATTCAGTCAATTAAGCTTTTTTTTTAACAGGTATAATTTTGACAGAGTTAAGATTTATTCGTATAGGAAAATGTTCGTTTGTCAAAAAAGGAAAAGATTATTTTGCTTTCCAGAATTGGCCTGACAAAGTCATTGTTTGCATTTTTGTTTTTGGCATTAAAAATATAATACTTTCTAAGAGCGTTCCGTGTATTGGAATCTCTTCTGACTCCAGGATTTCATAGAATGAGAAAAGGATTGTCAGGGAAATCAGAAACTTAAATTAAAAGTTTAATTCCCTGAACAGTCGAAACAATTGTGGGTGAGGAAAAGAAAGAATATTTTCCTCAATAAAGGTTTCCTTAGAAAAAGGAAATACAATTTGTATCATTTGATCCCTAACCACTTTGTCTTTCGGAAGTTATGCATAAAAAGATTTTGTTATTTTCCTCTTAATTTCTAAGTCTTACAGACTAAATGGTTTCAGAAAATAATCTTCCTTGCGATTTAAAAGTAAAAGAAGGGGAAAATGATGAATAAGAAGAGAGACATGGTGACAGAGCAAGCCTTTGATACCATTATAATCCTCCTTTCTACACTTACTAGTTTTAATCGTTAGCAGTAACTCATTCATTTCTATAAATACTAAAGTGTGAGTAGGGAAAAAGTGGTTTCTGGAAACACTTACGCCAGCATAAAGCTAGTGTATTATAGGACTAAGCCTGCTTATTGCATAAATAATCGAGAGCTGGTATCTGTCCGGAAGAACTCAAAACGAATACACTGCTACTTGACCTTATATGTAGTCCCAAGTAGTATGCCCAGCCTCAGGGAAAGCATCCGAGCAAAATAAACCTTCTAAGAACCATTTTTGAAATTACTTTACACTTCTTTTTAGGGAGAGAATGCCTTCGGTGTGAAGGTTAAGAAAAATGATAAAATACCTCTTTTTCCTTAAAAGAATCTTAAAGAAGAATGCAGCCTGTACCTCTCTGATCACTTCTGTAGCGAGAGGCAGCAGTCGCGACTGCCCTTTATGCTGAGGCGCCAGGCTCGGAATCATGGCGAAAGACCGCCTCCCACAGTCGTTGCCATGGATACAAGCTGTGCTCTTGCTCGCATCTCGGATGACAGTTACTCCCGACAATGCAAGCGCCGTGCTCTTTACGAGGCATTTTGTATGTAATGTTTACTTCAATCCTCACAATCTTTACACCGAGGAAGGAGGGTTTTACTCTCCCTATATTCCCAGTGAGGGAGTCACACACCCAGTGAGCTTAATTCGTTTCCCGAGGTGCCCTGGCTTTAAGGAACGGAAGCGTGTGATGTGAACCCAGTACTGTCTTTCGCTGAAAGCTGTGGTCTTAGCCACTTCATGTACTTTACTCTGACTTAAAAGAAACTTTTACACTTGGTACTGTTCACACTATTCCGGCCAGAAAGCCGAGTCAAGATGACGTTATGCAGGGTTATGGAAAAAGCCATTGCATGTCCCCAGAGTCCACATGTCAAAAAAATTTTCCATACTAAATATTTTCCGTATTTCCCATCTTAAATATGAATTCTGAGAAGAGAACTTTTGCTAAGATGTCAAATGCATTCAGTAGGAACAGCAGTTGTACAAACTGCGTTTTTACACCCTAAAACACTAGGAAGGAAACGGGCAAAACCGTTTTATGCTCCCCTGCATGGGTCGCTTTTGATTAAATTTCACGGATTCAGTCAATTAAGCTTTTTTTTTAACAGGTATAATTTTGACAGAGTTAAGATTTATTCGTATAGGAAAATGTTCGTTTGTCAAAAAAGGAAAAGATTATTTTGCTTTCCAGAATTGGCCTGACAAAGTCATTGTTTGCATTTTTGTTTTTGGCATTAAAAATATAATACTTTCTAAGAGCGTTCCGTGTATTGGAATCTCTTCTGACTCCAGGATTTCATAGAATGAGAAAAGGATTGTCAGGGAAATCAGAAACTTAAATTAAAAGTTTAATTCCCTGAACAGTCGAAACAATTGTGGGTGAGGAAAAGAAAGAATATTTTCCTCAATAAAGGTTTCCTTAGAAAAAGGAAATACAATTTGTATCATTTGATCCCTAACCACTTTGTCTTTCGGAAGTTATGCATAAAAAGATTTTGTTATTTTCCTCTTAATTTCTAAGGCTTACAGACTAAATGGTTTCAGAAAATAATCTTCCTTGCGATTTAAAAGTAAAAGAAGGGGAAAATGATGAATAAGAAGAGAGACATGGTGACAGAGCAAGCCTTTGATACCATTATAATCCTCCTTTCTACACTTACTAGTTTTAATCGTTAGCAGTAACTCATTCATTTCTATAAATACTAAAGTGTGAGTAGGGAAAAAGTGGTTTCTGGAAACACTTACGCCAGCATAAAGCTAGTGTATTATAGGACTAAGCCTGCTTATTGCATAAATAATCGAGAGCTGGTATCTGTCCGGAAGAACTCAAAACGAATACACTGCTACTTGACCTTATATGTAGTCCCAAGTAGTATGCCCAGCCTCAGGGAAAGCATCCGAGCAAAATAAACCTTCTAAGAACCATTTTTGAAATTACTTTACACTTCTTTTTAGGGAGAGAATGCCTTCGGTGTGAAGGTTAAGAAAAATGATAAAATACCTCTTTTTCCTTAAAAGAATCTTAAAGAAGAATGCAGCCTGTACCTCTCTGATCACTTCTGTAGCGAGAGGCAGCAGTCGCGACTGCCCTTTATGCTGAGGCGCCAGGCTCGGAATCATGGCGAAAGACCGCCTCCCACAGTCGTTGCCATGGATACAAGCTGTGCTCTTGCTCGCATCTCGGATGACAGTTACTCCCGACAATGCAAGCGCCGTGCTCTTTACGAGGCATTTTGTATGTAATGTTTACTTCAATCCTCACAATCTTTACACCGAGGAAGGAGGGTTTTACTCTCCCTATATTCCCAGTGAGGGAGTCACACACCCAGTGAGCTTAATTCGTTTCCCGAGGTGCCCTGGCTTTAAGGAACGGAAGCGTGTGATGTGAACCCAGTACTGTCTTTCGCTGAAAGCTGTGGTCTTAGCCACTTCATGTACTTTACTCTGACTTAAAAGAAACTTTTACACTTGGTACTGTTCACACTATTCCGGCCAGAAAGCCGAGTCAAGATGACGTTATGCAGGGTTATGGAAAAAGCCATTGCATGTCCCCAGAGTCCACATGTCAAAAAAATTTTCCATACTAAATATTTTCCGTATTTCCCATCTTAAATATGAATTCTGAGAAGAGAACTTTTGCTAAGATGTCAAATGCATTCAGAAGGAACAGCAGTTGTACAAACTGCGTTTTTACACCCTAAAACACTAAGAAGGAATCGGGCAAAACCGTTTTATGCTCCCCTGCATGGGTCGCTTTTGATTAAATTTCACGGATTCAGTCAATTAAGCTTTTTTTTTAACAGGTATAATTTTGACAGAGTTAAGATTTATTCATATAGGAAAATGTTCGTTTGTCAAAAAAGGAAAAGATTATTTTGCTTTCCAGAATTGGCCTGACAAAGTCATTGTTTGCATTTTTGTTTTTGGCATTAAAAATATAATACTTTCTAAGAGCGTTCCGTGTATTGGAATCTCTTCTGACTCCAGGATTTCATAGAATGAGAAAAGGATTGTCAGGGAAATCAGAAACTTAAATTAAAAGTTTAATTCCCTGAACAGTCGAAACAATTGTGGGTGAGGAAAAGAAAGAATATTTTCCTCAATAAAGGTTTCCTTAGAAAAAGGAAATACAATTTGTATCATTTGATCCCTAACCACTTTGTCTTTCGGAAGTTATGCATAAAAAGATTTTGTTATTTTCCTCTTAATTTCTAAGGCTTACAGACTAAATGGTTTCAGAAAATAATCTTTCTTGCGATTTAAAAGTAAAAGAAGGGGAAAATGATGAATAAGAAGAGAGACATGGTGACAGAGCAAGCCTTTGATACCATTATAATCCTCCTTTCTACACTTACTAGTTTTAATCGTTAGCAGTAACTCATTCATTTCTATAAATACTAAAGTGTGAGTAGGGAAAAAGTGGTTTCTGGAAACACTTACGCCAGCATAAAGCTAGTGTATTATAGGACTAAGCCTGCTTATTGCATAAATAATCGAGAGCTGGTATCTGTCCGGAAGAACTCAAAACGAATACACTGCTACTTGACCTTATATGTAGTCCCAAGTAGTATGCCCAGCCTCAGGGAAAGCATCCGAGCAAAATAAACCTTCTAAGAACCATTTTTGAAATTACTTTACACTTCTTTTTAGGGAGAGAATGCCTTCGGTGTGAAGGTTAAGAAAAATGATAAAATACCTCTTTTTCCTTAAAAGAATCTTAAAGAAGAATGCAGCCTGTACCTCTCTGATCACTTCTGTAGCGAGAGGCAGCAGTCGCGACTGCCCTTTATGCTGAGGCGCCAGGCTCGGAATCATGGCGAAAGACCGCCTCCCACAGTCGTTGCCATGGATACAAGCTGTGCTCTTGCTCGCATCTCGGATGACAGTTACTCCCGACAATGCAAGCGCCGTGCTCTTTACGAGGCATTTTGTATGTAATGTTTACTTCAATCCTCACAATCTTTACACCGAGGAAGGAGGGTTTTACTCTCCCTATATTCCCAGTGAGGGAGTCACACACCCAGTGAGCTTAATTCGTTTCCCGAGGTGCCCTGGCTTTAAGGAACGGAAGCGTGTGATGTGAACCCAGTACTGTCTTTCGCTGAAAGCTGTGGTCTTAGCCACTTCATGTACTTTACTCTGACTTAAAAGAAACTTTTACACTTGGTACTGTTCACACTATTCCGGCCAGAAAGCCGAGTCAAGATGACGTTATGCAGGGTTATGGAAAAAGCCATTGCATGTCCCCAGAGTCCACATGTCAAAAAAATTTTCCATACTAAATATTTTCCGTATTTCCCATCTTAAATATGAATTCTGAGAAGAGAACTTTTGCTAAGATGTCAAATGCATTCAGTAGGAACAGCAGTTGTACAAACTGCGTTTTTACACCCTAAAACACTAGGAAGGAAACGGGCAAAACCGTTTTATGCTCCCCTGCATGGGTCGCTTTTGATTAAATTTCACGGATTCAGTCAATTAAGCTTTTTTTTTAACAGGTATAATTTTGACAGAGTTAAGATTTATTCGTATAGGAAAATGTTCGTTTGTCAAAAAAGGAAAAGATTATTTTGCTTTCCAGAATTGGCCTGACAAAGTCATTGTTTGCATTTTTGTTTTTGGCATTAAAAATATAATACTTTCTAAGAGCGTTCCGTGTATTGGAATCTCTTCTGACTCCAGGATTTCATAGAATGAGAAAAGGATTGTCAGGGAAATCAGAAACTTAAATTAAAAGTTTAATTCCCTGAACAGTCGAAACAATTGTGGGTGAGGAAAAGAAAGAATATTTTCCTCAATAAAGGTTTCCTTAGAAAAAGGAAATACAATTTGTATCATTTGATCCCTAACCACTTTGTCTTTCGGAAGTTATGCATAAAAAGATTTTGTTATTTTCCTCTTAATTTCTAAGTCTTACAGACTAAATGGTTTCAGAAAATAATCTTCCTTGCGATTTAAAAGTAAAAGAAGGGGAAAATGATGAATAAGAAGAGAGACATGGTGACAGAGCAAGCCTTTGATACCATTATAATCCTCCTTTCTACACTTACTAGTTTTAATCGTTAGCAGTAACTCATTCATTTCTATAAATACTAAAGTGTGAGTAGGGAAAAAGTGGTTTCTGGAAACACTTACGCCAGCATAAAGCTAGTGTATTATAGGACTAAGCCTGCTTATTGCATAAATAATCGAGAGCTGGTATCTGTCCGGAAGAACTCAAAACGAATACACTGCTACTTGACCTTATATGTAGTCCCAAGTAGTATGCCCAGCCTCAGGGAAAGCATCCGAGCAAAATAAACCTTCTAAGAACCATTTTTGAAATTACTTTACACTTCTTTTTAGGGAGAGAATGCCTTCGGTGTGAAGGTTAAGAAAAATGATAAAATACCTCTTTTTCCTTAAAAGAATCTTAAAGAAGAATGCAGCCTGTACCTCTCTGATCACTTCTGTAGCGAGAGGCAGCAGTCGCGACTGCCCTTTATGCTGAGGCGCCAGGCTCGGAATCATGGCGAAAGACCGCCTCCCACAGTCGTTGCCATGGATACAAGCTGTGCTCTTGCTCGCATCTCGGATGACAGTTACTCCCGACAATGCAAGCGCCGTGCTCTTTACGAGGCATTTTGTATGTAATGTTTACTTCAATCCTCACAATCTTTACACCGAGGAAGGAGGGTTTTACTCTCCCTATATTCCCAGTGAGGGAGTCACACACCCAGTGAGCTTAATTCGTTTCCCGAGGTGCCCTGGCTTTAAGGAACGGAAGCGTGTGATGTGAACCCAGTACTGTCTTTCGCTGAAAGCTGTGGTCTTAGCCACTTCATGTACTTTACTCTGACTTAAAAGAAACTTTTACACTTGGTACTGTTCACACTATTCCGGCCAGAAAGCCGAGTCAAGATGACGTTATGCAGGGTTATGGAAAAAGCCATTGCATGTCCCCAGAGTCCACATGTCAAAAAAATTTTCCATACTAAATATTTTCCGTATTTCCCATCTTAAATATGAATTCTGAGAAGAGAACTTTTGCTAAGATGTCAAATGCATTCAGTAGGAACAGCAGTTGTACAAACTGCGTTTTTACACCCTAAAACACTAGGAAGGAAACGGGCAAAACCGTTTTATGCTCCCCTGCATGGGTCGCTTTTGATTAAATTTCACGGATTCAGTCAATTAAGCTTTTTTTTTAACAGGTATAATTTTGACAGAGTTAAGATTTATTCGTATAGGAAAATGTTCGTTTGTCAAAAAAGGAAAAGATTATTTTGCTTTCCAGAATTGGCCTGACAAAGTCATTGTTTGCATTTTTGTTTTTGGCATTAAAAATATAATACTTTCTAAGAGCGTTCCGTGTATTGGAATCTCTTCTGACTCCAGGATTTCATAGAATGAGAAAAGGATTGTCAGGGAAATCAGAAACTTAAATTAAAAGTTTAATTCCCTGAACAGTCGAAACAATTGTGGGTGAGGAAAAGAAAGAATATTTTCCTCAATAAAGGTTTCCTTAGAAAAAGGAAATACAATTTGTATCATTTGATCCCTAACCACTTTGTCTTTCGGAAGTTATGCATAAAAAGATTTTGTTATTTTCCTCTTAATTTCTAAGGCTTACAGACTAAATGGTTTCAGAAAATAATCTTCCTTGCGATTTAAAAGTAAAAGAAGGGGAAAATGATGAATAAGAAGAGAGACATGGTGACAGAGCAAGCCTTTGATACCATTATAATCCTCCTTTCTACACTTACTAGTTTTAATCGTTAGCAGTAACTCATTCATTTCTATAAATACTAAAGTGTGAGTAGGGAAAAAGTGGTTTCTGGAAACACTTACGCCAGCATAAAGCTAGTGTATTATAGGACTAAGCCTGCTTATTGCATAAATAATCGAGAGCTGGTATCTGTCCGGAAGAACTCAAAACGAATACACTGCTACTTGACCTTATATGTAGTCCCAAGTAGTATGCCCAGCCTCAGGGAAAGCATCCGAGCAAAATAAACCTTCTAAGAACCATTTTTGAAATTACTTTACACTTCTTTTTAGGGAGAGAATGCCTTCGGTGTGAAGGTTAAGAAAAATGATAAAATACCTCTTTTTCCTTAAAAGAATCTTAAAGAAGAATGCAGCCTGTACCTCTCTGATCACTTCTGTAGCGAGAGGCAGCAGTCGCGACTGCCCTTTATGCTGAGGCGCCAGGCTCGGAATCATGGCGAAAGACCGCCTCCCACAGTCGTTGCCATGGATACAAGCTGTGCTCTTGCTCGCATCTCGGATGACAGTTACTCCCGACAATGCAAGCGCCGTGCTCTTTACGAGGCATTTTGTATGTAATGTTTACTTCAATCCTCACAATCTTTACACCGAGGAAGGAGGGTTTTACTCTCCCTATATTCCCAGTGAGGGAGTCACACACCCAGTGAGCTTAATTCGTTTCCCGAGGTGCCCTGGCTTTAAGGAACGGAAGCGTGTGATGTGAACCCAGTACTGTCTTTCGCTGAAAGCTGTGGTCTTAGCCACTTCATGTACTTTACTCTGACTTAAAAGAAACTTTTACACTTGGTACTGTTCACACTATTCCGGCCAGAAAGCCGAGTCAAGATGACGTTATGCAGGGTTATGGAAAAAGCCATTGCATGTCCCCAGAGTCCACATGTCAAAAAAATTTTCCATACTAAATATTTTCCGTATTTCCCATCTTAAATATGAATTCTGAGAAGAGAACTTTTGCTAAGATGTCAAATGCATTCAGAAGGAACAGCAGTTGTACAAACTGCGTTTTTACACCCTAAAACACTAAGAAGGAATCGGGCAAAACCGTTTTATGCTCCCCTGCATGGGTCGCTTTTGATTAAATTTCACGGATTCAGTCAATTAAGCTTTTTTTTTAACAGGTATAATTTTGACAGAGTTAAGATTTATTCATATAGGAAAATGTTCGTTTGTCAAAAAAGGAAAAGATTATTTTGCTTTCCAGAATTGGCCTGACAAAGTCATTGTTTGCATTTTTGTTTTTGGCATTAAAAATATAATACTTTCTAAGAGCGTTCCGTGTATTGGAATCTCTTCTGACTCCAGGATTTCATAGAATGAGAAAAGGATTGTCAGGGAAATCAGAAACTTAAATTAAAAGTTTAATTCCCTGAACAGTCGAAACAATTGTGGGTGAGGAAAAGAAAGAATATTTTCCTCAATAAAGGTTTCCTTAGAAAAAGGAAATACAATTTGTATCATTTGATCCCTAACCACTTTGTCTTTCGGAAGTTATGCATAAAAAGATTTTGTTATTTTCCTCTTAATTTCTAAGGCTTACAGACTAAATGGTTTCAGAAAATAATCTTTCTTGCGATTTAAAAGTAAAAGAAGGGGAAAATGATGAATAAGAAGAGAGACATGGTGACAGAGCAAGCCTTTGATACCATTATAATCCTCCTTTCTACACTTACTAGTTTTAATCGTTAGCAGTAACTCATTCATTTCTATAAATACTAAAGTGTGAGTAGGGAAAAAGTGGTTTCTGGAAACACTTACGCCAGCATAAAGCTAGTGTATTATAGGACTAAGCCTGCTTATTGCATAAATAATCGAGAGCTGGTATCTGTCCGGAAGAACTCAAAACGAATACACTGCTACTTGACCTTATATGTAGTCCCAAGTAGTATGCCCAGCCTCAGGGAAAGCATCCGAGCAAAATAAACCTTCTAAGAACCATTTTTGAAATTACTTTACACTTCTTTTTAGGGAGAGAATGCCTTCGGTGTGAAGGTTAAGAAAAATGATAAAATACCTCTTTTTCCTTAAAAGAATCTTAAAGAAGAATGCAGCCTGTACCTCTCTGATCACTTCTGTAGCGAGAGGCAGCAGTCGCGACTGCCCTTTATGCTGAGGCGCCAGGCTCGGAATCATGGCGAAAGACCGCCTCCCACAGTCGTTGCCATGGATACAAGCTGTGCTCTTGCTCGCATCTCGGATGACAGTTACTCCCGACAATGCAAGCGCCGTGCTCTTTACGAGGCATTTTGTATGTAATGTTTACTTCAATCCTCACAATCTTTACACCGAGGAAGGAGGGTTTTACTCTCCCTATATTCCCAGTGAGGGAGTCACACACCCAGTGAGCTTAATTCGTTTCCCGAGGTGCCCTGGCTTTAAGGAACGGAAGCGTGTGATGTGAACCCAGTACTGTCTTTCGCTGAAAGCTGTGGTCTTAGCCCCTTCATGTACTTTACTCTGACTTAAAAGAAACTTTTACACTTGGTACTGTTCACACTATTCCGGCCAGAAAGCCGAGTCAAGATGACGTTATGCAGGGTTATGGAAAAAGCCATTGCATGTCCCCAGAGTCCACATGTCAAAAAAATTTTCCATACTAAATATTTTCCGTATTTCCCATCTTAAATATGAATTCTGAGAAGAGAACTTTTGCTAAGATGTCAAATGCATTCAGAAGGAACAGCAGTTGTACAAACTGCGTTTTTACACCCTAAAACACTAAGAAGGAATCGGGCAAAACCGTTTTATGCTCCCCTGCATGGGTCGCTTTTGATTAAATTTCACGGATTCAGTCAATTTAGCTTTTTTTTAAACAGGTATAATTTTGACAGAGTTAAGATTTATTCATATAGGAAAATGTTCGTTTGTCAAAAAAGGAAAAGATTATTTTGCTTTCCAGAATTGGCCTGACAAAGTCATTGTTTGCATTTTTGTTTTTGGCATTAAAAATATAATACTTTCTAAGAGCGTTCCGTGTATTGGAATCTCTTCTGACTCCAGGATTTCATAGAATGAGAAAAGGATTGTCAGGGAAATCAGAAACTTAAATTAAAAGTTTAATTCCCTGAACAGTCGAAACAATTGTGGGTGAGGAAAAGAAAGAATATTTTCCTCAATAAAGGTTTCCTTAGAAAAAGGAAATACAATTTGTATCATTTGATCCCTAACCACTTTGTCTTTCGGAAGTTATGCATAAAAAGATTTTGTTATTTTCCTCTTAATTTCTAAGGCTTACAGACTAAATGGTTTCAGAAAATAATCTTTCTTGCGATTTAAAAGTAAAAGAAGGGGAAAATGATGAATAAGAAGAGAGACATGGTGACAGAGCAAGCCTTTGATACCATTATAATCCTCCTTTCTACACTTACTAGTTTTAATCGTTAGCAGTAACTCATTCATTTCTATAAATACTAAAGTGTGAGTAGGGAAAAAGTGGTTTCTGGAAACACTTACGCCAGCATAAAGCTAGTGTATTATAGGACTAAGCCTGCTTATTGCATAAATAATCGAGAGCTGGTATCTGTCCGGAAGAACTCAAAACGAATACACTGCTACTTGACCTTATATGTAGTCCCAAGTAGTATGCCCAGCCTCAGGGAAAGCATCCGAGCAAAATAAACCTTCTAAGAACCATTTTTGAAATTACTTTACACTTCTTTTTAGGGAGAGAATGCCTTCGGTGTGAAGGTTAAGAAAAATGATAAAATACCTCTTTTTCCTTAAAAGAATCTTAAAGAAGAATGCAGCCTGTACCTCTCTGATCACTTCTGTAGCGAGAGGCAGCAGTCGCGACTGCCCTTTATGCTGAGGCGCCAGGCTCGGAATCATGGCGAAAGACCGCCTCCCACAGTCGTTGCCATGGATACAAGCTGTGCTCTTGCTCGCATCTCGGATGACAGTTACTCCCGACAATGCAAGCGCCGTGCTCTTTACGAGGCATTTTGTATGTAATGTTTACTTCAATCCTCACAATCTTTACACCGAGGAAGGAGGGTTTTACTCTCCCTATATTCCCAGTGAGGGAGTCACACACCCAGTGAGCTTAATTCGTTTCCCGAGGTGCCCTGGCTTTAAGGAACGGAAGCGTGTGATGTGAACCCAGTACTGTCTTTCGCTGAAAGCTGTGGTCTTAGCCCCTTCATGTACTTTACTCTGACTTAAAAGAAACTTTTACACTTGGTACTGTTCACACTATTCCGGCCAGAAAGCCGAGTCAAGATGACGTTATGCAGGGTTATGGAAAAAGCCATTGCATGTCCCCAGAGTCCACATGTCAAAAAAATTTTCCATACTAAATATTTTCCGTATTTCCCATCTTAAATATGAATTCTGAGAAGAGAACTTTTGCTAAGATGTCAAATGCATTCAGAAGGAACAGCAGTTGTACAAACTGCGTTTTTACACCCTAAAACACTAAGAAGGAATCGGGCAAAACCGTTTTATGCTCCCCTGCATGGGTCGCTTTTGATTAAATTTCACGGATTCAGTCAATTAAGCTTTTTTTTTAACAGGTATAATTTTGACAGAGTTAAGATTTATTCATATAGGAAAATGTTCGTTTGTCAAAAAAGGAAAAGATTATTTTGCTTTCCAGAATTGGCCTGACAAAGTCATTGTTTGCATTTTTGTTTTTGGCATTAAAAATATAATACTTTCTAAGAGCGTTCCGTGTATTGGAATCTCTTCTGACTCCAGGATTTCATAGAATGAGAAAAGGATTGTCAGGGAAATCGGAAACTTAAATTAAAAGTTTAATTCCCTGAACAGTCGAAACAATTGTGGGTGAGGAAAAGAAAGAATATTTTCCTCAATAAAGGTTTCCTTAGAAAAAGGAAATACAATTTGTATCATTTGATCCCTAACCACTTTGTCTTTCGGAAGTTATGCATAAAAAGATTTTGTTATTTTCCTCTTAATTTCTAAGGCTTACAGACTAAATGGTTTCAGAAAATAATCTTTCTTGCGATTTAAAAGTAAAAGAAGGGGAAAATGATGAATAAGAAGAGAGACATGGTGACAGAGCAAGCCTTTGATACCATTATAATCCTCCTTTCTACACTTACTAGTTTTAATCGTTAGCAGTAACTCATTCATTTCTATAAATACTAAAGTGTGAGTAGGGAAAAAGTGGTTTCTGGAAACACTTACGCCAGCATAAAGCTAGTGTATTATAGGACTAAGCCTGCTTATTGCATAAATAATCGAGAGCTGGTATCTGTCCGGAAGAACTCAAAACGAATACACTGCTACTTGACCTTATATGTAGTCCCAAGTAGTATGCCCAGCCTCAGGGAAAGCATCCGAGCAAAATAAACCTTCTAAGAACCATTTTTGAAATTACTTTACACTTCTTTTTAGGGAGAGAATGCCTTCGGTGTGAAGGTTAAGAAAAATGATAAAATACCTCTTTTTCCTTAAAAGAATCTTAAAGAAGAATGCAGCCTGTACCTCTCTGATCACTTCTGTAGCGAGAGGCAGCAGTCGCGACTGCCCTTTATGCTGAGGCGCCAGGCTCGGAATCATGGCGAAAGACCGCCTCCCACAGTCGTTGCCATGGATACAAGCTGTGCTCTTGCTCGCATCTCGGATGACAGTTACTCCCGACAATGCAAGCGCCGTGCTCTTTACGAGGCATTTTGTATGTAATGTTTACTTCAATCCTCACAATCTTTACACCGAGGAAGGAGGGTTTTACTCTCCCTATATTCCCAGTGAGGGAGTCACACACCCAGTGAGCTTAATTCGTTTCCCGAGGTGCCCTGGCTTTAAGGAACGGAAGCGTGTGATGTGAACCCAGTACTGTCTTTCGCTGAAAGCTGTGGTCTTAGCCACTTCATGTACTTTACTCTGACTTAAAAGAAACTTTTACACTTGGTACTGTTCACACTATTCCGGCCAGAAAGCCGAGTCAAGATGACGTTATGCAGGGTTATGGAAAAAGCCATTGCATGTCCCCAGAGTCCACATGTCAAAAAAATTTTCCATACTAAATATTTTCCGTATTTCCCATCTTAAATATGAATTCTGAGAAGAGAACTTTTGCTAAGATGTCAAATGCATTCAGTAGGAACAGCAGTTGTACAAACTGCGTTTTTACACCCTAAAACACTAGGAAGGAAACGGGCAAAACCGTTTTATGCTCCCCTGCATGGGTCGCTTTTGATTAAATTTCACGGATTCAGTCAATTAAGCTTTTTTTTTAACAGGTATAATTTTGACAGAGTTAAGATTTATTCGTATAGGAAAATGTTCGTTTGTCAAAAAAGGAAAAGATTATTTTGCTTTCCAGAATTGGCCTGACAAAGTCATTGTTTGCATTTTTGTTTTTGGCATTAAAAATATAATACTTTCTAAGAGCGTTCCGTGTATTGGAATCTCTTCTGACTCCAGGATTTCATAGAATGAGAAAAGGATTGTCAGGGAAATCAGAAACTTAAATTAAAAGTTTAATTCCCTGAACAGTCGAAACAATTGTGGGTGAGGAAAAGAAAGAATATTTTCCTCAATAAAGGTTTCCTTAGAAAAAGGAAATACAATTTGTATCATTTGATCCCTAACCACTTTGTCTTTCGGAAGTTATGCATAAAAAGATTTTGTTATTTTCCTCTTAATTTCTAAGTCTTACAGACTAAATGGTTTCAGAAAATAATCTTCCTTGCGATTTAAAAGTAAAAGAAGGGGAAAATGATGAATAAGAAGAGAGACATGGTGACAGAGCAAGCCTTTGATACCATTATAATCCTCCTTTCTACACTTACTAGTTTTAATCGTTAGCAGTAACTCATTCATTTCTATAAATACTAAAGTGTGAGTAGGGAAAAAGTGGTTTCTGGAAACACTTACGCCAGCATAAAGCTAGTGTATTATAGGACTAAGCCTGCTTATTGCATAAATAATCGAGAGCTGGTATCTGTCCGGAAGAACTCAAAACGAATACACTGCTACTTGACCTTATATGTAGTCCCAAGTAGTATGCCCAGCCTCAGGGAAAGCATCCGAGCAAAATAAACCTTCTAAGAACCATTTTTGAAATTACTTTACACTTCTTTTTAGGGAGAGAATGCCTTCGGTGTGAAGGTTAAGAAAAATGATAAAATACCTCTTTTTCCTTAAAAGAATCTTAAAGAAGAATGCAGCCTGTACCTCTCTGATCACTTCTGTAGCGAGAGGCAGCAGTCGCGACTGCCCTTTATGCTGAGGCGCCAGGCTCGGAATCATGGCGAAAGACCGCCTCCCACAGTCGTTGCCATGGATACAAGCTGTGCTCTTGCTCGCATCTCGGATGACAGTTACTCCCGACAATGCAAGCGCCGTGCTCTTTACGAGGCATTTTGTATGTAATGTTTACTTCAATCCTCACAATCTTTACACCGAGGAAGGAGGGTTTTACTCTCCCTATATTCCCAGTGAGGGAGTCACACACCCAGTGAGCTTAATTCGTTTCCCGAGGTGCCCTGGCTTTAAGGAACGGAAGCGTGTGATGTGAACCCAGTACTGTCTTTCGCTGAAAGCTGTGGTCTTAGCCACTTCATGTACTTTACTCTGACTTAAAAGAAACTTTTACACTTGGTACTGTTCACACTATTCCGGCCAGAAAGCCGAGTCAAGATGACGTTATGCAGGGTTATGGAAAAAGCCATTGCATGTCCCCAGAGTCCACATGTCAAAAAAATTTTCCATACTAAATATTTTCCGTATTTCCCATCTTAAATATGAATTCTGAGAAGAGAACTTTTGCTAAGATGTCAAATGCATTCAGTAGGAACAGCAGTTGTACAAACTGCGTTTTTACACCCTAAAACACTAGGAAGGAAACGGGCAAAACCGTTTTATGCTCCCCTGCATGGGTCGCTTTTGATTAAATTTCACGGATTCAGTCAATTAAGCTTTTTTTTTAACAGGTATAATTTTGACAGAGTTAAGATTTATTCGTATAGGAAAATGTTCGTTTGTCAAAAAAGGAAAAGATTATTTTGCTTTCCAGAATTGGCCTGACAAAGTCATTGTTTGCATTTTTGTTTTTGGCATTAAAAATATAATACTTTCTAAGAGCGTTCCGTGTATTGGAATCTCTTCTGACTCCAGGATTTCATAGAATGAGAAAAGGATTGTCAGGGAAATCAGAAACTTAAATTAAAAGTTTAATTCCCTGAACAGTCGAAACAATTGTGGGTGAGGAAAAGAAAGAATATTTTCCTCAATAAAGGTTTCCTTAGAAAAAGGAAATACAATTTGTATCATTTGATCCCTAACCACTTTGTCTTTCGGAAGTTATGCATAAAAAGATTTTGTTATTTTCCTCTTAATTTCTAAGGCTTACAGACTAAATGGTTTCAGAAAATAATCTTCCTTGCGATTTAAAAGTAAAAGAAGGGGAAAATGATGAATAAGAAGAGAGACATGGTGACAGAGCAAGCCTTTGATACCATTATAATCCTCCTTTCTACACTTACTAGTTTTAATCGTTAGCAGTAACTCATTCATTTCTATAAATACTAAAGTGTGAGTAGGGAAAAAGTGGTTTCTGGAAACACTTACGCCAGCATAAAGCTAGTGTATTATAGGACTAAGCCTGCTTATTGCATAAATAATCGAGAGCTGGTATCTGTCCGGAAGAACTCAAAACGAATACACTGCTACTTGACCTTATATGTAGTCCCAAGTAGTATGCCCAGCCTCAGGGAAAGCATCCGAGCAAAATAAACCTTCTAAGAACCATTTTTGAAATTACTTTACACTTCTTTTTAGGGAGAGAATGCCTTCGGTGTGAAGGTTAAGAAAAATGATAAAATACCTCTTTTTCCTTAAAAGAATCTTAAAGAAGAATGCAGCCTGTACCTCTCTGATCACTTCTGTAGCGAGAGGCAGCAGTCGCGACTGCCCTTTATGCTGAGGCGCCAGGCTCGGAATCATGGCGAAAGACCGCCTCCCACAGTCGTTGCCATGGATACAAGCTGTGCTCTTGCTCGCATCTCGGATGACAGTTACTCCCGACAATGCAAGCGCCGTGCTCTTTACGAGGCATTTTGTATGTAATGTTTACTTCAATCCTCACAATCTTTACACCGAGGAAGGAGGGTTTTACTCTCCCTATATTCCCAGTGAGGGAGTCACACACCCAGTGAGCTTAATTCGTTTCCCGAGGTGCCCTGGCTTTAAGGAACGGAAGCGTGTGATGTGAACCCAGTACTGTCTTTCGCTGAAAGCTGTGGTCTTAGCCACTTCATGTACTTTACTCTGACTTAAAAGAAACTTTTACACTTGGTACTGTTCACACTATTCCGGCCAGAAAGCCGAGTCAAGATGACGTTATGCAGGGTTATGGAAAAAGCCATTGCATGTCCCCAGAGTCCACATGTCAAAAAAATTTTCCATACTAAATATTTTCCGTATTTCCCATCTTAAATATGAATTCTGAGAAGAGAACTTTTGCTAAGATGTCAAATGCATTCAGAAGGAACAGCAGTTGTACAAACTGCGTTTTTACACCCTAAAACACTAAGAAGGAATCGGGCAAAACCGTTTTATGCTCCCCTGCATGGGTCGCTTTTGATTAAATTTCACGGATTCAGTCAATTAAGCTTTTTTTTTAACAGGTATAATTTTGACAGAGTTAAGATTTATTCATATAGGAAAATGTTCGTTTGTCAAAAAAGGAAAAGATTATTTTGCTTTCCAGAATTGGCCTGACAAAGTCATTGTTTGCATTTTTGTTTTTGGCATTAAAAATATAATACTTTCTAAGAGCGTTCCGTGTATTGGAATCTCTTCTGACTCCAGGATTTCATAGAATGAGAAAAGGATTGTCAGGGAAATCAGAAACTTAAATTAAAAGTTTAATTCCCTGAACAGTCGAAACAATTGTGGGTGAGGAAAAGAAAGAATATTTTCCTCAATAAAGGTTTCCTTAGAAAAAGGAAATACAATTTGTATCATTTGATCCCTAACCACTTTGTCTTTCGGAAGTTATGCATAAAAAGATTTTGTTATTTTCCTCTTAATTTCTAAGGCTTACAGACTAAATGGTTTCAGAAAATAATCTTTCTTGCGATTTAAAAGTAAAAGAAGGGGAAAATGATGAATAAGAAGAGAGACATGGTGACAGAGCAAGCCTTTGATACCATTATAATCCTCCTTTCTACACTTACTAGTTTTAATCGTTAGCAGTAACTCATTCATTTCTATAAATACTAAAGTGTGAGTAGGGAAAAAGTGGTTTCTGGAAACACTTACGCCAGCATAAAGCTAGTGTATTATAGGACTAAGCCTGCTTATTGCATAAATAATCGAGAGCTGGTATCTGTCCGGAAGAACTCAAAACGAATACACTGCTACTTGACCTTATATGTAGTCCCAAGTAGTATGCCCAGCCTCAGGGAAAGCATCCGAGCAAAATAAACCTTCTAAGAACCATTTTTGAAATTACTTTACACTTCTTTTTAGGGAGAGAATGCCTTCGGTGTGAAGGTTAAGAAAAATGATAAAATACCTCTTTTTCCTTAAAAGAATCTTAAAGAAGAATGCAGCCTGTACCTCTCTGATCACTTCTGTAGCGAGAGGCAGCAGTCGCGACTGCCCTTTATGCTGAGGCGCCAGGCTCGGAATCATGGCGAAAGACCGCCTCCCACAGTCGTTGCCATGGATACAAGCTGTGCTCTTGCTCGCATCTCGGATGACAGTTACTCCCGACAATGCAAGCGCCGTGCTCTTTACGAGGCATTTTGTATGTAATGTTTACTTCAATCCTCACAATCTTTACACCGAGGAAGGAGGGTTTTACTCTCCCTATATTCCCAGTGAGGGAGTCACACACCCAGTGAGCTTAATTCGTTTCCCGAGGTGCCCTGGCTTTAAGGAACGGAAGCGTGTGATGTGAACCCAGTACTGTCTTTCGCTGAAAGCTGTGGTCTTAGCCACTTCATGTACTTTACTCTGACTTAAAAGAAACTTTTACACTTGGTACTGTTCACACTATTCCGGCCAGAAAGCCGAGTCAAGATGACGTTATGCAGGGTTATGGAAAAAGCCATTGCATGTCCCCAGAGTCCACATGTCAAAAAAATTTTCCATACTAAATATTTTCCGTATTTCCCATCTTAAATATGAATTCTGAGAAGAGAACTTTTGCTAAGATGTCAAATGCATTCAGTAGGAACAGCAGTTGTACAAACTGCGTTTTTACACCCTAAAACACTAGGAAGGAAACGGGCAAAACCGTTTTATGCTCCCCTGCATGGGTCGCTTTTGATTAAATTTCACGGATTCAGTCAATTAAGCTTTTTTTTTAACAGGTATAATTTTGACAGAGTTAAGATTTATTCGTATAGGAAAATGTTCGTTTGTCAAAAAAGGAAAAGATTATTTTGCTTTCCAGAATTGGCCTGACAAAGTCATTGTTTGCATTTTTGTTTTTGGCATTAAAAATATAATACTTTCTAAGAGCGTTCCGTGTATTGGAATCTCTTCTGACTCCAGGATTTCATAGAATGAGAAAAGGATTGTCAGGGAAATCAGAAACTTAAATTAAAAGTTTAATTCCCTGAACAGTCGAAACAATTGTGGGTGAGGAAAAGAAAGAATATTTTCCTCAATAAAGGTTTCCTTAGAAAAAGGAAATACAATTTGTATCATTTGATCCCTAACCACTTTGTCTTTCGGAAGTTATGCATAAAAAGATTTTGTTATTTTCCTCTTAATTTCTAAGTCTTACAGACTAAATGGTTTCAGAAAATAATCTTCCTTGCGATTTAAAAGTAAAAGAAGGGGAAAATGATGAATAAGAAGAGAGACATGGTGACAGAGCAAGCCTTTGATACCATTATAATCCTCCTTTCTACACTTACTAGTTTTAATCGTTAGCAGTAACTCATTCATTTCTATAAATACTAAAGTGTGAGTAGGGAAAAAGTGGTTTCTGGAAACACTTACGCCAGCATAAAGCTAGTGTATTATAGGACTAAGCCTGCTTATTGCATAAATAATCGAGAGCTGGTATCTGTCCGGAAGAACTCAAAACGAATACACTGCTACTTGACCTTATATGTAGTCCCAAGTAGTATGCCCAGCCTCAGGGAAAGCATCCGAGCAAAATAAACCTTCTAAGAACCATTTTTGAAATTACTTTACACTTCTTTTTAGGGAGAGAATGCCTTCGGTGTGAAGGTTAAGAAAAATGATAAAATACCTCTTTTTCCTTAAAAGAATCTTAAAGAAGAATGCAGCCTGTACCTCTCTGATCACTTCTGTAGCGAGAGGCAGCAGTCGCGACTGCCCTTTATGCTGAGGCGCCAGGCTCGGAATCATGGCGAAAGACCGCCTCCCACAGTCGTTGCCATGGATACAAGCTGTGCTCTTGCTCGCATCTCGGATGACAGTTACTCCCGACAATGCAAGCGCCGTGCTCTTTACGAGGCATTTTGTATGTAATGTTTACTTCAATCCTCACAATCTTTACACCGAGGAAGGAGGGTTTTACTCTCCCTATATTCCCAGTGAGGGAGTCACACACCCAGTGAGCTTAATTCGTTTCCCGAGGTGCCCTGGCTTTAAGGAACGGAAGCGTGTGATGTGAACCCAGTACTGTCTTTCGCTGAAAGCTGTGGTCTTAGCCACTTCATGTACTTTACTCTGACTTAAAAGAAACTTTTACACTTGGTACTGTTCACACTATTCCGGCCAGAAAGCCGAGTCAAGATGACGTTATGCAGGGTTATGGAAAAAGCCATTGCATGTCCCCAGAGTCCACATGTCAAAAAAATTTTCCATACTAAATATTTTCCGTATTTCCCATCTTAAATATGAATTCTGAGAAGAGAACTTTTGCTAAGATGTCAAATGCATTCAGTAGGAACAGCAGTTGTACAAACTGCGTTTTTACACCCTAAAACACTAGGAAGGAAACGGGCAAAACCGTTTTATGCTCCCCTGCATGGGTCGCTTTTGATTAAATTTCACGGATTCAGTCAATTAAGCTTTTTTTTTAACAGGTATAATTTTGACAGAGTTAAGATTTATTCGTATAGGAAAATGTTCGTTTGTCAAAAAAGGAAAAGATTATTTTGCTTTCCAGAATTGGCCTGACAAAGTCATTGTTTGCATTTTTGTTTTTGGCATTAAAAATATAATACTTTCTAAGAGCGTTCCGTGTATTGGAATCTCTTCTGACTCCAGGATTTCATAGAATGAGAAAAGGATTGTCAGGGAAATCAGAAACTTAAATTAAAAGTTTAATTCCCTGAACAGTCGAAACAATTGTGGGTGAGGAAAAGAAAGAATAT
Organism: Manis pentadactyla; assembly: GCF_030020395.1. Taxonomy (NCBI): domain Eukaryota; kingdom Metazoa; phylum Chordata; class Mammalia; order Pholidota; family Manidae; genus Manis; species Manis pentadactyla. Next base: position 25,488,839 of record NC_080020.1, on the reverse strand, counting down.
TTTCCTCAATAAAGGTTTCCTTAGAAAAAGGAAATACAATTTGTATCATTTGATCCCTAACCACTTTGTCTTTCGGAAGTTATGCATAAAAAGATTTTGTTATTTTCCTCTTAATTTCTAAGGCTTACAGACTAAATGGTTTCAGAAAATAATCTTCCTTGCGATTTAAAAGTAAAAGAAGGGGAAAATGATGAATAAGAAGAGAGACATGGTGACAGAGCAAGCCTTTGATACCATTATAATCCTCCTTTCTACACTTACTAGTTTTAATCGTTAGCAGTAACTCATTCATTTCTATAAATACTAAAGTGTGAGTAGGGAAAAAGTGGTTTCTGGAAACACTTACGCCAGCATAAAGCTAGTGTATTATAGGACTAAGCCTGCTTATTGCATAAATAATCGAGAGCTGGTATCTGTCCGGAAGAACTCAAAACGAATACACTGCTACTTGACCTTATATGTAGTCCCAAGTAGTATGCCCAGCCTCAGGGAAAGCATCCGAGCAAAATAAACCTTCTAAGAACCATTTTTGAAATTACTTTACACTTCTTTTTAGGGAGAGAATGCCTTCGGTGTGAAGGTTAAGAAAAATGATAAAATACCTCTTTTTCCTTAAAAGAATCTTAAAGAAGAATGCAGCCTGTACCTCTCTGATCACTTCTGTAGCGAGAGGCAGCAGTCGCGACTGCCCTTTATGCTGAGGCGCCAGGCTCGGAATCATGGCGAAAGACCGCCTCCCACAGTCGTTGCCATGGATACAAGCTCTGCTCTTGCTCGCATCTCGGATGACAGTTACTCCCGACAATGCAAGCGCCGTGCTCTTTACGAGGCATTTTGTATGTAATGTTTACTTCAATCCTCACAATCTTTACACCGAGGAAGGAGGGTTTTACTCTCCCTATATTCCCAGTGAGGGAGTCACACACCCAGTGAGCTTAATTCGTTTCCCGAGGTGCCCTGGCTTTAAGGAACGGAAGCGTGTGATGTGAACCCAGTACTGTCTTTCGCTGAAAGCTGTGCTCTTAGCCACTTCATGTACTTTACTCTGACTTAAAAGAAACTTTTACACTTGGTACTGTTCACACTATTCCGGCCAGAAAGCCGAGTCAAGATGACGTTATGCAGGGTTATGGAAAAAGCCATTGCATGTCCCCAGAGTCCACATGTCAAAAAAATTTTCCATACTAAATATTTTCCGTATTTCCCATCTTAAATATGAATTCTGAGAAGAGAACTTTTGCTAAGATGTCAAATGCATTCAGTAGGAACAGCAGTTGTACAAACTGCGTTTTTACACCCTAAAACACTAGGAAGGAAACGGGCAAAACCGTTTTATGCTCCCCTGCATGGGTCGCTTTTGATTAAATTTCACGGATTCAGTCAATTAAGCTTTTTTTTTAACAGGTATAATTTTGACAGAGTTAAGATTTATTCGTATAGGAAAATGTTCGTTTGTCAAAAAAGGAAAAGATTATTTTGCTTTCCAGAATTGGCCTGACAAAGTCATTGTTTGCATTTTTGTTTTTGGCATTAAAAATATAATACTTTCTAAGAGCGTTCCGTGTATTGGAATCTCTTCTGACTCCAGGATTTCATAGAATGAGAAAAGGATTGTCAGGGAAATCAGAAACTTAAATTAAAAGTTTAATTCCCTGAACAGTCGAAACAATTGTGGGTGAGGAAAAGAAAGAATATTTTCCTCAATAAAGGTTTCCTTAGAAAAAGGAAATACAATTTGTATCATTTGATCCCTAACCACTTTGTCTTTCGGAAGTTATGCATAAAAAGATTTTGTTATTTTCCTCTTAATTTCTAAGGCTTACAGACTAAATGGTTTCAGAAAATAATCTTTCTTGCGATTTAAAAGTAAAAGAAGGGGAAAATGATGAATAAGAAGAGAGACATGGTGACAGAGCAAGCCTTTGATACCATTATAATCCTCCTTTCTACACTTACTAGTTTTAATCGTTAGCAGTAACTCATTCATTTCTATAAATACTAAAGTGTGAGTAGGGAAAAAGTGGTTTCTGGAAACACTTACGCCAGCATAAAGCTAGTGTATTATAGGACTAAGCCTGCTTATTGCATAAATAATCGAGAGCTGGTATCTGTCCGGAAGAACTCAAAACGAATACACTGCTACTTGACCTTATATGTAGTCCCAAGTAGTATGCCCAGCCTCAGGGAAAGCATCCGAGCAAAATAAACCTTCTAAGAACCATTTTTGAAATTACTTTACACTTCTTTTTAGGGAGAGAATGCCTTCGGTGTGAAGGTTAAGAAAAATGATAAAATACCTCTTTTTCCTTAAAAGAATCTTAAAGAAGAATGCAGCCTGTACCTCTCTGATCACTTCTGTAGCGAGAGGCAGCAGTCGCGACTGCCCTTTATGCTGAGGCGCCAGGCTCGGAATCATGGCGAAAGACCGCCTCCCACAGTCGTTGCCATGGATACAAGCTCTGCTCTTGCTCGCATCTCGGATGACAGTTACTCCCGACAATGCAAGCGCCGTGCTCTTTACGAGGCATTTTGTATGTAATGTTTACTTCAATCCTCACAATCTTTACACCGAGGAAGGAGGGTTTTACTCTCCCTATATTCCCAGTGAGGGAGTCACACACCCAGTGAGCTTAATTCGTTTCCCGAGGTGCCCTGGCTTTAAGGAACGGAAGCGTGTGATGTGAACCCAGTACTGTCTTTCGCTGAAAGCTGTGCTCTTAGCCACTTCATGTACTTTACTCTGACTTAAAAGAAACTTTTACACTTGGTACTGTTCACACTATTCCGGCCAGAAAGCCGAGTCAAGATGACGTTATGCAGGGTTATGGAAAAAGCCATTGCATGTCCCCAGAGTCCACATGTCAAAAAAATTTTCCATACTAAATATTTTCCGTATTTCCCATCTTAAATATGAATTCTGAGAAGAGAACTTTTGCTAAGATGTCAAATGCATTCAGTAGGAACAGCAGTTGTACAAACTGCGTTTTTACACCCTAAAACACTAGGAAGGAAACGGGCAAAACCGTTTTATGCTCCCCTGCATGGGTCGCTTTTGATTAAATTTCACGGATTCAGTCAATTAAGCTTTTTTTTTAACAGGTATAATTTTGACAGAGTTAAGATTTATTCGTATAGGAAAATGTTCGTTTGTCAAAAAAGGAAAAGATTATTTTGCTTTCCAGAATTGGCCTGACAAAGTCATTGTTTGCATTTTTGTTTTTGGCATTAAAAATATAATACTTTCTAAGAGCGTTCCGTGTATTGGAATCTCTTCTGACTCCAGGATTTCATAGAATGAGAAAAGGATTGTCAGGGAAATCAGAAACTTAAATTAAAAGTTTAATTCCCTGAACAGTCGAAACAATTGTGGGTGAGGAAAAGAAAGAATATTTTCCTCAATAAAGGTTTCCTTAGAAAAAGGAAATACAATTTGTATCATTTGATCCCTAACCACTTTGTCTTTCGGAAGTTATGCATAAAAAGATTTTGTTATTTTCCTCTTAATTTCTAAGGCTTACAGACTAAATGGTTTCAGAAAATAATCTTCCTTGCGATTTAAAAGTAAAAGAAGGGGAAAATGATGAATAAGAAGAGAGACATGGTGACAGAGCAAGCCTTTGATACCATTATAATCCTCCTTTCTACACTTACTAGTTTTAATCGTTAGCAGTAACTCATTCATTTCTATAAATACTAAAGTGTGAGTAGGGAAAAAGTGGTTTCTGGAAACACTTACGCCAGCATAAAGCTAGTGTATTATAGGACTAAGCCTGCTTATTGCATAAATAATCGAGAGCTGGTATCTGTCCGGAAGAACTCAAAACGAATACACTGCTACTTGACCTTATATGTAGTCCCAAGTAGTATGCCCAGCCTCAGGGAAAGCATCCGAGCAAAATAAACCTTCTAAGAACCATTTTTGAAATTACTTTACACTTCTTTTTAGGGAGAGAATGCCTTCGGTGTGAAGGTTAAGAAAAATGATAAAATACCTCTTTTTCCTTAAAAGAATCTTAAAGAAGAATGCAGCCTGTACCTCTCTGATCACTTCTGTAGCGAGAGGCAGCAGTCGCGACTGCCCTTTATGCTGAGGCGCCAGGCTCGGAATCATGGCGAAAGACCGCCTCCCACAGTCGTTGCCATGGATACAAGCTCTGCTCTTGCTCGCATCTCGGATGACAGTTACTCCCGACAATGCAAGCGCCGTGCTCTTTACGAGGCATTTTGTATGTAATGTTTACTTCAATCCTCACAATCTTTACACCGAGGAAGGAGGGTTTTACTCTCCCTATATTCCCAGTGAGGGAGTCACACACCCAGTGAGCTTAATTCGTTTCCCGAGGTGCCCTGGCTTTAAGGAACGGAAGCGTGTGATGTGAACCCAGTACTGTCTTTCGCTGAAAGCTGTGCTCTTAGCCACTTCATGTACTTTACTCTGACTTAAAAGAAACTTTTACACTTGGTACTGTTCACACTATTCCGGCCAGAAAGCCGAGTCAAGATGACGTTATGCAGGGTTATGGAAAAAGCCATTGCATGTCCCCAGAGTCCACATGTCAAAAAAATTTTCCATACTAAATATTTTCCGTATTTCCCATCTTAAATATGAATTCTGAGAAGAGAACTTTTGCTAAGATGTCAAATGCATTCAGTAGGAACAGCAGTTGTACAAACTGCGTTTTTACACCCTAAAACACTAGGAAGGAAACGGGCAAAACCGTTTTATGCTCCCCTGCATGGGTCGCTTTTGATTAAATTTCACGGATTCAGTCAATTAAGCTTTTTTTTTAACAGGTATAATTTTGACAGAGTTAAGATTTATTCGTATAGGAAAATGTTCGTTTGTCAAAAAAGGAAAAGATTATTTTGCTTTCCAGAATTGGCCTGACAAAGTCATTGTTTGCATTTTTGTTTTTGGCATTAAAAATATAATACTTTCTAAGAGCGTTCCGTGTATTGGAATCTCTTCTGACTCCAGGATTTCATAGAATGAGAAAAGGATTGTCAGGGAAATCAGAAACTTAAATTAAAAGTTTAATTCCCTGAACAGTCGAAACAATTGTGGGTGAGGAAAAGAAAGAATATTTTCCTCAATAAAGGTTTCCTTAGAAAAAGGAAATACAATTTGTATCATTTGATCCCTAACCACTTTGTCTTTCGGAAGTTATGCATAAAAAGATTTTGTTATTTTCCTCTTAATTTCTAAGGCTTACAGACTAAATGGTTTCAGAAAATAATCTTTCTTGCGATTTAAAAGTAAAAGAAGGGGAAAATGATGAATAAGAAGAGAGACATGGTGACAGAGCAAGCCTTTGATACCATTATAATCCTCCTTTCTACACTTACTAGTTTTAATCGTTAGCAGTAACTCATTCATTTCTATAAATACTAAAGTGTGAGTAGGGAAAAAGTGGTTTCTGGAAACACTTACGCCAGCATAAAGCTAGTGTATTATAGGACTAAGCCTGCTTATTGCATAAATAATCGAGAGCTGGTATCTGTCCGGAAGAACTCAAAACGAATACACTGCTACTTGACCTTATATGTAGTCCCAAGTAGTATGCCCAGCCTCAGGGAAAGCATCCGAGCAAAATAAACCTTCTAAGAACCATTTTTGAAATTACTTTACACTTCTTTTTAGGGAGAGAATGCCTTCGGTGTGAAGGTTAAGAAAAATGATAAAATACCTCTTTTTCCTTAAAAGAATCTTAAAGAAGAATGCAGCCTGTACCTCTCTGATCACTTCTGTAGCGAGAGGCAGCAGTCGCGACTGCCCTTTATGCTGAGGCGCCAGGCTCGGAATCATGGCGAAAGACCGCCTCCCACAGTCGTTGCCATGGATACAAGCTCTGCTCTTGCTCGCATCTCGGATGACAGTTACTCCCGACAATGCAAGCGCCGTGCTCTTTACGAGGCATTTTGTATGTAATGTTTACTTCAATCCTCACAATCTTTACACCGAGGAAGGAGGGTTTTACTCTCCCTATATTCCCAGTGAGGGAGTCACACACCCAGTGAGCTTAATTCGTTTCCCGAGGTGCCCTGGCTTTAAGGAACGGAAGCGTGTGATGTGAACCCAGTACTGTCTTTCGCTGAAAGCTGTGCTCTTAGCCACTTCATGTACTTTACTCTGACTTAAAAGAAACTTTTACACTTGGTACTGTTCACACTATTCCGGCCAGAAAGCCGAGTCAAGATGACGTTATGCAGGGTTATGGAAAAAGCCATTGCATGTCCCCAGAGTCCACATGTCAAAAAAATTTTCCATACTAAATATTTTCCGTATTTCCCATCTTAAATATGAATTCTGAGAAGAGAACTTTTGCTAAGATGTCAAATGCATTCAGTAGGAACAGCAGTTGTACAAACTGCGTTTTTACACCCTAAAACACTAGGAAGGAAACGGGCAAAACCGTTTTATGCTCCCCTGCATGGGTCGCTTTTGATTAAATTTCACGGATTCAGTCAATTAAGCTTTTTTTTTAACAGGTATAATTTTGACAGAGTTAAGATTTATTCGTATAGGAAAATGTTCGTTTGTCAAAAAAGGAAAAGATTATTTTGCTTTCCAGAATTGGCCTGACAAAGTCATTGTTTGCATTTTTGTTTTTGGCATTAAAAATATAATACTTTCTAAGAGCGTTCCGTGTATTGGAATCTCTTCTGACTCCAGGATTTCATAGAATGAGAAAAGGATTGTCAGGGAAATCAGAAACTTAAATTAAAAGTTTAATTCCCTGAACAGTCGAAACAATTGTGGGTGAGGAAAAGAAAGAATATTTTCCTCAATAAAGGTTTCCTTAGAAAAAGGAAATACAATTTGTATCATTTGATCCCTAACCACTTTGTCTTTCGGAAGTTATGCATAAAAAGATTTTGTTATTTTCCTCTTAATTTCTAAGGCTTACAGACTAAATGGTTTCAGAAAATAATCTTCCTTGCGATTTAAAAGTAAAAGAAGGGGAAAATGATGAATAAGAAGAGAGACATGGTGACAGAGCAAGCCTTTGATACCATTATAATCCTCCTTTCTACACTTACTAGTTTTAATCGTTAGCAGTAACTCATTCATTTCTATAAATACTAAAGTGTGAGTAGGGAAAAAGTGGTTTCTGGAAACACTTACGCCAGCATAAAGCTAGTGTATTATAGGACTAAGCCTGCTTATTGCATAAATAATCGAGAGCTGGTATCTGTCCGGAAGAACTCAAAACGAATACACTGCTACTTGACCTTATATGTAGTCCCAAGTAGTATGCCCAGCCTCAGGGAAAGCATCCGAGCAAAATAAACCTTCTAAGAACCATTTTTGAAATTACTTTACACTTCTTTTTAGGGAGAGAATGCCTTCGGTGTGAAGGTTAAGAAAAATGATAAAATACCTCTTTTTCCTTAAAAGAATCTTAAAGAAGAATGCAGCCTGTACCTCTCTGATCACTTCTGTAGCGAGAGGCAGCAGTCGCGACTGCCCTTTATGCTGAGGCGCCAGGCTCGGAATCATGGCGAAAGACCGCCTCCCACAGTCGTTGCCATGGATACAAGCTGTGCTCTTGCTCGCATCTCGGATGACAGTTACTCCCGACAATGCAAGCGCCGTGCTCTTTACGAGGCATTTTGTATGTAATGTTTACTTCAATCCTCACAATCTTTACACCGAGGAAGGAGGGTTTTACTCTCCCTATATTCCCAGTGAGGGAGTCACACACCCAGTGAGCTTAATTCGTTTCCCGAGGTGCCCTGGCTTTAAGGAACGGAAGCGTGTGATGTGAACCCAGTACTGTCTTTCGCTGAAAGCTGTGGTCTTAGCCACTTCATGTACTTTACTCTGACTTAAAAGAAACTTTTACACTTGGTACTGTTCACACTATTCCGGCCAGAAAGCCGAGTCAAGATGACGTTATGCAGGGTTATGGAAAAAGCCATTGCATGTCCCCAGAGTCCACATGTCAAAAAAATTTTCCATACTAAATATTTTCCGTATTTCCCATCTTAAATATGAATTCTGAGAAGAGAACTTTTGCTAAGATGTCAAATGCATTCAGTAGGAACAGCAGTTGTACAAACTGCGTTTTTACACCCTAAAACACTAGGAAGGAAACGGGCAAAACCGTTTTATGCTCCCCTGCATGGGTCGCTTTTGATTAAATTTCACGGATTCAGTCAATTAAGCTTTTTTTTTAACAGGTATAATTTTGACAGAGTTAAGATTTATTCGTATAGGAAAATGTTCGTTTGTCAAAAAAGGAAAAGATTATTTTGCTTTCCAGAATTGGCCTGACAAAGTCATTGTTTGCATTTTTGTTTTTGGCATTAAAAATATAATACTTTCTAAGAGCGTTCCGTGTATTGGAATCTCTTCTGACTCCAGGATTTCATAGAATGAGAAAAGGATTGTCAGGGAAATCAGAAACTTAAATTAAAAGTTTAATTCCCTGAACAGTCGAAACAATTGTGGGTGAGGAAAAGAAAGAATATTTTCCTCAATAAAGGTTTCCTTAGAAAAAGGAAATACAATTTGTATCATTTGATCCCTAACCACTTTGTCTTTCGGAAGTTATGCATAAAAAGATTTTGTTATTTTCCTCTTAATTTCTAAGGCTTACAGACTAAATGGTTTCAGAAAATAATCTTCCTTGCGATTTAAAAGTAAAAGAAGGGGAAAATGATGAATAAGAAGAGAGACATGGTGACAGAGCAAGCCTTTGATACCATTATAATCCTCCTTTCTACACTTACTAGTTTTAATCGTTAGCAGTAACTCATTCATTTCTATAAATACTAAAGTGTGAGTAGGGAAAAAGTGGTTTCTGGAAACACTTACGCCAGCATAAAGCTAGTGTATTATAGGACTAAGCCTGCTTATTGCATAAATAATCGAGAGCTGGTATCTGTCCGGAAGAACTCAAAACGAATACACTGCTACTTGACCTTATATGTAGTCCCAAGTAGTATGCCCAGCCTCAGGGAAAGCATCCGAGCAAAATAAACCTTCTAAGAACCATTTTTGAAATTACTTTACACTTCTTTTTAGGGAGAGAATGCCTTCGGTGTGAAGGTTAAGAAAAATGATAAAATACCTCTTTTTCCTTAAAAGAATCTTAAAGAAGAATGCAGCCTGTACCTCTCTGATCACTTCTGTAGCGAGAGGCAGCAGTCGCGACTGCCCTTTATGCTGAGGCGCCAGGCTCGGAATCATGGCGAAAGACCGCCTCCCACAGTCGTTGCCATGGATACAAGCTGTGCTCTTGCTCGCATCTCGGATGACAGTTACTCCCGACAATGCAAGCGCCGTGCTCTTTACGAGGCATTTTGTATGTAATGTTTACTTCAATCCTCACAATCTTTACACCGAGGAAGGAGGGTTTTACTCTCCCTATATTCCCAGTGAGGGAGTCACACACCCAGTGAGCTTAATTCGTTTCCCGAGGTGCCCTGGCTTTAAGGAACGGAAGCGTGTGATGTGAACCCAGTACTGTCTTTCGCTGAAAGCTGTGGTCTTAGCCCCTTCATGTACTTTACTCTGACTTAAAAGAAACTTTTACACTTGGTACTGTTCACACTATTCCGGCCAGAAAGCCGAGTCAAGATGACGTTATGCAGGGTTATGGAAAAAGCCATTGCATGTCCCCAGAGTCCACATGTCAAAAAAATTTTCCATACTAAATATTTTCCGTATTTCCCATCTTAAATATGAATTCTGAGAAGAGAACTTTTGCTAAGATGTCAAATGCATTCAGAAGGAACAGCAGTTGTACAAACTGCGTTTTTACACCCTAAAACACTAAGAAGGAATCGGGCAAAACCGTTTTATGCTCCCCTGCATGGGTCGCTTTTGATTAAATTTCACGGATTCAGTCAATTTAGCTTTTTTTTAAACAGGTATAATTTTGACAGAGTTAAGATTTATTCATATAGGAAAATGTTCGTTTGTCAAAAAAGGAAAAGATTATTTTGCTTTCCAGAATTGGCCTGACAAAGTCATTGTTTGCATTTTTGTTTTTGGCATTAAAAATATAATACTTTCTAAGAGCGTTCCGTGTATTGGAATCTCTTCTGACTCCAGGATTTCATAGAATGAGAAAAGGATTGTCAGGGAAATCAGAAACTTAAATTAAAAGTTTAATTCCCTGAACAGTCGAAACAATTGTGGGTGAGGAAAAGAAAGAATATTTTCCTCAATAAAGGTTTCCTTAGAAAAAGGAAATACAATTTGTATCATTTGATCCCTAACCACTTTGTCTTTCGGAAGTTATGCATAAAAAGATTTTGTTATTTTCCTCTTAATTTCTAAGGCTTACAGACTAAATGGTTTCAGAAAATAATCTTTCTTGCGATTTAAAAGTAAAAGAAGGGGAAAATGATGAATAAGAAGAGAGACATGGTGACAGAGCAAGCCTTTGATACCATTATAATCCTCCTTTCTACACTTACTAGTTTTAATCGTTAGCAGTAACTCATTCATTTCTATAAATACTAAAGTGTGAGTAGGGAAAAAGTGGTTTCTGGAAACACTTACGCCAGCATAAAGCTAGTGTATTATAGGACTAAGCCTGCTTATTGCATAAATAATCGAGAGCTGGTATCTGTCCGGAAGAACTCAAAACGAATACACTGCTACTTGACCTTATATGTAGTCCCAAGTAGTATGCCCAGCCTCAGGGAAAGCATCCGAGCAAAATAAACCTTCTAAGAACCATTTTTGAAATTACTTTACACTTCTTTTTAGGGAGAGAATGCCTTCGGTGTGAAGGTTAAGAAAAATGATAAAATACCTCTTTTTCCTTAAAAGAATCTTAAAGAAGAATGCAGCCTGTACCTCTCTGATCACTTCTGTAGCGAGAGGCAGCAGTCGCGACTGCCCTTTATGCTGAGGCGCCAGGCTCGGAATCATGGCGAAAGACCGCCTCCCACAGTCGTTGCCATGGATACAAGCTGTGCTCTTGCTCGCATCTCGGATGACAGTTACTCCCGACAATGCAAGCGCCGTGCTCTTTACGAGGCATTTTGTATGTAATGTTTACTTCAATCCTCACAATCTTTACACCGAGGAAGGAGGGTTTTACTCTCCCTATATTCCCAGTGAGGGAGTCACACACCCAGTGAGCTTAATTCGTTTCCCGAGGTGCCCTGGCTTTAAGGAACGGAAGCGTGTGATGTGAACCCAGTACTGTCTTTCGCTGAAAGCTGTGGTCTTAGCCCCTTCATGTACTTTACTCTGACTTAAAAGAAACTTTTACACTTGGTACTGTTCACACTATTCCGGCCAGAAAGCCGAGTCAAGATGACGTTATGCAGGGTTATGGAAAAAGCCATTGCATGTCCCCAGAGTCCACATGTCAAAAAAATTTTCCATACTAAATATTTTCCGTATTTCCCATCTTAAATATGAATTCTGAGAAGAGAACTTTTGCTAAGATGTCAAATGCATTCAGAAGGAACAGCAGTTGTACAAACTGCGTTTTTACACCCTAAAACACTAAGAAGGAATCGGGCAAAACCGTTTTATGCTCCCCTGCATGGGTCGCTTTTGATTAAATTTCACGGATTCAGTCAATTTAGCTTTTTTTTAAACAGGTATAATTTTGACAGAGTTAAGATTTATTCATATAGGAAAATGTTCGTTTGTCAAAAAAGGAAAAGATTATTTTGCTTTCCAGAATTGGCCTGACAAAGTCATTGTTTGCATTTTTGTTTTTGGCATTAAAAATATAATACTTTCTAAGAGCGTTCCGTGTATTGGAATCTCTTCTGACTCCAGGATTTCATAGAATGAGAAAAGGATTGTCAGGGAAATCGGAAACTTAAATTAAAAGTTTAATTCCCTGAACAGTCGAAACAATTGTGGGTGAGGAAAAGAAAGAATATTTTCCTCAATAAAGGTTTCCTTAGAAAAAGGAAATACAATTTGTATCATTTGATCCCTAACCACTTTGTCTTTCGGAAGTTATGCATAAAAAGATTTTGTTATTTTCCTCTTAATTTCTAAGGCTTACAGACTAAATGGTTTCAGAAAATAATCTTTCTTGCGATTTAAAAGTAAAAGAAGGGGAAAATGATGAATAAGAAGAGAGACATGGTGACAGAGCAAGCCTTTGATACCATTATAATCCTCCTTTCTACACTTACTAGTTTTAATCGTTAGCAGTAACTCATTCATTTCTATAAATACTAAAGTGTGAGTAGGGAAAAAGTGGTTTCTGGAAACACTTACGCCAGCATAAAGCTAGTGTATTATAGGACTAAGCCTGCTTATTGCATAAATAATCGAGAGCTGGTATCTGTCCGGAAGAACTCAAAACGAATACACTGCTACTTGACCTTATATGTAGTCCCAAGTAGTATGCCCAGCCTCAGGGAAAGCATCCGAGCAAAATAAACCTTCTAAGAACCATTTTTGAAATTACTTTACACTTCTTTTTAGGGAGAGAATGCCTTCGGTGTGAAGGTTAAGAAAAATGATAAAATACCTCTTTTTCCTTAAAAGAATCTTAAAGAAGAATGCAGCCTGTACCTCTCTGATCACTTCTGTAGCGAGAGGCAGCAGTCGCGACTGCCCTTTATGCTGAGGCGCCAGGCTCGGAATCATGGCGAAAGACCGCCTCCCACAGTCGTTGCCATGGATACAAGCTGTGCTCTTGCTCGCATCTCGGATGACAGTTACTCCCGACAATGCAAGCGCCGTGCTCTTTACGAGGCATTTTGTATGTAATGTTTACTTCAATCCTCACAATCTTTACACCGAGGAAGGAGGGTTTTACTCTCCCTATATTCCCAGTGAGGGAGTCACACACCCAGTGAGCTTAATTCGTTTCCCGAGGTGCCCTGGCTTTAAGGAACGGAAGCGTGTGATGTGAACCCAGTACTGTCTTTCGCTGAAAGCTGTGGTCTTAGCCCCTTCATGTACTTTACTCTGACTTAAAAGAAACTTTTACACTTGGTACTGTTCACACTATTCCGGCCAGAAAGCCGAGTCAAGATGACGTTATGCAGGGTTATGGAAAAAGCCATTGCATGTCCCCAGAGTCCACATGTCAAAAAAATTTTCCATACTAAATATTTTCCGTATTTCCCATCTTAAATATGAATTCTGAGAAGAGAACTTTTGCTAAGATGTCAAATGCATTCAGAAGGAACAGCAGTTGTACAAACTGCGTTTTTACACCCTAAAACACTAGGAAGGAATCGGGCAAAACCGTTTTATGCTCCCCTGCATGGGTCGCTTTTGATTAAATTTCACGGATTCAGTCAATTAAGCTTTTTTTTTAACAGGTATAATTTTGACAGAGTTAAAATTTATTCATATAGGAAAATGTTCGTTTGTCAAAAAAGGAAAAGATTATTTTGCTTTCCAGAATTGGCCTGACAAAGTCATTGTTTGCATTTTTGTTTTTGGCATTAAAAATATAATACTTTCTAAGAGCGTTCCGTGTATTGGAATCTCTTCTGACTCCAGGATTTCATAGAATGAGAAAAGGATTGTCAGGGAAATCAGAAACTTAAATTAAAAGTTTAATTCCCTGAACAGTCGAAACAATTGTGGGTGAGGAAAAGAAAGAATATTTTCCTCAATAAAGGTTTCCTTAGAAAAAGGAAATACAATTTGTATCATTTGATCCCTAACCACTTTGTCTTTCGGAAGTTATGCATAAAAAGATTTTGTTATTTTCCTCTTAATTTCTAAGGCTTACAGACTAAATGGTTTCAGAAAATAATCTTCCTTGCGATTTAAAAGTAAAAGAAGGGGAAAATGATGAATAAGAAGAGAGACATGGTGACAGAGCAAGCCTTTGATACCATTATAATCCTCCTTTCTACACTTACTAGTTTTAATCGTTAGCAGTAACTCATTCATTTCTATAAATACTAAAGTGTGAGTAGGGAAAAAGTGGTTTCTGGAAACACTTACGCCAGCATAAAGCTAGTGTATTATAGGACTAAGCCTGCTTATTGCATAAATAATCGAGAGCTGGTATCTGTCCGGAAGAACTCAAAACGAATACACTGCTACTTGACCTTATATGTAGTCCCAAGTAGTATGCCCAGCCTCAGGGAAAGCATCCGAGCAAAATAAACCTTCTAAGAACCATTTTTGAAATTACTTTACACTTCTTTTTAGGGAGAGAATGCCTTCGGTGTGAAGGTTAAGAAAAATGATAAAATACCTCTTTTTCCTTAAAAGAATCTTAAAGAAGAATGCAGCCTGTACCTCTCTGATCACTTCTGTAGCGAGAGGCAGCAGTCGCGACTGCCCTTTATGCTGAGGCGCCAGGCTCGGAATCATGGCGAAAGACCGCCTCCCACAGTCGTTGCCATGGATACAAGCTGTGCTCTTGCTCGCATCTCGGATGACAGTTACTCCCGACAATGCAAGCGCCGTGCTCTTTACGAGGCATTTTGTATGTAATGTTTACTTCAATCCTCACAATCTTTACACCGAGGAAGGAGGGTTTTACTCTCCCTATATTCCCAGTGAGGGAGTCACACACCCAGTGAGCTTAATTCGTTTCCCGAGGTGCCCTGGCTTTAAGGAACGGAAGCGTGTGATGTGAACCCAGTACTGTCTTTCGCTGAAAGCTGTGGTCTTAGCCACTTCATGTACTTTACTCTGACTTAAAAGAAACTTTTACACTTGGTACTGTTCACACTATTCCGGCCAGAAAGCCGAGTCAAGATGACGTTATGCAGGGTTATGGAAAAAGCCATTGCATGTCCCCAGAGTCCACATGTCAAAAAAATTTTCCATACTAAATATTTTCCGTATTTCCCATCTTAAATATGAATTCTGAGAAGAGAACTTTTGCTAAGATGTCAAATGCATTCAGTAGGAACAGCAGTTGTACAAACTGCGTTTTTACACCCTAAAACACTAGGAAGGAAACGGGCAAAACCGTTTTATGCTCCCCTGCATGGGTCGCTTTTGATTAAATTTCACGGATTCAGTCAATTAAGCTTTTTTTTTAACAGGTATAATTTTGACAGAGTTAAGATTTATTCGTATAGGAAAATGTTCGTTTGTCAAAAAAGGAAAAGATTATTTTGCTTTCCAGAATTGGCCTGACAAAGTCATTGTTTGCATTTTTGTTTTTGGCATTAAAAATATAATACTTTCTAAGAGCGTTCCGTGTATTGGAATCTCTTCTGACTCCAGGATTTCATAGAATGAGAAAAGGATTGTCAGGGAAATCAGAAACTTAAATTAAAAGTTTAATTCCCTGAACAGTCGAAACAATTGTGGGTGAGGAAAAGAAAGAATATTTTCCTCAATAAAGGTTTCCTTAGAAAAAGGAAATACAATTTGTATCATTTGATCCCTAACCACTTTGTCTTTCGGAAGTTATGCATAAAAAGATTTTGTTATTTTCCTCTTAATTTCTAAGGCTTACAGACTAAATGGTTTCAGAAAATAATCTTCCTTGCGATTTAAAAGTAAAAGAAGGGGAAAATGATGAATAAGAAGAGAGACATGGTGACAGAGCAAGCCTTTGATACCATTATAATCCTCCTTTCTACACTTACTAGTTTTAATCGTTAGCAGTAACTCATTCATTTCTATAAATACTAAAGTGTGAGTAGGGAAAAAGTGGTTTCTGGAAACACTTACGCCAGCATAAAGCTAGTGTATTATAGGACTAAGCCTGCTTATTGCATAAATAATCGAGAGCTGGTATCTGTCCGGAAGAACTCAAAACGAATACACTGCTACTTGACCTTATATGTAGTCCCAAGTAGTATGCCCAGCCTCAGGGAAAGCATCCGAGCAAAATAAACCTTCTAAGAACCATTTTTGAAATTACTTTACACTTCTTTTTAGGGAGAGAATGCCTTCGGTGTGAAGGTTAAGAAAAATGATAAAATACCTCTTTTTCCTTAAAAGAATCTTAAAGAAGAATGCAGCCTGTACCTCTCTGATCACTTCTGTAGCGAGAGGCAGCAGTCGCGACTGCCCTTTATGCTGAGGCGCCAGGCTCGGAATCATGGCGAAAGACCGCCTCCCACAGTCGTTGCCATGGATACAAGCTGTGCTCTTGCTCGCATCTCGGATGACAGTTACTCCCGACAATGCAAGCGCCGTGCTCTTTACGAGGCATTTTGTATGTAATGTTTACTTCAATCCTCACAATCTTTACACCGAGGAAGGAGGGTTTTACTCTCCCTATATTCCCAGTGAGGGAGTCACACACCCAGTGAGCTTAATTCGTTTCCCGAGGTGCCCTGGCTTTAAGGAACGGAAGCGTGTGATGTGAACCCAGTACTGTCTTTCGCTGAAAGCTGTGGTCTTAGCCCCTTCATGTACTTTACTCTGACTTAAAAGAAACTTTTACACTTGGTACTGTTCACACTATTCCGGCCAGAAAGCCGAGTCAAGATGACGTTATGCAGGGTTATGGAAAAAGCCATTGCATGTCCCCAGAGTCCACATGTCAAAAAAATTTTCCATACTAAATATTTTCCGTATTTCCCATCTTAAATATGAATTCTGAGAAGAGAACTTTTGCTAAGATGTCAAATGCATTCAGAAGGAACAGCAGTTGTACAAACTGCGTTTTTACACCCTAAAACACTAAGAAGGAATCGGGCAAAACCGTTTTATGCTCCCCTGCATGGGTCGCTTTTGATTAAATTTCACGGATTCAGTCAATTTAGCTTTTTTTTAAACAGGTATAATTTTGACAGAGTTAAGATTTATTCATATAGGAAAATGTTCGTTTGTCAAAAAAGGAAAAGATTATTTTGCTTTCCAGAATTGGCCTGACAAAGTCATTGTTTGCATTTTTGTTTTTGGCATTAAAAATATAATACTTTCTAAGAGCGTTCCGTGTATTGGAATCTCTTCTGACTCCAGGATTTCATAGAATGAGAAAAGGATTGTCAGGGAAATCAGAAACTTAAATTAAAAGTTTAATTCCCTGAACAGTCGAAACAATTGTGGGTGAGGAAAAGAAAGAATATTTTCCTCAATAAAGGTTTCCTTAGAAAAAGGAAATACAATTTGTATCATTTGATCCCTAACCACTTTGTCTTTCGGAAGTTATGCATAAAAAGATTTTGTTATTTTCCTCTTAATTTCTAAGGCTTACAGACTAAATGGTTTCAGAAAATAATCTTTCTTGCGATTTAAAAGTAAAAGAAGGGGAAAATGATGAATAAGAAGAGAGACATGGTGACAGAGCAAGCCTTTGATACCATTATAATCCTCCTTTCTACACTTACTAGTTTTAATCGTTAGCAGTAACTCATTCATTTCTATAAATACTAAAGTGTGAGTAGGGAAAAAGTGGTTTCTGGAAACACTTACGCCAGCATAAAGCTAGTGTATTATAGGACTAAGCCTGCTTATTGCATAAATAATCGAGAGCTGGTATCTGTCCGGAAGAACTCAAAACGAATACACTGCTACTTGACCTTATATGTAGTCCCAAGTAGTATGCCCAGCCTCAGGGAAAGCATCCGAGCAAAATAAACCTTCTAAGAACCATTTTTGAAATTACTTTACACTTCTTTTTAGGGAGAGAATGCCTTCGGTGTGAAGGTTAAGAAAAATGATAAAATACCTCTTTTTCCTTAAAAGAATCTTAAAGAAGAATGCAGCCTGTACCTCTCTGATCACTTCTGTAGCGAGAGGCAGCAGTCGCGACTGCCCTTTATGCTGAGGCGCCAGGCTCGGAATCATGGCGAAAGACCGCCTCCCACAGTCGTTGCCATGGATACAAGCTGTGCTCTTGCTCGCATCTCGGATGACAGTTACTCCCGACAATGCAAGCGCCGTGCTCTTTACGAGGCATTTTGTATGTAATGTTTACTTCAATCCTCACAATCTTTACACCGAGGAAGGAGGGTTTTACTCTCCCTATATTCCCAGTGAGGGAGTCACACACCCAGTGAGCTTAATTCGTTTCCCGAGGTGCCCTGGCTTTAAGGAACGGAAGCGTGTGATGTGAACCCAGTACTGTCTTTCGCTGAAAGCTGTGGTCTTAGCCCCTTCATGTACTTTACTCTGACTTAAAAGAAACTTTTACACTTGGTACTGTTCACACTATTCCGGCCAGAAAGCCGAGTCAAGATGACGTTATGCAGGGTTATGGAAAAAGCCATTGCATGTCCCCAGAGTCCACATGTCAAAAAAATTTTCCATACTAAATATTTTCCGTATTTCCCATCTTAAATATGAATTCTGAGAAGAGAACTTTTGCTAAGATGTCAAATGCATTCAGAAGGAACAGCAGTTGTACAAACTGCGTTTTTACACCCTAAAACACTAGGAAGGAATCGGGCAAAACCGTTTTATGCTCCCCTGCATGGGTCGCTTTTGATTAAATTTCACGGATTCAGTCAATTAAGCTTTTTTTTTAACAGGTATAATTTTGACAGAGTTAAGATTTATTCGTATAGGAAAATGTTCGTTTGTCAAAAAAGGAAAAGATTATTTTGCTTTCCAGAATTGGCCTGACAAAGTCATTGTTTGCATTTTTGTTTTTGGCATTAAAAATATAATACTTTCTAAGAGCGTTCCGTGTATTGGAATCTCTTCTGACTCCAGGATTTCATAGAATGAGAAAAGGATTGTCAGGGAAATCGGAAACTTAAATTAAAAGTTTAATTCCCTGAACAGTCGAAACAATTGTGGGTGAGGAAAAGAAAGAATATTTTCCTCAATAAAGGTTTCCTTAGAAAAAGGAAATACAATTTGTATCATTTGATCCCTAACCACTTTGTCTTTCGGAAGTTATGCATAAAAAGATTTTGTTATTTTCCTCTTAATTTCTAAGGCTTACAGACTAAATGGTTTCAGAAAATAATCTTTCTTGCGATTTAAAAGTAAAAGAAGGGGAAAATGATGAATAAGAAGAGAGACATGGTGACAGAGCAAGCCTTTGATACCATTATAATCCTCCTTTCTACACTTACTAGTTTTAATCGTTAGCAGTAACTCATTCATTTCTATAAATACTAAAGTGTGAGTAGGGAAAAAGTGGTTTCTGGAAACACTTACGCCAGCATAAAGCTAGTGTATTATAGGACTAAGCCTGCTTATTGCATAAATAATCGAGAGCTGGTATCTGTCCGGAAGAACTCAAAACGAATACACTGCTACTTGACCTTATATGTAGTCCCAAGTAGTATGCCCAGCCTCAGGGAAAGCATCCGAGCAAAATAAACCTTCTAAGAACCATTTTTGAAATTACTTTACACTTCTTTTTAGGGAGAGAATGCCTTCGGTGTGAAGGTTAAGAAAAATGATAAAATACCTCTTTTTCCTTAAAAGAATCTTAAAGAAGAATGCAGCCTGTACCTCTCTGATCACTTCTGTAGCGAGAGGCAGCAGTCGCGACTGCCCTTTATGCTGAGGCGCCAGGCTCGGAATCATGGCGAAAGACCGCCTCCCACAGTCGTTGCCATGGATACAAGCTGTGCTCTTGCTCGCATCTCGGATGACAGTTACTCCCGACAATGCAAGCGCCGTGCTCTTTACGAGGCATTTTGTATGTAATGTTTACTTCAATCCTCACAATCTTTACACCGAGGAAGGAGGGTTTTACTCTCCCTATATTCCCAGTGAGGGAGTCACACACCCAGTGAGCTTAATTCGTTTCCCGAGGTGCCCTGGCTTTAAGGAACGGAAGCGTGTGATGTGAACCCAGTACTGTCTTTCGCTGAAAGCTGTGGTCTTAGCCACTTCATGTACTTTACTCTGACTTAAAAGAAACTTTTACACTTGGTACTGTTCACACTATTCCGGCCAGAAAGCCGAGTCAAGATGACGTTATGCAGGGTTATGGAAAAAGCCATTGCATGTCCCCAGAGTCCACATGTCAAAAAAATTTTCCATACTAAATATTTTCCGTATTTCCCATCTTAAATATGAATTCTGAGAAGAGAACTTTTGCTAAGATGTCAAATGCATTCAGAAGGAACAGCAGTTGTACAAACTGCGTTTTTACACCCTAAAACACTAGGAAGGAATCGGGCAAAACCGTTTTATGCTCCCCTGCATGGGTCGCTTTTGATTAAATTTCACGGATTCAGTCAATTAAGCTTTTTTTTTAACAGGTATAATTTTGACAGAGTTAAGATTTATTCGTATAGGAAAATGTTCGTTTGTCAAAAAAGGAAAAGATTATTTTGCTTTCCAGAATTGGCCTGACAAAATCATTGTTTGCATTTTTGTTTTAGGCATTAAAAATATAATACTTTCTAAGAGCGTTCCGTGTATTGGAATCTCTTCTGACTCCAGGATTTCATAGAATGAGAAAAGGATTGTCAGGGAAATCAGAAACTTAAATTAAAAGTTTAATTCCCTGAACAGTCGAAACAATTGTGGGTGAGGAAAAGAAAGAATATTTTCCTCAATAAAGGTTTCCTTAGAAAAAGGAAATACAATTTGTATCATTTGATCCCTAACCACTTTGTCTTTCGGAAGTTATGCATAAAAAGATTTTGTTATTTTCCTCTTAATTTCTAAGGCTTACAGACTAAATGGTTTCAGAAAATAATCTTTCTTGCGATTTAAAAGTAAAAGAAGGGGAAAATGATGAATAAGAAGAGAGACATGGTGACAGAGCAAGCCTTTGATACCATTATAATCCTCCTTTCTACACTTACTAGTTTTAATCGTTAGCAGTAACTCATTCATTTCTATAAATACTAAAGTGTGAGTAGGGAAAAAGTGGTTTCTGGAAACACTTACGCCAGCATAAAGCTAGTGTATTATAGGACTAAGCCTGCTTATTGCATAAATAATCGAGAGCTGGTATCTGTCCGGAAGAACTCAAAACGAA
The DNA here is from genome assembly GCF_030020395.1 of Manis pentadactyla. NCBI lineage: Eukaryota > Metazoa > Chordata > Mammalia > Pholidota > Manidae > Manis > Manis pentadactyla. The sequence goes on along the minus strand of NC_080020.1, from coordinate 25,468,062 downwards.
TACACTGCTACTTGACCTTATATGTAGTCCCAAGTAGTATGCCCAGCCTCAGGGAAAGCATCCGAGCAAAATAAACCTTCTAAGAACCATTTTTGAAATTACTTTACACTTCTTTTTAGGGAGAGAATGCCTTCGGTGTGAAGGTTAAGAAAAATGATAAAATACCTCTTTTTCCTTAAAAGAATCTTAAAGAAGAATGCAGCCTGTACCTCTCTGATCACTTCTGTAGCGAGAGGCAGCAGTCGCGACTGCCCTTTATGCTGAGGCGCCAGGCTCGGAATCATGGCGAAAGACCGCCTCCCACAGTCGTTGCCATGGATACAAGCTGTGCTCTTGCTCGCATCTCGGATGACAGTTACTCCCGACAATGCAAGCGCCGTGCTCTTTACGAGGCATTTTGTATGTAATGTTTACTTCAATCCTCACAATCTTTACACCGAGGAAGGAGGGTTTTACTCTCCCTATATTCCCAGTGAGGGAGTCACACACCCAGTGAGCTTAATTCGTTTCCCGAGGTGCCCTGGCTTTAAGGAACGGAAGCGTGTGATGTGAACCCAGTACTGTCTTTCGCTGAAAGCTGTGGTCTTAGCCACTTCATGTACTTTACTCTGACTTAAAAGAAACTTTTACACTTGGTACTGTTCACACTATTCCGGCCAGAAAGCCGAGTCAAGATGACGTTATGCAGGGTTATGGAAAAAGCCATTGCATGTCCCCAGAGTCCACATGTCAAAAAAATTTTCCATACTAAATATTTTCCGTATTTCCCATCTTAAATATGAATTCTGAGAAGAGAACTTTTGCTAAGATGTCAAATGCATTCAGTAGGAACAGCAGTTGTACAAACTGCGTTTTTACACCCTAAAACACTAGGAAGGAAACGGGCAAAACCGTTTTATGCTCCCCTGCATGGGTCGCTTTTGATTAAATTTCACGGATTCAGTCAATTAAGCTTTTTTTTTAACAGGTATAATTTTGACAGAGTTAAGATTTATTCGTATAGGAAAATGTTCGTTTGTCAAAAAAGGAAAAGATTATTTTGCTTTCCAGAATTGGCCTGACAAAGTCATTGTTTGCATTTTTGTTTTTGGCATTAAAAATATAATACTTTCTAAGAGCGTTCCGTGTATTGGAATCTCTTCTGACTCCAGGATTTCATAGAATGAGAAAAGGATTGTCAGGGAAATCAGAAACTTAAATTAAAAGTTTAATTCCCTGAACAGTCGAAACAATTGTGGGTGAGGAAAAGAAAGAATATTTTCCTCAATAAAGGTTTCCTTAGAAAAAGGAAATACAATTTGTATCATTTGATCCCTAACCACTTTGTCTTTCGGAAGTTATGCATAAAAAGATTTTGTTATTTTCCTCTTAATTTCTAAGTCTTACAGACTAAATGGTTTCAGAAAATAATCTTCCTTGCGATTTAAAAGTAAAAGAAGGGGAAAATGATGAATAAGAAGAGAGACATGGTGACAGAGCAAGCCTTTGATACCATTATAATCCTCCTTTCTACACTTACTAGTTTTAATCGTTAGCAGTAACTCATTCATTTCTATAAATACTAAAGTGTGAGTAGGGAAAAAGTGGTTTCTGGAAACACTTACGCCAGCATAAAGCTAGTGTATTATAGGACTAAGCCTGCTTATTGCATAAATAATCGAGAGCTGGTATCTGTCCGGAAGAACTCAAAACGAATACACTGCTACTTGACCTTATATGTAGTCCCAAGTAGTATGCCCAGCCTCAGGGAAAGCATCCGAGCAAAATAAACCTTCTAAGAACCATTTTTGAAATTACTTTACACTTCTTTTTAGGGAGAGAATGCCTTCGGTGTGAAGGTTAAGAAAAATGATAAAATACCTCTTTTTCCTTAAAAGAATCTTAAAGAAGAATGCAGCCTGTACCTCTCTGATCACTTCTGTAGCGAGAGGCAGCAGTCGCGACTGCCCTTTATGCTGAGGCGCCAGGCTCGGAATCATGGCGAAAGACCGCCTCCCACAGTCGTTGCCATGGATACAAGCTGTGCTCTTGCTCGCATCTCGGATGACAGTTACTCCCGACAATGCAAGCGCCGTGCTCTTTACGAGGCATTTTGTATGTAATGTTTACTTCAATCCTCACAATCTTTACACCGAGGAAGGAGGGTTTTACTCTCCCTATATTCCCAGTGAGGGAGTCACACACCCAGTGAGCTTAATTCGTTTCCCGAGGTGCCCTGGCTTTAAGGAACGGAAGCGTGTGATGTGAACCCAGTACTGTCTTTCGCTGAAAGCTGTGGTCTTAGCCACTTCATGTACTTTACTCTGACTTAAAAGAAACTTTTACACTTGGTACTGTTCACACTATTCCGGCCAGAAAGCCGAGTCAAGATGACGTTATGCAGGGTTATGGAAAAAGCCATTGCATGTCCCCAGAGTCCACATGTCAAAAAAATTTTCCATACTAAATATTTTCCGTATTTCCCATCTTAAATATGAATTCTGAGAAGAGAACTTTTGCTAAGATGTCAAATGCATTCAGAAGGAACAGCAGTTGTACAAACTGCGTTTTTACACCCTAAAACACTAAGAAGGAATCGGGCAAAACCGTTTTATGCTCCCCTGCATGGGTCGCTTTTGATTAAATTTCACGGATTCAGTCAATTAAGCTTTTTTTTTAACAGGTATAATTTTGACAGAGTTAAGATTTATTCGTATAGGAAAATGTTCGTTTGTCAAAAAAGGAAAAGATTATTTTGCTTTCCAGAATTGGCCTGACAAAGTCATTGTTTGCATTTTTGTTTTTGGCATTAAAAATATAATACTTTCTAAGAGCGTTCCGTGTATTGGAATCTCTTCTGACTCCAGGATTTCATAGAATGAGAAAAGGATTGTCAGGGAAATCAGAAACTTAAATTAAAAGTTTAATTCCCTGAACAGTCGAAACAATTGTGGGTGAGGAAAAGAAAGAATATTTTCCTCAATAAAGGTTTCCTTAGAAAAAGGAAATACAATTTGTATCATTTGATCCCTAACCACTTTGTCTTTCGGAAGTTATGCATAAAAAGATTTTGTTATTTTCCTCTTAATTTCTAAGGCTTACAGACTAAATGGTTTCAGAAAATAATCTTCCTTGCGATTTAAAAGTAAAAGAAGGGGAAAATGATGAATAAGAAGAGAGACATGGTGACAGAGCAAGCCTTTGATACCATTATAATCCTCCTTTCTACACTTACTAGTTTTAATCGTTAGCAGTAACTCATTCATTTCTATAAATACTAAAGTGTGAGTAGGGAAAAAGTGGTTTCTGGAAACACTTACGCCAGCATAAAGCTAGTGTATTATAGGACTAAGCCTGCTTATTGCATAAATAATCGAGAGCTGGTATCTGTCCGGAAGAACTCAAAACGAATACACTGCTACTTGACCTTATATGTAGTCCCAAGTAGTATGCCCAGCCTCAGGGAAAGCATCCGAGCAAAATAAACCTTCTAAGAACCATTTTTGAAATTACTTTACACTTCTTTTTAGGGAGAGAATGCCTTCGGTGTGAAGGTTAAGAAAAATGATAAAATACCTCTTTTTCCTTAAAAGAATCTTAAAGAAGAATGCAGCCTGTACCTCTCTGATCACTTCTGTAGCGAGAGGCAGCAGTCGCGACTGCCCTTTATGCTGAGGCGCCAGGCTCGGAATCATGGCGAAAGACCGCCTCCCACAGTCGTTGCCATGGATACAAGCTGTGCTCTTGCTCGCATCTCGGATGACAGTTACTCCCGACAATGCAAGCGCCGTGCTCTTTACGAGGCATTTTGTATGTAATGTTTACTTCAATCCTCACAATCTTTACACCGAGGAAGGAGGGTTTTACTCTCCCTATATTCCCAGTGAGGGAGTCACACACCCAGTGAGCTTAATTCGTTTCCCGAGGTGCCCTGGCTTTAAGGAACGGAAGCGTGTGATGTGAACCCAGTACTGTCTTTCGCTGAAAGCTGTGGTCTTAGCCCCTTCATGTACTTTACTCTGACTTAAAAGAAACTTTTACACTTGGTACTGTTCACACTATTCCGGCCAGAAAGCCGAGTCAAGATGACGTTATGCAGGGTTATGGAAAAAGCCATTGCATGTCCCCAGAGTCCACATGTCAAAAAAATTTTCCATACTAAATATTTTCCGTATTTCCCATCTTAAATATGAATTCTGAGAAGAGAACTTTTGCTAAGATGTCAAATGCATTCAGAAGGAACAGCAGTTGTACAAACTGCGTTTTTACACCCTAAAACACTAAGAAGGAATCGGGCAAAACCGTTTTATGCTCCCCTGCATGGGTCGCTTTTGATTAAATTTCACGGATTCAGTCAATTAAGCTTTTTTTTTAACAGGTATAATTTTGACAGAGTTAAGATTTATTCATATAGGAAAATGTTCGTTTGTCAAAAAAGGAAAAGATTATTTTGCTTTCCAGAATTGGCCTGACAAAGTCATTGTTTGCATTTTTGTTTTTGGCATTAAAAATATAATACTTTCTAAGAGCGTTCCGTGTATTGGAATCTCTTCTGACTCCAGGATTTCATAGAATGAGAAAAGGATTGTCAGGGAAATCAGAAACTTAAATTAAAAGTTTAATTCCCTGAACAGTCGAAACAATTGTGGGTGAGGAAAAGAAAGAATATTTTCCTCAATAAAGGTTTCCTTAGAAAAAGGAAATACAATTTGTATCATTTGATCCCTAACCACTTTGTCTTTCGGAAGTTATGCATAAAAAGATTTTGTTATTTTCCTCTTAATTTCTAAGGCTTACAGACTAAATGGTTTCAGAAAATAATCTTCCTTGCGATTTAAAAGTAAAAGAAGGGGAAAATGATGAATAAGAAGAGAGACATGGTGACAGAGCAAGCCTTTGATACCATTATAATCCTCCTTTCTACACTTACTAGTTTTAATCGTTAGCAGTAACTCATTCATTTCTATAAATACTAAAGTGTGAGTAGGGAAAAAGTGGTTTCTGGAAACACTTACGCCAGCATAAAGCTAGTGTATTATAGGACTAAGCCTGCTTATTGCATAAATAATCGAGAGCTGGTATCTGTCCGGAAGAACTCAAAACGAATACACTGCTACTTGACCTTATATGTAGTCCCAAGTAGTATGCCCAGCCTCAGGGAAAGCATCCGAGCAAAATAAACCTTCTAAGAACCATTTTTGAAATTACTTTACACTTCTTTTTAGGGAGAGAATGCCTTCGGTGTGAAGGTTAAGAAAAATGATAAAATACCTCTTTTTCCTTAAAAGAATCTTAAAGAAGAATGCAGCCTGTACCTCTCTGATCACTTCTGTAGCGAGAGGCAGCAGTCGCGACTGCCCTTTATGCTGAGGCGCCAGGCTCGGAATCATGGCGAAAGACCGCCTCCCACAGTCGTTGCCATGGATACAAGCTGTGCTCTTGCTCGCATCTCGGATGACAGTTACTCCCGACAATGCAAGCGCCGTGCTCTTTACGAGGCATTTTGTATGTAATGTTTACTTCAATCCTCACAATCTTTACACCGAGGAAGGAGGGTTTTACTCTCCCTATATTCCCAGTGAGGGAGTCACACACCCAGTGAGCTTAATTCGTTTCCCGAGGTGCCCTGGCTTTAAGGAACGGAAGCGTGTGATGTGAACCCAGTACTGTCTTTCGCTGAAAGCTGTGGTCTTAGCCCCTTCATGTACTTTACTCTGACTTAAAAGAAACTTTTACACTTGGTACTGTTCACACTATTCCGGCCAGAAAGCCGAGTCAAGATGACGTTATGCAGGGTTATGGAAAAAGCCATTGCATGTCCCCAGAGTCCACATGTCAAAAAAATTTTCCATACTAAATATTTTCCGTATTTCCCATCTTAAATATGAATTCTGAGAAGAGAACTTTTGCTAAGATATCAAATGCATTCAGAAGGAACAGCAGTTGTACAAACTGCGTTTTTACACCCTAAAACACTAAGAAGGAATCGGGCAAAACCGTTTTATGCTCCCCTGCATGGGTCGCTTTTGATTAAATTTCACGGATTCAGTCAATTAAGCTTTTTTTTTAACAGGTATAATTTTGACAGAGTTAAGATTTATTCATATAGGAAAATGTTCGTTTGTCAAAAAAGGAAAAGATTATTTTGCTTTCCAGAATTGGCCTGACAAAGTCATTGTTTGCATTTTTGTTTTTGGCATTAAAAATATAATACTTTCTAAGAGCGTTCCGTGTATTGGAATCTCTTCTGACTCCAGGATTTCATAGAATGAGAAAAGGATTGTCAGGGAAATCAGAAACTTAAATTAAAAGTTTAATTCCCTGAACAGTCGAAACAATTGTGGGTGAGGAAAAGAAAGAATATTTTCCTCAATAAAGGTTTCCTTAGAAAAAGGAAATACAATTTGTATCATTTGATCCCTAACCACTTTGTCTTTCGGAAGTTATGCATAAAAAGATTTTGTTATTTTCCTCTTAATTTCTAAGGCTTACAGACTAAATGGTTTCAGAAAATAATCTTTCTTGCGATTTAAAAGTAAAAGAAGGGGAAAATGATGAATAAGAAGAGAGACATGGTGACAGAGCAAGCCTTTGATACCATTATAATCCTCCTTTCTACACTTACTAGTTTTAATCGTTAGCAGTAACTCATTCATTTCTATAAATACTAAAGTGTGAGTAGGGAAAAAGTGGTTTCTGGAAACACTTACGCCAGCATAAAGCTAGTGTATTATAGGACTAAGCCTGCTTATTGCATAAATAATCGAGAGCTGGTATCTGTCCGGAAGAACTCAAAACGAATACACTGCTACTTGACCTTATATGTAGTCCCAAGTAGTATGCCCAGCCTCAGGGAAAGCATCCGAGCAAAATAAACCTTCTAAGAACCATTTTTGAAATTACTTTACACTTCTTTTTAGGGAGAGAATGCCTTCGGTGTGAAGGTTAAGAAAAATGATAAAATACCTCTTTTTCCTTAAAAGAATCTTAAAGAAGAATGCAGCCTGTACCTCTCTGATCACTTCTGTAGCGAGAGGCAGCAGTCGCGACTGCCCTTTATGCTGAGGCGCCAGGCTCGGAATCATGGCGAAAGACCGCCTCCCACAGTCGTTGCCATGGATACAAGCTCTGCTCTTGCTCGCATCTCGGATGACAGTTACTCCCGACAATGCAAGCGCCGTGCTCTTTACGAGGCATTTTGTATGTAATGTTTACTTCAATCCTCACAATCTTTACACCGAGGAAGGAGGGTTTTACTCTCCCTATATTCCCAGTGAGGGAGTCACACACCCAGTGAGCTTAATTCGTTTCCCGAGGTGCCCTGGCTTTAAGGAACGGAAGCGTGTGATGTGAACCCAGTACTGTCTTTCGCTGAAAGCTGTGGTCTTAGCCCCTTCATGTACTTTACTCTGACTTAAAAGAAACTTTTACACTTGGTACTGTTCACACTATTCCGGCCAGAAAGCCGAGTCAAGATGACGTTATGCAGGGTTATGGAAAAAGCCATTGCATGTCCCCAGAGTCCACATGTCAAAAAAATTTTCCATACTAAATATTTTCCGTATTTCCCATCTTAAATATGAATTCTGAGAAGAGAACTTTTGCTAAGATGTCAAATGCATTCAGAAGGAACAGCAGTTGTACAAACTGCGTTTTTACACCCTAAAACACTAAGAAGGAATCGGGCAAAACCGTTTTATGCTCCCCTGCATGGGTCGCTTTTGATTAAATTTCACGGATTCAGTCAATTAAGCTTTTTTTTTAACAGGTATAATTTTGACAGAGTTAAGATTTATTCATATAGGAAAATGTTCGTTTGTCAAAAAAGGAAAAGATTATTTTGCTTTCCAGAATTGGCCTGACAAAGTCATTGTTTGCATTTTTGTTTTTGGCATTAAAAATATAATACTTTCTAAGAGCGTTCCGTGTATTGGAATCTCTTCTGACTCCAGGATTTCATAGAATGAGAAAAGGATTGTCAGGGAAATCAGAAACTTAAATTAAAAGTTTAATTCCCTGAACAGTCGAAACAATTGTGGGTGAGGAAAAGAAAGAATATTTTCCTCAATAAAGGTTTCCTTAGAAAAAGGAAATACAATTTGTATCATTTGATCCCTAACCACTTTGTCTTTCGGAAGTTATGCATAAAAAGATTTTGTTATTTTCCTCTTAATTTCTAAGGCTTACAGACTAAATGGTTTCAGAAAATAATCTTTCTTGCGATTTAAAAGTAAAAGAAGGGGAAAATGATGAATAAGAAGAGAGACATGGTGACAGAGCAAGCCTTTGATACCATTATAATCCTCCTTTCTACACTTACTAGTTTTAATCGTTAGCAGTAACTCATTCATTTCTATAAATACTAAAGTGTGAGTAGGGAAAAAGTGGTTTCTGGAAACACTTACGCCAGCATAAAGCTAGTGTATTATAGGACTAAGCCTGCTTATTGCATAAATAATCGAGAGCTGGTATCTGTCCGGAAGAACTCAAAACGAATACACTGCTACTTGACCTTATATGTAGTCCCAAGTAGTATGCCCAGCCTCAGGGAAAGCATCCGAGCAAAATAAACCTTCTAAGAACCATTTTTGAAATTACTTTACACTTCTTTTTAGGGAGAGAATGCCTTCGGTGTGAAGGTTAAGAAAAATGATAAAATACCTCTTTTTCCTTAAAAGAATCTTAAAGAAGAATGCAGCCTGTACCTCTCTGATCACTTCTGTAGCGAGAGGCAGCAGTCGCGACTGCCCTTTATGCTGAGGCGCCAGGCTCGGAATCATGGCGAAAGACCGCCTCCCACAGTCGTTGCCATGGATACAAGCTCTGCTCTTGCTCGCATCTCGGATGACAGTTACTCCCGACAATGCAAGCGCCGTGCTCTTTACGAGGCATTTTGTATGTAATGTTTACTTCAATCCTCACAATCTTTACACCGAGGAAGGAGGGTTTTACTCTCCCTATATTCCCAGTGAGGGAGTCACACACCCAGTGAGCTTAATTCGTTTCCCGAGGTGCCCTGGCTTTAAGGAACGGAAGCGTGTGATGTGAACCCAGTACTGTCTTTCGCTGAAAGCTGTGCTCTTAGCCACTTCATGTACTTTACTCTGACTTAAAAGAAACTTTTACACTTGGTACTGTTCACACTATTCCGGCCAGAAAGCCGAGTCAAGATGACGTTATGCAGGGTTATGGAAAAAGCCATTGCATGTCCCCAGAGTCCACATGTCAAAAAAATTTTCCATACTAAATATTTTCCGTATTTCCCATCTTAAATATGAATTCTGAGAAGAGAACTTTTGCTAAGATGTCAAATGCATTCAGAAGGAACAGCAGTTGTACAAACTGCGTTTTTACACCCTAAAACACTAAGAAGGAATCGGGCAAAACCGTTTTATGCTCCCCTGCATGGGTCGCTTTTGATTAAATTTCACGGATTCAGTCAATTAAGCTTTTTTTTTAACAGGTATAATTTTGACAGAGTTAAGATTTATTCGTATAGGAAAATGTTCGTTTGTCAAAAAAGGAAAAGATTATTTTGCTTTCCAGAATTGGCCTGACAAAGTCATTGTTTGCATTTTTGTTTTTGGCATTAAAAATATAATACTTTCTAAGAGCGTTCCGTGTATTGGAATCTCTTCTGACTCCAGGATTTCATAGAATGAGAAAAGGATTGTCAGGGAAATCAGAAACTTAAATTAAAAGTTTAATTCCCTGAACAGTCGAAACAATTGTGGGTGAGGAAAAGAAAGAATATTTTCCTCAATAAAGGTTTCCTTAGAAAAAGGAAATACAATTTGTATCATTTGATCCCTAACCACTTTGTCTTTCGGAAGTTATGCATAAAAAGATTTTGTTATTTTCCTCTTAATTTCTAAGGCTTACAGACTAAATGGTTTCAGAAAATAATCTTCCTTGCGATTTAAAAGTAAAAGAAGGGGAAAATGATGAATAAGAAGAGAGACATGGTGACAGAGCAAGCCTTTGATACCATTATAATCCTCCTTTCTACACTTACTAGTTTTAATCGTTAGCAGTAACTCATTCATTTCTATAAATACTAAAGTGTGAGTAGGGAAAAAGTGGTTTCTGGAAACACTTACGCCAGCATAAAGCTAGTGTATTATAGGACTAAGCCTGCTTATTGCATAAATAATCGAGAGCTGGTATCTGTCCGGAAGAACTCAAAACGAATACACTGCTACTTGACCTTATATGTAGTCCCAAGTAGTATGCCCAGCCTCAGGGAAAGCATCCGAGCAAAATAAACCTTCTAAGAACCATTTTTGAAATTACTTTACACTTCTTTTTAGGGAGAGAATGCCTTCGGTGTGAAGGTTAAGAAAAATGATAAAATACCTCTTTTTCCTTAAAAGAATCTTAAAGAAGAATGCAGCCTGTACCTCTCTGATCACTTCTGTAGCGAGAGGCAGCAGTCGCGACTGCCCTTTATGCTGAGGCGCCAGGCTCGGAATCATGGCGAAAGACCGCCTCCCACAGTCGTTGCCATGGATACAAGCTCTGCTCTTGCTCGCATCTCGGATGACAGTTACTCCCGACAATGCAAGCGCCGTGCTCTTTACGAGGCATTTTGTATGTAATGTTTACTTCAATCCTCACAATCTTTACACCGAGGAAGGAGGGTTTTACTCTCCCTATATTCCCAGTGAGGGAGTCACACACCCAGTGAGCTTAATTCGTTTCCCGAGGTGCCCTGGCTTTAAGGAACGGAAGCGTGTGATGTGAACCCAGTACTGTCTTTCGCTGAAAGCTGTGGTCTTAGCCACTTCATGTACTTTACTCTGACTTAAAAGAAACTTTTACACTTGGTACTGTTCACACTATTCCGGCCAGAAAGCCGAGTCAAGATGACGTTATGCAGGGTTATGGAAAAAGCCATTGCATGTCCCCAGAGTCCACATGTCAAAAAAATTTTCCATACTAAATATTTTCCGTATTTCCCATCTTAAATATGAATTCTGAGAAGAGAACTTTTGCTAAGATGTCAAATGCATTCAGAAGGAACAGCAGTTGTACAAACTGCGTTTTTACACCCTAAAACACTAAGAAGGAATCGGGCAAAACCGTTTTATGCTCCCCTGCATGGGTCGCTTTTGATTAAATTTCACGGATTCAGTCAATTAAGCTTTTTTTTTAACAGGTATAATTTTGACAGAGTTAAGATTTATTCGTATAGGAAAATATTCGTTTGTCAAAAAAGGAAAAGATTATTTTGCTTTCCAGAATTGGCCTGACAAAGTCATTGTTTGCATTTTTGTTTTTGGCATTAAAAATATAATACTTTCTAAGAGCGTTCCGTGTATTGGAATCTCTTCTGACTCCAGGATTTCATAGAATGAGAAAAGGATTGTCAGGGAAATCGGAAACTTAAATTAAAAGTTTAATTCCCTGAACAGTCGAAACAATTGTGGGTGAGGAAAAGAAAGAATATTTTCCTCAATAAAGGTTTCCTTAGAAAAAGGAAATACAATTTGTATCATTTGATCCCTAACCACTTTGTCTTTCGGAAGTTATGCATAAAAAGATTTTGTTATTTTCCTCTTAATTTCTAAGGCTTACAGACTAAATGGTTTCAGAAAATAATCTTCCTTGCGATTTAAAAGTAAAAGAAGGGGAAAATGATGAATAAGAAGAGAGACATGGTGACAGAGCAAGCCTTTGATACCATTATAATCCTCCTTTCTACACTTACTAGTTTTAATCGTTAGCAGTAACTCATTCATTTCTATAAATACTAAAGTGTGAGTAGGGAAAAAGTGGTTTCTGGAAACACTTACGCCAGCATAAAGCTAGTGTATTATAGGACTAAGCCTGCTTATTGCATAAATAATCGAGAGCTGGTATCTGTCCGGAAGAACTCAAAACGAATACACTGCTACTTGACCTTATATGTAGTCCCAAGTAGTATGCCCAGCCTCAGGGAAAGCATCCGAGCAAAATAAACCTTCTAAGAACCATTTTTGAAATTACTTTACACTTCTTTTTAGGGAGAGAATGCCTTCGGTGTGAAGGTTAAGAAAAATGATAAAATACCTCTTTTTCCTTAAAAGAATCTTAAAGAAGAATGCAGCCTGTACCTCTCTGATCACTTCTGTAGCGAGAGGCAGCAGTCGCGACTGCCCTTTATGCTGAGGCGCCAGGCTCGGAATCATGGCGAAAGACCGCCTCCCACAGTCGTTGCCATGGATACAAGCTCTGCTCTTGCTCGCATCTCGGATGACAGTTACTCCCGACAATGCAAGCGCCGTGCTCTTTACGAGGCATTTTGTATGTAATGTTTACTTCAATCCTCACAATCTTTACACCGAGGAAGGAGGGTTTTACTCTCCCTATATTCCCAGTGAGGGAGTCACACACCCAGTGAGCTTAATTCGTTTCCCGAGGTGCCCTGGCTTTAAGGAACGGAAGCGTGTGATGTGAACCCAGTACTGTCTTTCGCTGAAAGCTGTGGTCTTAGCCACTTCATGTACTTTACTCTGACTTAAAAGAAACTTTTACACTTGGTACTGTTCACACTATTCCGGCCAGAAAGCCGAGTCAAGATGACGTTATGCAGGGTTATGGAAAAAGCCATTGCATGTCCCCAGAGTCCACATGTCAAAAAAATTTTCCATACTAAATATTTTCCGTATTTCCCATCTTAAATATGAATTCTGAGAAGAGAACTTTTGCTAAGATGTCAAATGCATTCAGAAGGAACAGCAGTTGTACAAACTGCGTTTTTACACCCTAAAACACTAAGAAGGAATCGGGCAAAACCGTTTTATGCTCCCCTGCATGGGTCGCTTTTGATTAAATTTCACGGATTCAGTCAATTAAGCTTTTTTTTTAACAGGTATAATTTTGACAGAGTTAAGATTTATTCGTATAGGAAAATGTTCGTTTGTCAAAAAAGGAAAAGATTATTTTGCTTTCCAGAATTGGCCTGACAAAGTCATTGTTTGCATTTTTGTTTTTGGCATTAAAAATATAATACTTTCTAAGAGCGTTCCGTGTATTGGAATCTCTTCTGACTCCAGGATTTCATAGAATGAGAAAAGGATTGTCAGGGAAATCAGAAACTTAAATTAAAAGTTTAATTCCCTGAACAGTCGAAACAATTGTGGGTGAGGAAAAGAAAGAATATTTTCCTCAATAAAGGTTTCCTTAGAAAAAGGAAATACAATTTGTATCATTTGATCCCTAACCACTTTGTCTTTCGGAAGTTATGCATAAAAAGATTTTGTTATTTTCCTCTTAATTTCTAAGGCTTACAGACTAAATGGTTTCAGAAAATAATCTTCCTTGCGATTTAAAAGTAAAAGAAGGGGAAAATGATGAATAAGAAGAGAGACATGGTGACAGAGCAAGCCTTTGATACCATTATAATCCTCCTTTCTACACTTACTAGTTTTAATCGTTAGCAGTAACTCATTCATTTCTATAAATACTAAAGTGTGAGTAGGGAAAAAGTGGTTTCTGGAAACACTTACGCCAGCATAAAGCTAGTGTATTATAGGACTAAGCCTGCTTATTGCATAAATAATCGAGAGCTGGTATCTGTCCGGAAGAACTCAAAACGAATACACTGCTACTTGACCTTATATGTAGTCCCAAGTAGTATGCCCAGCCTCAGGGAAAGCATCCGAGCAAAATAAACCTTCTAAGAACCATTTTTGAAATTACTTTACACTTCTTTTTAGGGAGAGAATGCCTTCGGTGTGAAGGTTAAGAAAAATGATAAAATACCTCTTTTTCCTTAAAAGAATCTTAAAGAAGAATGCAGCCTGTACCTCTCTGATCACTTCTGTAGCGAGAGGCAGCAGTCGCGACTGCCCTTTATGCTGAGGCGCCAGGCTCGGAATCATGGCGAAAGACCGCCTCCCACAGTCGTTGCCATGGATACAAGCTGTGCTCTTGCTCGCATCTCGGATGACAGTTACTCCCGACAATGCAAGCGCCGTGCTCTTTACGAGGCATTTTGTATGTAATGTTTACTTCAATCCTCACAATCTTTACACCGAGGAAGGAGGGTTTTACTCTCCCTATATTCCCAGTGAGGGAGTCACACACCCAGTGAGCTTAATTCGTTTCCCGAGGTGCCCTGGCTTTAAGGAACGGAAGCGTGTGATGTGAACCCAGTACTGTCTTTCGCTGAAAGCTGTGGTCTTAGCCACTTCATGTACTTTACTCTGACTTAAAAGAAACTTTTACACTTGGTACTGTTCACACTATTCCGGCCAGAAAGCCGAGTCAAGATGACGTTATGCAGGGTTATGGAAAAAGCCATTGCATGTCCCCAGAGTCCACATGTCAAAAAAATTTTCCATACTAAATATTTTCCGTATTTCCCATCTTAAATATGAATTCTGAGAAGAGAACTTTTGCTAAGATGTCAAATGCATTCAGAAGGAACAGCAGTTGTACAAACTGCGTTTTTACACCCTAAAACACTAAGAAGGAATCGGGCAAAACCGTTTTATGCTCCCCTGCATGGGTCGCTTTTGATTAAATTTCACGGATTCAGTCAATTAAGCTTTTTTTTTAACAGGTATAATTTTGACAGAGTTAAGATTTATTCGTATAGGAAAATGTTCGTTTGTCAAAAAAGGAAAAGATTATTTTGCTTTCCAGAATTGGCCTGACAAAGTCATTGTTTGCATTTTTGTTTTTGGCATTAAAAATATAATACTTTCTAAGAGCGTTCCGTGTATTGGAATCTCTTCTGACTCCAGGATTTCATAGAATGAGAAAAGGATTGTCAGGGAAATCAGAAACTTAAATTAAAAGTTTAATTCCCTGAACAGTCGAAACAATTGTGGGTGAGGAAAAGAAAGAATATTTTCCTCAATAAAGGTTTCCTTAGAAAAAGGAAATACAATTTGTATCATTTGATCCCTAACCACTTTGTCTTTCGGAAGTTATGCATAAAAAGATTTTGTTATTTTCCTCTTAATTTCTAAGGCTTACAGACTAAATGGTTTCAGAAAATAATCTTCCTTGCGATTTAAAAGTAAAAGAAGGGGAAAATGATGAATAAGAAGAGAGACATGGTGACAGAGCAAGCCTTTGATACCATTATAATCCTCCTTTCTACACTTACTAGTTTTAATCGTTAGCAGTAACTCATTCATTTCTATAAATACTAAAGTGTGAGTAGGGAAAAAGTGGTTTCTGGAAACACTTACACCAGCATAAAGCTAGTGTATTATAGGACTAAGCCTGCTTATTGCATAAATAATCGAGAGCTGGTATCTGTCCGGAAGAACTCAAAACGAATACACTGCTACTTGACCTTATATGTAGTCCCAAGTAGTATGCCCAGCCTCAGGGAAAGCATCCGAGCAAAATAAACCTTCTAAGAACCATTTTTGAAATTACTTTACACTTCTTTTTAGGGAGAGAATGCCTTCGGTGTGAAGGTTAAGAAAAATGATAAAATACCTCTTTTTCCTTAAAAGAATCTTAAAGAAGAATGCAGCCTGTACCTCTCTGATCACTTCTGTAGCGAGAGGCAGCAGTCGCGACTGCCCTTTATGCTGAGGCGCCAGGCTCGGAATCATGGCGAAAGACCGCCTCCCACAGTCGTTGCCATGGATACAAGCTCTGCTCTTGCTCGCATCTCGGATGACAGTTACTCCCGACAATGCAAGCGCCGTGCTCTTTACGAGGCATTTTGTATGTAATGTTTACTTCAATCCTCACAATCTTTACACCGAGGAAGGAGGGTTTTACTCTCCCTATATTCCCAGTGAGGGAGTCACACACCCAGTGAGCTTAATTCGTTTCCCGAGGTGCCCTGGCTTTAAGGAACGGAAGCGTGTGATGTGAACCCAGTACTGTCTTTCGCTGAAAGCTGTGGTCTTAGCCACTTCATGTACTTTACTCTGACTTAAAAGAAACTTTTACACTTGGTACTGTTCACACTATTCCGGCCAGAAAGCCGAGTCAAGATGACGTTATGCAGGGTTATGGAAAAAGCCATTGCATGTCCCCAGAGTCCACATGTCAAAAAAATTTTCCATACTAAATATTTTCCGTATTTCCCATCTTAAATATGAATTCTGAGAAGAGAACTTTTGCTAAGATGTCAAATGCATTCAGAAGGAACAGCAGTTGTACAAACTGCGTTTTTACACCCTAAAACACTAAGAAGGAATCGGGCAAAACCGTTTTATGCTCCCCTGCATGGGTCGCTTTTGATTAAATTTCACGGATTCAGTCAATTAAGCTTTTTTTTTAACAGGTATAATTTTGACAGAGTTAAGATTTATTCGTATAGGAAAATGTTCGTTTGTCAAAAAAGGAAAAGATTATTTTGCTTTCCAGAATTGGCCTGACAAAGTCATTGTTTGCATTTTTGTTTTTGGCATTAAAAATATAATACTTTCTAAGAGCGTTCCGTGTATTGGAATCTCTTCTGACTCCAGGATTTCATAGAATGAGAAAAGGATTGTCAGGGAAATCAGAAACTTAAATTAAAAGTTTAATTCCCTGAACAGTCGAAACAATTGTGGGTGAGGAAAAGAAAGAATATTTTCCTCAATAAAGGTTTCCTTAGAAAAAGGAAATACAATTTGTATCATTTGATCCCTAACCACTTTGTCTTTCGGAAGTTATGCATAAAAAGATTTTGTTATTTTCCTCTTAATTTCTAAGGCTTACAGACTAAATGGTTTCAGAAAATAATCTTCCTTGCGATTTAAAAGTAAAAGAAGGGGAAAATGATGAATAAGAAGAGAGACATGGTGACAGAGCAAGCCTTTGATACCATTATAATCCTCCTTTCTACACTTACTAGTTTTAATCGTTAGCAGTAACTCATTCATTTCTATAAATACTAAAGTGTGAGTAGGGAAAAAGTGGTTTCTGGAAACACTTACGCCAGCATAAAGCTAGTGTATTATAGGACTAAGCCTGCTTATTGCATAAATAATCGAGAGCTGGTATCTGTCCGGAAGAACTCAAAACGAATACACTGCTACTTGACCTTATATGTAGTCCCAAGTAGTATGCCCAGCCTCAGGGAAAGCATCCGAGCAAAATAAACCTTCTAAGAACCATTTTTGAAATTACTTTACACTTCTTTTTAGGGAGAGAATGCCTTCGGTGTGAAGGTTAAGAAAAATGATAAAATACCTCTTTTTCCTTAAAAGAATCTTAAAGAAGAATGCAGCCTGTACCTCTCTGATCACTTCTGTAGCGAGAGGCAGCAGTCGCGACTGCCCTTTATGCTGAGGCGCCAGGCTCGGAATCATGGCGAAAGACCGCCTCCCACAGTCGTTGCCATGGATACAAGCTGTGCTCTTGCTCGCATCTCGGATGACAGTTACTCCCGACAATGCAAGCGCCGTGCTCTTTACGAGGCATTTTGTATGTAATGTTTACTTCAATCCTCACAATCTTTACACCGAGGAAGGAGGGTTTTACTCTCCCTATATTCCCAGTGAGGGAGTCACACACCCAGTGAGCTTAATTCGTTTCCCGAGGTGCCCTGGCTTTAAGGAACGGAAGCGTGTGATGTGAACCCAGTACTGTCTTTCGCTGAAAGCTGTGGTCTTAGCCCCTTCATGTACTTTACTCTGACTTAAAAGAAACTTTTACACTTGGTACTGTTCACACTATTCCGGCCAGAAAGCCGAGTCAAGATGACGTTATGCAGGGTTATGGAAAAAGCCATTGCATGTCCCCAGAGTCCACATGTCAAAAAAATTTTCCATACTAAATATTTTCCGTATTTCCCATCTTAAATATGAATTCTGAGAAGAGAACTTTTGCTAAGATGTCAAATGCATTCAGAAGGAACAGCAGTTGTACAAACTGCGTTTTTACACCCTAAAACACTAAGAAGGAATCGGGCAAAACCGTTTTATGCTCCCCTGCATGGGTCGCTTTTGATTAAATTTCACGGATTCAGTCAATTAAGCTTTTTTTTTAACAGGTATAATTTTGACAGAGTTAAGATTTATTCATATAGGAAAATGTTCGTTTGTCAAAAAAGGAAAAGATTATTTTGCTTTCCAGAATTGGCCTGACAAAGTCATTGTTTGCATTTTTGTTTTTGGCATTAAAAATATAATACTTTCTAAGAGCGTTCCGTGTATTGGAATCTCTTCTGACTCCAGGATTTCATAGAATGAGAAAAGGATTGTCAGGGAAATCAGAAACTTAAATTAAAAGTTTAATTCCCTGAACAGTCGAAACAATTGTGGGTGAGGAAAAGAAAGAATATTTTCCTCAATAAAGGTTTCCTTAGAAAAAGGAAATACAATTTGTATCATTTGATCCCTAACCACTTTGTCTTTCGGAAGTTATGCATAAAAAGATTTTGTTATTTTCCTCTTAATTTCTAAGGCTTACAGACTAAATGGTTTCAGAAAATAATCTTTCTTGCGATTTAAAAGTAAAAGAAGGGGAAAATGATGAATAAGAAGAGAGACATGGTGACAGAGCAAGCCTTTGATACCATTATAATCCTCCTTTCTACACTTACTAGTTTTAATCGTTAGCAGTAACTCATTCATTTCTATAAATACTAAAGTGTGAGTAGGGAAAAAGTGGTTTCTGGAAACACTTACGCCAGCATAAAGCTAGTGTATTATAGGACTAAGCCTGCTTATTGCATAAATAATCGAGAGCTGGTATCTGTCCGGAAGAACTCAAAACGAATACACTGCTACTTGACCTTATATGTAGTCCCAAGTAGTATGCCCAGCCTCAGGGAAAGCATCCGAGCAAAATAAACCTTCTAAGAACCATTTTTGAAATTACTTTACACTTCTTTTTAGGGAGAGAATGCCTTCGGTGTGAAGGTTAAGAAAAATGATAAAATACCTCTTTTTCCTTAAAAGAATCTTAAAGAAGAATGCAGCCTGTACCTCTCTGATCACTTCTGTAGCGAGAGGCAGCAGTCGCGACTGCCCTTTATGCTGAGGCGCCAGGCTCGGAATCATGGCGAAAGACCGCCTCCCACAGTCGTTGCCATGGATACAAGCTGTGCTCTTGCTCGCATCTCGGATGACAGTTACTCCCGACAATGCAAGCGCCGTGCTCTTTACGAGGCATTTTGTATGTAATGTTTACTTCAATCCTCACAATCTTTACACCGAGGAAGGAGGGTTTTACTCTCCCTATATTCCCAGTGAGGGAGTCACACACCCAGTGAGCTTAATTCGTTTCCCGAGGTGCCCTGGCTTTAAGGAACGGAAGCGTGTGATGTGAACCCAGTACTGTCTTTCGCTGAAAGCTGTGGTCTTAGCCCCTTCATGTACTTTACTCTGACTTAAAAGAAACTTTTACACTTGGTACTGTTCACACTATTCCGGCCAGAAAGCCGAGTCAAGATGACGTTATGCAGGGTTATGGAAAAAGCCATTGCATGTCCCCAGAGTCCACATGTCAAAAAAATTTTCCATACTAAATATTTTCCGTATTTCCCATCTTAAATATGAATTCTGAGAAGAGAACTTTTGCTAAGATGTCAAATGCATTCAGAAGGAACAGCAGTTGTACAAACTGCGTTTTTACACCCTAAAACACTAAGAAGGAATCGGGCAAAACCGTTTTATGCTCCCCTGCATGGGTCGCTTTTGATTAAATTTCACGGATTCAGTCAATTAAGCTTTTTTTTTAACAGGTATAATTTTGACAGAGTTAAGATTTATTCATATAGGAAAATGTTCGTTTGTCAAAAAAGGAAAAGATTATTTTGCTTTCCAGAATTGGCCTGACAAAGTCATTGTTTGCATTTTTGTTTTTGGCATTAAAAATATAATACTTTCTAAGAGCGTTCCGTGTATTGGAATCTCTTCTGACTCCAGGATTTCATAGAATGAGAAAAGGATTGTCAGGGAAATCAGAAACTTAAATTAAAAGTTTAATTCCCTGAACAGTCGAAACAATTGTGGGTGAGGAAAAGAAAGAATATTTTCCTCAATAAAGGTTTCCTTAGAAAAAGGAAATACAATTTGTATCATTTGATCCCTAACCACTTTGTCTTTCGGAAGTTATGCATAAAAAGATTTTGTTATTTTCCTCTTAATTTCTAAGGCTTACAGACTAAATGGTTTCAGAAAATAATCTTTCTTGCGATTTAAAAGTAAAAGAAGGGGAAAATGATGAATAAGAAGAGAGACATGGTGACAGAGCAAGCCTTTGATACCATTATAATCCTCCTTTCTACACTTACTAGTTTTAATCGTTAGCAGTAACTCATTCATTTCTATAAATACTAAAGTGTGAGTAGGGAAAAAGTGGTTTCTGGAAACACTTACGCCAGCATAAAGCTAGTGTATTATAGGACTAAGCCTGCTTATTGCATAAATAATCGAGAGCTGGTATCTGTCCGGAAGAACTCAAAACGAATACACTGCTACTTGACCTTATATGTAGTCCCAAGTAGTATGCCCAGCCTCAGGGAAAGCATCCGAGCAAAATAAACCTTCTAAGAACCATTTTTGAAATTACTTTACACTTCTTTTTAGGGAGAGAATGCCTTCGGTGTGAAGGTTAAGAAAAATGATAAAATACCTCTTTTTCCTTAAAAGAATCTTAAAGAAGAATGCAGCCTGTACCTCTCTGATCACTTCTGTAGCGAGAGGCAGCAGTCGCGACTGCCCTTTATGCTGAGGCGCCAGGCTCGGAATCATGGCGAAAGACCGCCTCCCACAGTCGTTGCCATGGATACAAGCTGTGCTCTTGCTCGCATCTCGGATGACAGTTACTCCCGACAATGCAAGCGCCGTGCTCTTTACGAGGCATTTTGTATGTAATGTTTACTTCAATCCTCACAATCTTTACACCGAGGAAGGAGGGTTTTACTCTCCCTATATTCCCAGTGAGGGAGTCACACACCCAGTGAGCTTAATTCGTTTCCCGAGGTGCCCTGGCTTTAAGGAACGGAAGCGTGTGATGTGAACCCAGTACTGTCTTTCGCTGAAAGCTGTGGTCTTAGCCCCTTCATGTACTTTACTCTGACTTAAAAGAAACTTTTACACTTGGTACTGTTCACACTATTCCGGCCAGAAAGCCGAGTCAAGATGACGTTATGCAGGGTTATGGAAAAAGCCATTGCATGTCCCCAGAGTCCACATGTCAGTCAATTAAGCTTTTTTTTTAACAGGTATAATTTTGACAGAGTTAAGATTTATTCATATAGTAAAATGTTCGTTTGTCAAAAAAGGAAAAGATTATTTTGCTTTCCAGAATTGGCCTGACAAAGTCATTGTTTGCATTTTTGTTTTTGGCATTAAAAATATAATACTTTCTAAGAGCGTTCCGTGTATTGGAATCTCTTCTGACTCCAGGATTTCATAGAATGAGAAAAGGATTGTCAGGGAAATCAGAAACTTAAATTAAAAGTTTAATTCCCTGAACAGTCGAAACAATTGTGGGTGAGGAAAAGAAAGAATATTTTCCTCAATAAAGGTTTCCTTAGAAAAAGGAAATACAATTTGTATCATTTGATCCCTAACCACTTTGTCTTTCGGAAGTTATGCATAAAAAGATTTTGTTATTTTCCTCTTAATTTCTAAGGCTTACAGACTAAATGGTTTCAGAAAATAATCTTTCTTGCGATTTAAAAGTAAAAGAAGGGGAAAATGATGAATAAGAAGAGAGACATGGTGACAGAGCAAGCCTTTGATACCATTATAATCCTCCTTTCTACACTTACTAGTTTTAATCGTTAGCAGTAACTCATTCATTTCTATAAATACTAAAGTGTGAGTAGGGAAAAAGTGGTTTCTGGAAACACTTACGCCAGCATAAAGCTAGTGTATTATAGGACTAAGCCTGCTTATTGCATAAATAATCGAGAGCTGGTATCTGTCCGGAAGAACTCAAAACGAATACACTGCTACTTGACCTTATATGTAGTCCCAAGTAGTATGCCCAGCCTCAGGGAAAGCATCCGAGCAAAATAAACCTTCTAAGAACCATTTTTGAAATTACTTTACACTTCTTTTTAGGGAGAGAATGCCTTCGGTGTGAAGGTTAAGAAAAATGATAAAATACCTCTTTTTCCTTAAAAGAATCTTAAAGAAGAATGCAGCCTGTACCTCTCTGATCACTTCTGTAGCGAGAGGCAGCAGTCGCGACTGCCCTTTATGCTGAGGCGCCAGGCTCGGAATCATGGCGAAAGACCGCCTCCCACAGTCGTTGCCATGGATACAAGCTGTGCTCTTGCTCGCATCTCGGATGACAGTTACTCCCGACAATGCAAGCGCCGTGCTCTTTACGAGGCATTTTGTATGTAATGTTTACTTCAATCCTCACAATCTTTACACCGAGGAAGGAGGGTTTTACTCTCCCTATATTCCCAGTGAGGGAGTCACACACCCAGTGAGCTTAATTCGTTTCCCGAGGTGCCCTGGCTTTAAGGAACGGAAGCGTGTGATGTGAACCCAGTACTGTCTTTCGCTGAAAGCTGTGGTCTTAGCCCCTTCATGTACTTTACTCTGACTTAAAAGAAACTTTTACACTTGGTACTGTTCACACTATTCCGGCCAGAAAGCCGAGTCAAGATGACGTTATGCAGGGTTATGGAAAAAGCCATTGCATGTCCCCAGAGTCCACATGTCAAAAAAATTTTCCATACTAAATATTTTCCGTATTTCCCATCTTAAATATGAATTCTGAGAAGAGAACTTTTGCTAAGATGTCAAATGCATTCAGAAGGAACAGCAGTTGTACAAACTGCGTTTTTACACCCTAAAACACTAAGAAGGAATCGGGCAAAACCGTTTTATGCTCCCCTGCATGGGTCGCTTTTGATTAAATTTCACGGATTCAGTCAATTAAGCTTTTTTTTTAACAGGTATAATTTTGACAGAGTTAAAATTTATTCATATAGGAAAATGTTCGTTTGTCAAAAAAGGAAAAGATTATTTTGCTTTCCAGAATTGGCCTGACAAAGTCATTGTTTGCATTTTTGTTTTTGGCATTAAAAATATAATACTTTCTAAGAGCGTTCCGTGTATTGGAATCTCTTCTGACTCCAGGATTTCATAGAATGAGAAAAGGATTGTCAGGGAAATCAGAAACTTAAATTAAAAGTTTAATTCCCTGAACAGTCGAAACAATTGTGGGTGAGGAAAAGAAAGAATATTTTCCTCAATAAAGGTTTCCTTAGAAAAAGGAAATACAATTTGTATCATTTGATCCCTAACCACTTTGTCTTTCGGAAGTTATGCATAAAAAGATTTTGTTATTTTCCTCTTAATTTCTAAGGCTTACAGACTAAATGGTTTCAGAAAATAATCTTTCTTGCGATTTAAAAGTAAAAGAAGGGGAAAATGATGAATAAGAAGAGAGACATGGTGACAGAGCAAGCCTTTGATACCATTATAATCCTCCTTTCTACACTTACTAGTTTTAATCGTTAGCAGTAACTCATTCATTTCTATAAATACTAAAGTGTGAGTAGGGAAAAAGTGGTTTCTGGAAACACTTACGCCAGCATAAAGCTAGTGTATTATAGGACTAAGCCTGCTTATTGCATAAATAATCGAGAGCTGGTATCTGTCCGGAAGAACTCAAAACGAATACACTGCTACTTGACCTTATATGTAGTCCCAAGTAGTATGCCCAGCCTCAGGGAAAGCATCCGAGCAAAATAAACCTTCTAAGAACCATTTTTGAAATTACTTTACACTTCTTTTTAGGGAGAGAATGCCTTCGGTGTGAAGGTTAAGAAAAATGATAAAATACCTCTTTTTCCTTAAAAGAATCTTAAAGAAGAATGCAGCCTGTACCTCTCTGATCACTTCTGTAGCGAGAGGCAGCAGTCGCGACTGCCCTTTATGCTGAGGCGCCAGGCTCGGAATCATGGCGAAAGACCGCCTCCCACAGTCGTTGCCATGGATACAAGCTGTGCTCTTGCTCGCATCTCGGATGACAGTTACTCCCGACAATGCAAGCGCCGTGCTCTTTACGAGGCATTTTGTATGTAATGTTTACTTCAATCCTCACAATCTTTACACCGAGGAAGGAGGGTTTTACTCTCCCTATATTCCCAGTGAGGGAGTCACACACCCAGTGAGCTTAATTCGTTTCCCGAGGTGCCCTGGCTTTAAGGAACGGAAGCGTGTGATGTGAACCCAGTACTGTCTTTCGCTGAAAGCTGTGGTCTTAGCCCCTTCATGTACTTTACTCTGACTTAAAAGAAACTTTTACACTTGGTACTGTTCACACTATTCCGGCCAGAAAGCCGAGTCAAGATGACGTTATGCAGGGTTATGGAAAAAGCCATTGCATGTCCCCAGAGTCCACATGTCAAAAAAATTTTCCATACTAAATATTTTCCGTATTTCCCATCTTAAATATGAATTCTGAGAAGAGAACTTTTGCTAAGATGTCAAATGCATTCAGAAGGAACAGCAGTTGTACAAACTGCGTTTTTACACCCTAAAACACTAAGAAGGAATCGGGCAAAACCGTTTTATGCTCCCCTGCATGGGTCGCTTTTGATTAAATTTCACGGATTCAGTCAATTAAGCTTTTTTTTTAACAGGTATAATTTTGACAGAGTTAAGATTTATTCATATAGGAAAATGTTCGTTTGTCAAAAAAGGAAAAGATTATTTTGCTTTCCAGAATTGGCCTGACAAAGTCATTGTTTGCATTTTTGTTTTTGGCATTAAAAATATAATACTTTCTAAGAGCGTTCCGTGTATTGGAATCTCTTCTGACTCCAGGATTTCATAGAATGAGAAAAGGATTGTCAGGGAAATCAGAAACTTAAATTAAAAGTTTAATTCCCTGAACAGTCGAAACAATTGTGGGTGAGGAAAAGAAAGAATATTTTCCTCAATAAAGGTTTCCTTAGAAAAAGGAAATACAATTTGTATCATTTGATCCCTAACCACTTTGTCTTTCGGA
Organism: Manis pentadactyla; assembly: GCF_030020395.1. Classification (NCBI taxonomy): domain Eukaryota; kingdom Metazoa; phylum Chordata; class Mammalia; order Pholidota; family Manidae; genus Manis; species Manis pentadactyla. The sequence continues at coordinate 25,443,207 of NC_080020.1, read as the reverse complement.
AGTTATGCATAAAAAGATTTTGTTATTTTCCTCTTAATTTCTAAGGCTTACAGACTAAATGGTTTCAGAAAATAATCTTTCTTGCGATTTAAAAGTAAAAGAAGGGGAAAATGATGAATAAGAAGAGAGACATGGTGACAGAGCAAGCCTTTGATACCATTATAATCCTCCTTTCTACACTTACTAGTTTTAATCGTTAGCAGTAACTCATTCATTTCTATAAATACTAAAGTGTGAGTAGGGAAAAAGTGGTTTCTGGAAACACTTACGCCAGCATAAAGCTAGTGTATTATAGGACTAAGCCTGCTTATTGCATAAATAATCGAGAGCTGGTATCTGTCCGGAAGAACTCAAAACGAATACACTGCTACTTGACCTTATATGTAGTCCCAAGTAGTATGCCCAGCCTCAGGGAAAGCATCCGAGCAAAATAAACCTTCTAAGAACCATTTTTGAAATTACTTTACACTTCTTTTTAGGGAGAGAATGCCTTCGGTGTGAAGGTTAAGAAAAATGATAAAATACCTCTTTTTCCTTAAAAGAATCTTAAAGAAGAATGCAGCCTGTACCTCTCTGATCACTTCTGTAGCGAGAGGCAGCAGTCGCGACTGCCCTTTATGCTGAGGCGCCAGGCTCGGAATCATGGCGAAAGACCGCCTCCCACAGTCGTTGCCATGGATACAAGCTGTGCTCTTGCTCGCATCTCGGATGACAGTTACTCCCGACAATGCAAGCGCCGTGCTCTTTACGAGGCATTTTGTATGTAATGTTTACTTCAATCCTCACAATCTTTACACCGAGGAAGGAGGGTTTTACTCTCCCTATATTCCCAGTGAGGGAGTCACACACCCAGTGAGCTTAATTCGTTTCCCGAGGTGCCCTGGCTTTAAGGAACGGAAGCGTGTGATGTGAACCCAGTACTGTCTTTCGCTGAAAGCTGTGGTCTTAGCCCCTTCATGTACTTTACTCTGACTTAAAAGAAACTTTTACACTTGGTACTGTTCACACTATTCCGGCCAGAAAGCCGAGTCAAGATGACGTTATGCAGGGTTATGGAAAAAGCCATTGCATGTCCCCAGAGTCCACATGTCAGTCAATTAAGCTTTTTTTTTAACAGGTATAATTTTGACAGAGTTAAGATTTATTCATATAGGAAAATGTTCGTTTGTCAAAAAAGGAAAAGATTATTTTGCTTTCCAGAATTGGCCTGACAAAGTCATTGTTTGCATTTTTGTTTTTGGCATTAAAAATATAATACTTTCTAAGAGCGTTCCGTGTATTGGAATCTCTTCTGACTCCAGGATTTCATAGAATGAGAAAAGGATTGTCAGGGAAATCAGAAACTTAAATTAAAAGTTTAATTCCCTGAACAGTCGAAACAATTGTGGGTGAGGAAAAGAAAGAATATTTTCCTCAATAAAGGTTTCCTTAGAAAAAGGAAATACAATTTGTATCATTTGATCCCTAACCACTTTGTCTTTCGGAAGTTATGCATAAAAAGATTTTGTTATTTTCCTCTTAATTTCTAAGGCTTACAGACTAAATGGTTTCAGAAAATAATCTTTCTTGCGATTTAAAAGTAAAAGAAGGGGAAAATGATGAATAAGAAGAGAGACATGGTGACAGAGCAAGCCTTTGATACCATTATAATCCTCCTTTCTACACTTACTAGTTTTAATCGTTAGCAGTAACTCATTCATTTCTATAAATACTAAAGTGTGAGTAGGGAAAAAGTGGTTTCTGGAAACACTTACGCCAGCATAAAGCTAGTGTATTATAGGACTAAGCCTGCTTATTGCATAAATAATCGAGAGCTGGTATCTGTCCGGAAGAACTCAAAACGAATACACTGCTACTTGACCTTATATGTAGTCCCAAGTAGTATGCCCAGCCTCAGGGAAAGCATCCGAGCAAAATAAACCTTCTAAGAACCATTTTTGAAATTACTTTACACTTCTTTTTAGGGAGAGAATGCCTTCGGTGTGAAGGTTAAGAAAAATGATAAAATACCTCTTTTTCCTTAAAAGAATCTTAAAGAAGAATGCAGCCTGTACCTCTCTGATCACTTCTGTAGCGAGAGGCAGCAGTCGCGACTGCCCTTTATGCTGAGGCGCCAGGCTCGGAATCATGGCGAAAGACCGCCTCCCACAGTCGTTGCCATGGATACAAGCTGTGCTCTTGCTCGCATCTCGGATGACAGTTACTCCCGACAATGCAAGCGCCGTGCTCTTTACGAGGCATTTTGTATGTAATGTTTACTTCAATCCTCACAATCTTTACACCGAGGAAGGAGGGTTTTACTCTCCCTATATTCCCAGTGAGGGAGTCACACACCCAGTGAGCTTAATTCGTTTCCCGAGGTGCCCTGGCTTTAAGGAACGGAAGCGTGTGATGTGAACCCAGTACTGTCTTTCGCTGAAAGCTGTGGTCTTAGCCCCTTCATGTACTTTACTCTGACTTAAAAGAAACTTTTACACTTGGTACTGTTCACACTATTCCGGCCAGAAAGCCGAGTCAAGATGACGTTATGCAGGGTTATGGAAAAAGCCATTGCATGTCCCCAGAGTCCACATGTCAAAAAAATTTTCCATACTAAATATTTTCCGTATTTCCCATCTTAAATATGAATTCTGAGAAGAGAACTTTTGCTAAGATGTCAAATGCATTCAGAAGGAACAGCAGTTGTACAAACTGCGTTTTTACACCCTAAAACACTAAGAAGGAATCGGGCAAAACCGTTTTATGCTCCCCTGCATGGGTCGCTTTTGATTAAATTTCACGGATTCAGTCAATTAAGCTTTTTTTTTAACAGGTATAATTTTGACAGAGTTAAGATTTATTCATATAGGAAAATGTTCGTTTGTCAAAAAAGGAAAAGATTATTTTGCTTTCCAGAATTGGCCTGACAAAGTCATTGTTTGCATTTTTGTTTTTGGCATTAAAAATATAATACTTTCTAAGAGCGTTCCGTGTATTGGAATCTCTTCTGACTCCAGGATTTCATAGAATGAGAAAAGGATTGTCAGGGAAATCAGAAACTTAAATTAAAAGTTTAATTCCCTGAACAGTCGAAACAATTGTGGGTGAGGAAAAGAAAGAATATTTTCCTCAATAAAGGTTTCCTTAGAAAAAGGAAATACAATTTGTATCATTTGATCCCTAACCACTTTGTCTTTCGGAAGTTATGCATAAAAAGATTTTGTTATTTTCCTCTTAATTTCTAAGGCTTACAGACTAAATGGTTTCAGAAAATAATCTTTCTTGCGATTTAAAAGTAAAAGAAGGGGAAAATGATGAATAAGAAGAGAGACATGGTGACAGAGCAAGCCTTTGATACCATTATAATCCTCCTTTCTACACTTACTAGTTTTAATCGTTAGCAGTAACTCATTCATTTCTATAAATACTAAAGTGTGAGTAGGGAAAAAGTGGTTTCTGGAAACACTTACGCCAGCATAAAGCTAGTGTATTATAGGACTAAGCCTGCTTATTGCATAAATAATCGAGAGCTGGTATCTGTCCGGAAGAACTCAAAACGAATACACTGCTACTTGACCTTATATGTAGTCCCAAGTAGTATGCCCAGCCTCAGGGAAAGCATCCGAGCAAAATAAACCTTCTAAGAACCATTTTTGAAATTACTTTACACTTCTTTTTAGGGAGAGAATGCCTTCGGTGTGAAGGTTAAGAAAAATGATAAAATACCTCTTTTTCCTTAAAAGAATCTTAAAGAAGAATGCAGCCTGTACCTCTCTGATCACTTCTGTAGCGAGAGGCAGCAGTCGCGACTGCCCTTTATGCTGAGGCGCCAGGCTCGGAATCATGGCGAAAGACCGCCTCCCACAGTCGTTGCCATGGATACAAGCTGTGCTCTTGCTCGCATCTCGGATGACAGTTACTCCCGACAATGCAAGCGCCGTGCTCTTTACGAGGCATTTTGTATGTAATGTTTACTTCAATCCTCACAATCTTTACACCGAGGAAGGAGGGTTTTACTCTCCCTATATTCCCAGTGAGGGAGTCACACACCCAGTGAGCTTAATTCGTTTCCCGAGGTGCCCTGGCTTTAAGGAACGGAAGCGTGTGATGTGAACCCAGTACTGTCTTTCGCTGAAAGCTGTGGTCTTAGCCCCTTCATGTACTTTACTCTGACTTAAAAGAAACTTTTACACTTGGTACTGTTCACACTATTCCGGCCAGAAAGCCGAGTCAAGATGACGTTATGCAGGGTTATGGAAAAAGCCATTGCATGTCCCCAGAGTCCACATGTCAAAAAAATTTTCCATACTAAATATTTTCCGTATTTCCCATCTTAAATATGAATTCTGAGAAGAGAACTTTTGCTAAGATGTCAAATGCATTCAGAAGGAACAGCAGTTGTACAAACTGCGTTTTTACACCCTAAAACACTAAGAAGGAATCGGGCAAAACCGTTTTATGCTCCCCTGCATGGGTCGCTTTTGATTAAATTTCACGGATTCAGTCAATTAAGCTTTTTTTTTAACAGGTATAATTTTGACAGAGTTAAGATTTATTCATATAGGAAAATGTTCGTTTGTCAAAAAAGGAAAAGATTATTTTGCTTTCCAGAATTGGCCTGACAAAGTCATTGTTTGCATTTTTGTTTTTGGCATTAAAAATATAATACTTTCTAAGAGCGTTCCGTGTATTGGAATCTCTTCTGACTCCAGGATTTCATAGAATGAGAAAAGGATTGTCAGGGAAATCAGAAACTTAAATTAAAAGTTTAATTCCCTGAACAGTCGAAACAATTGTGGGTGAGGAAAAGAAAGAATATTTTCCTCAATAAAGGTTTCCTTAGAAAAAGGAAATACAATTTGTATCATTTGATCCCTAACCACTTTGTCTTTCGGAAGTTATGCATAAAAAGATTTTGTTATTTTCCTCTTAATTTCTAAGGCTTACAGACTAAATGGTTTCAGAAAATAATCTTTCTTGCGATTTAAAAGTAAAAGAAGGGGAAAATGATGAATAAGAAGAGAGACATGGTGACAGAGCAAGCCTTTGATACCATTATAATCCTCCTTTCTACACTTACTAGTTTTAATCGTTAGCAGTAACTCATTCATTTCTATAAATACTAAAGTGTGAGTAGGGAAAAAGTGGTTTCTGGAAACACTTACGCCAGCATAAAGCTAGTGTATTATAGGACTAAGCCTGCTTATTGCATAAATAATCGAGAGCTGGTATCTGTCCGGAAGAACTCAAAACGAATACACTGCTACTTGACCTTATATGTAGTCCCAAGTAGTATGCCCAGCCTCAGGGAAAGCATCCGAGCAAAATAAACCTTCTAAGAACCATTTTTGAAATTACTTTACACTTCTTTTTAGGGAGAGAATGCCTTCGGTGTGAAGGTTAAGAAAAATGATAAAATACCTCTTTTTCCTTAAAAGAATCTTAAAGAAGAATGCAGCCTGTACCTCTCTGATCACTTCTGTAGCGAGAGGCAGCAGTCGCGACTGCCCTTTATGCTGAGGCGCCAGGCTCGGAATCATGGCGAAAGACCGCCTCCCACAGTCGTTGCCATGGATACAAGCTGTGCTCTTGCTCGCATCTCGGATGACAGTTACTCCCGACAATGCAAGCGCCGTGCTCTTTACGAGGCATTTTGTATGTAATGTTTACTTCAATCCTCACAATCTTTACACCGAGGAAGGAGGGTTTTACTCTCCCTATATTCCCAGTGAGGGAGTCACACACCCAGTGAGCTTAATTCGTTTCCCGAGGTGCCCTGGCTTTAAGGAACGGAAGCGTGTGATGTGAACCCAGTACTGTCTTTCGCTGAAAGCTGTGGTCTTAGCCCCTTCATGTACTTTACTCTGACTTAAAAGAAACTTTTACACTTGGTACTGTTCACACTATTCCGGCCAGAAAGCCGAGTCAAGATGACGTTATGCAGGGTTATGGAAAAAGCCATTGCATGTCCCCAGAGTCCACATGTCAAAAAAATTTTCCATACTAAATATTTTCCGTATTTCCCATCTTAAATATGAATTCTGAGAAGAGAACTTTTGCTAAGATGTCAAATGCATTCAGAAGGAACAGCAGTTGTACAAACTGCGTTTTTACACCCTAAAACACTAAGAAGGAATCGGGCAAAACCGTTTTATGCTCCCCTGCATGGGTCGCTTTTGATTAAATTTCACGGATTCAGTCAATTAAGCTTTTTTTTTAACAGGTATAATTTTGACAGAGTTAAGATTTATTCATATAGGAAAATGTTCGTTTGTCAAAAAAGGAAAAGATTATTTTGCTTTCCAGAATTGGCCTGACAAAGTCATTGTTTGCATTTTTGTTTTTGGCATTAAAAATATAATACTTTCTAAGAGCGTTCCGTGTATTGGAATCTCTTCTGACTCCAGGATTTCATAGAATGAGAAAAGGATTGTCAGGGAAATCAGAAACTTAAATTAAAAGTTTAATTCCCTGAACAGTCGAAACAATTGTGGGTGAGGAAAAGAAAGAATATTTTCCTCAATAAAGGTTTCCTTAGAAAAAGGAAATACAATTTGTATCATTTGATCCCTAACCACTTTGTCTTTCGGAAGTTATGCATAAAAAGATTTTGTTATTTTCCTCTTAATTTCTAAGGCTTACAGACTAAATGGTTTCAGAAAATAATCTTTCTTGCGATTTAAAAGTAAAAGAAGGGGAAAATGATGAATAAGAAGAGAGACATGGTGACAGAGCAAGCCTTTGATACCATTATAATCCTCCTTTCTACACTTACTAGTTTTAATCGTTAGCAGTAACTCATTCATTTCTATAAATACTAAAGTGTGAGTAGGGAAAAAGTGGTTTCTGGAAACACTTACGCCAGCATAAAGCTAGTGTATTATAGGACTAAGCCTGCTTATTGCATAAATAATCGAGAGCTGGTATCTGTCCGGAAGAACTCAAAACGAATACACTGCTACTTGACCTTATATGTAGTCCCAAGTAGTATGCCCAGCCTCAGGGAAAGCATCCGAGCAAAATAAACCTTCTAAGAACCATTTTTGAAATTACTTTACACTTCTTTTTAGGGAGAGAATGCCTTCGGTGTGAAGGTTAAGAAAAATGATAAAATACCTCTTTTTCCTTAAAAGAATCTTAAAGAAGAATGCAGCCTGTACCTCTCTGATCACTTCTGTAGCGAGAGGCAGCAGTCGCGACTGCCCTTTATGCTGAGGCGCCAGGCTCGGAATCATGGCGAAAGACCGCCTCCCACAGTCGTTGCCATGGATACAAGCTGTGCTCTTGCTCGCATCTCGGATGACAGTTACTCCCGACAATGCAAGCGCCGTGCTCTTTACGAGGCATTTTGTATGTAATGTTTACTTCAATCCTCACAATCTTTACACCGAGGAAGGAGGGTTTTACTCTCCCTATATTCCCAGTGAGGGAGTCACACACCCAGTGAGCTTAATTCGTTTCCCGAGGTGCCCTGGCTTTAAGGAACGGAAGCGTGTGATGTGAACCCAGTACTGTCTTTCGCTGAAAGCTGTGGTCTTAGCCCCTTCATGTACTTTACTCTGACTTAAAAGAAACTTTTACACTTGGTACTGTTCACACTATTCCGGCCAGAAAGCCGAGTCAAGATGACGTTATGCAGGGTTATGGAAAAAGCCATTGCATGTCCCCAGAGTCCACATGTCAGTCAATTAAGCTTTTTTTTTAACAGGTATAATTTTGACAGAGTTAAGATTTATTCATATAGGAAAATGTTCGTTTGTCAAAAAAGGAAAAGATTATTTTGCTTTCCAGAATTGGCCTGACAAAGTCATTGTTTGCATTTTTGTTTTTGGCATTAAAAATATAATACTTTCTAAGAGCGTTCCGTGTATTGGAATCTCTTCTGACTCCAGGATTTCATAGAATGAGAAAAGGATTGTCAGGGAAATCAGAAACTTAAATTAAAAGTTTAATTCCCTGAACAGTCGAAACAATTGTGGGTGAGGAAAAGAAAGAATATTTTCCTCAATAAAGGTTTCCTTAGAAAAAGGAAATACAATTTGTATCATTTGATCCCTAACCACTTTGTCTTTCGGAAGTTATGCATAAAAAGATTTTGTTATTTTCCTCTTAATTTCTAAGGCTTACAGACTAAATGGTTTCAGAAAATAATCTTTCTTGCGATTTAAAAGTAAAAGAAGGGGAAAATGATGAATAAGAAGAGAGACATGGTGACAGAGCAAGCCTTTGATACCATTATAATCCTCCTTTCTACACTTACTAGTTTTAATCGTTAGCAGTAACTCATTCATTTCTATAAATACTAAAGTGTGAGTAGGGAAAAAGTGGTTTCTGGAAACACTTACGCCAGCATAAAGCTAGTGTATTATAGGACTAAGCCTGCTTATTGCATAAATAATCGAGAGCTGGTATCTGTCCGGAAGAACTCAAAACGAATACACTGCTACTTGACCTTATATGTAGTCCCAAGTAGTATGCCCAGCCTCAGGGAAAGCATCCGAGCAAAATAAACCTTCTAAGAACCATTTTTGAAATTACTTTACACTTCTTTTTAGGGAGAGAATGCCTTCGGTGTGAAGGTTAAGAAAAATGATAAAATACCTCTTTTTCCTTAAAAGAATCTTAAAGAAGAATGCAGCCTGTACCTCTCTGATCACTTCTGTAGCGAGAGGCAGCAGTCGCGACTGCCCTTTATGCTGAGGCGCCAGGCTCGGAATCATGGCGAAAGACCGCCTCCCACAGTCGTTGCCATGGATACAAGCTGTGCTCTTGCTCGCATCTCGGATGACAGTTACTCCCGACAATGCAAGCGCCGTGCTCTTTACGAGGCATTTTGTATGTAATGTTTACTTCAATCCTCACAATCTTTACACCGAGGAAGGAGGGTTTTACTCTCCCTATATTCCCAGTGAGGGAGTCACACACCCAGTGAGCTTAATTCGTTTCCCGAGGTGCCCTGGCTTTAAGGAACGGAAGCGTGTGATGTGAACCCAGTACTGTCTTTCGCTGAAAGCTGTGGTCTTAGCCCCTTCATGTACTTTACTCTGACTTAAAAGAAACTTTTACACTTGGTACTGTTCACACTATTCCGGCCAGAAAGCCGAGTCAAGATGACGTTATGCAGGGTTATGGAAAAAGCCATTGCATGTCCCCAGAGTCCACATGTCAAAAAAATTTTCCATACTAAATATTTTCCGTATTTCCCATCTTAAATATGAATTCTGAGAAGAGAACTTTTGCTAAGATGTCAAATGCATTCAGAAGGAACAGCAGTTGTACAAACTGCGTTTTTACACCCTAAAACACTAAGAAGGAATCGGGCAAAACCGTTTTATGCTCCCCTGCATGGGTCGCTTTTGATTAAATTTCACGGATTCAGTCAATTAAGCTTTTTTTTTAACAGGTATAATTTTGACAGAGTTAAGATTTATTCATATAGGAAAATGTTCGTTTGTCAAAAAAGGAAAAGATTATTTTGCTTTCCAGAATTGGCCTGACAAAGTCATTGTTTGCATTTTTGTTTTTGGCATTAAAAATATAATACTTTCTAAGAGCGTTCCGTGTATTGGAATCTCTTCTGACTCCAGGATTTCATAGAATGAGAAAAGGATTGTCAGGGAAATCAGAAACTTAAATTAAAAGTTTAATTCCCTGAACAGTCGAAACAATTGTGGGTGAGGAAAAGAAAGAATATTTTCCTCAATAAAGGTTTCCTTAGAAAAAGGAAATACAATTTGTATCATTTGATCCCTAACCACTTTGTCTTTCGGAAGTTATGCATAAAAAGATTTTGTTATTTTCCTCTTAATTTCTAAGGCTTACAGACTAAATGGTTTCAGAAAATAATCTTTCTTGCGATTTAAAAGTAAAAGAAGGGGAAAATGATGAATAAGAAGAGAGACATGGTGACAGAGCAAGCCTTTGATACCATTATAATCCTCCTTTCTACACTTACTAGTTTTAATCGTTAGCAGTAACTCATTCATTTCTATAAATACTAAAGTGTGAGTAGGGAAAAAGTGGTTTCTGGAAACACTTACGCCAGCATAAAGCTAGTGTATTATAGGACTAAGCCTGCTTATTGCATAAATAATCGAGAGCTGGTATCTGTCCGGAAGAACTCAAAACGAATACACTGCTACTTGACCTTATATGTAGTCCCAAGTAGTATGCCCAGCCTCAGGGAAAGCATCCGAGCAAAATAAACCTTCTAAGAACCATTTTTGAAATTACTTTACACTTCTTTTTAGGGAGAGAATGCCTTCGGTGTGAAGGTTAAGAAAAATGATAAAATACCTCTTTTTCCTTAAAAGAATCTTAAAGAAGAATGCAGCCTGTACCTCTCTGATCACTTCTGTAGCGAGAGGCAGCAGTCGCGACTGCCCTTTATGCTGAGGCGCCAGGCTCGGAATCATGGCGAAAGACCGCCTCCCACAGTCGTTGCCATGGATACAAGCTGTGCTCTTGCTCGCATCTCGGATGACAGTTACTCCCGACAATGCAAGCGCCGTGCTCTTTACGAGGCATTTTGTATGTAATGTTTACTTCAATCCTCACAATCTTTACACCGAGGAAGGAGGGTTTTACTCTCCCTATATTCCCAGTGAGGGAGTCACACACCCAGTGAGCTTAATTCGTTTCCCGAGGTGCCCTGGCTTTAAGGAACGGAAGCGTGTGATGTGAACCCAGTACTGTCTTTCGCTGAAAGCTGTGGTCTTAGCCCCTTCATGTACTTTACTCTGACTTAAAAGAAACTTTTACACTTGGTACTGTTCACACTATTCCGGCCAGAAAGCCGAGTCAAGATGACGTTATGCAGGGTTATGGAAAAAGCCATTGCATGTCCCCAGAGTCCACATGTCAAAAAAATTTTCCATACTAAATATTTTCCGTATTTCCCATCTTAAATATGAATTCTGAGAAGAGAACTTTTGCTAAGATGTCAAATGCATTCAGAAGGAACAGCAGTTGTACAAACTGCGTTTTTACACCCTAAAACACTAAGAAGGAATCGGGCAAAACCGTTTTATGCTCCCCTGCATGGGTCGCTTTTGATTAAATTTCACGGATTCAGTCAATTAAGCTTTTTTTTTAACAGGTATAATTTTGACAGAGTTAAGATTTATTCATATAGGAAAATGTTCGTTTGTCAAAAAAGGAAAAGATTATTTTGCTTTCCAGAATTGGCCTGACAAAGTCATTGTTTGCATTTTTGTTTTTGGCATTAAAAATATAATACTTTCTAAGAGCGTTCCGTGTATTGGAATCTCTTCTGACTCCAGGATTTCATAGAATGAGAAAAGGATTGTCAGGGAAATCAGAAACTTAAATTAAAAGTTTAATTCCCTGAACAGTCGAAACAATTGTGGGTGAGGAAAAGAAAGAATATTTTCCTCAATAAAGGTTTCCTTAGAAAAAGGAAATACAATTTGTATCATTTGATCCCTAACCACTTTGTCTTTCGGAAGTTATGCATAAAAAGATTTTGTTATTTTCCTCTTAATTTCTAAGGCTTACAGACTAAATGGTTTCAGAAAATAATCTTTCTTGCGATTTAAAAGTAAAAGAAGGGGAAAATGATGAATAAGAAGAGAGACATGGTGACAGAGCAAGCCTTTGATACCATTATAATCCTCCTTTCTACACTTACTAGTTTTAATCGTTAGCAGTAACTCATTCATTTCTATAAATACTAAAGTGTGAGTAGGGAAAAAGTGGTTTCTGGAAACACTTACGCCAGCATAAAGCTAGTGTATTATAGGACTAAGCCTGCTTATTGCATAAATAATCGAGAGCTGGTATCTGTCCGGAAGAACTCAAAACGAATACACTGCTACTTGACCTTATATGTAGTCCCAAGTAGTATGCCCAGCCTCAGGGAAAGCATCCGAGCAAAATAAACCTTCTAAGAACCATTTTTGAAATTACTTTACACTTCTTTTTAGGGAGAGAATGCCTTCGGTGTGAAGGTTAAGAAAAATGATAAAATACCTCTTTTTCCTTAAAAGAATCTTAAAGAAGAATGCAGCCTGTACCTCTCTGATCACTTCTGTAGCGAGAGGCAGCAGTCGCGACTGCCCTTTATGCTGAGGCGCCAGGCTCGGAATCATGGCGAAAGACCGCCTCCCACAGTCGTTGCCATGGATACAAGCTGTGCTCTTGCTCGCATCTCGGATGACAGTTACTCCCGACAATGCAAGCGCCGTGCTCTTTACGAGGCATTTTGTATGTAATGTTTACTTCAATCCTCACAATCTTTACACCGAGGAAGGAGGGTTTTACTCTCCCTATATTCCCAGTGAGGGAGTCACACACCCAGTGAGCTTAATTCGTTTCCCGAGGTGCCCTGGCTTTAAGGAACGGAAGCGTGTGATGTGAACCCAGTACTGTCTTTCGCTGAAAGCTGTGGTCTTAGCCCCTTCATGTACTTTACTCTGACTTAAAAGAAACTTTTACACTTGGTACTGTTCACACTATTCCGGCCAGAAAGCCGAGTCAAGATGACGTTATGCAGGGTTATGGAAAAAGCCATTGCATGTCCCCAGAGTCCACATGTCAAAAAAATTTTCCATACTAAATATTTTCCGTATTTCCCATCTTAAATATGAATTCTGAGAAGAGAACTTTTGCTAAGATGTCAAATGCATTCAGAAGGAACAGCAGTTGTACAAACTGCGTTTTTACACCCTAAAACACTAAGAAGGAATCGGGCAAAACCGTTTTATGCTCCCCTGCATGGGTCGCTTTTGATTAAATTTCACGGATTCAGTCAATTAAGCTTTTTTTTTAACAGGTATAATTTTGACAGAGTTAAGATTTATTCGTATAGGAAAATGTTCGTTTGTCAAAAAAGGAAAAGATTATTTTGCTTTCCAGAATTGGCCTGACAAAGTCATTGTTTGCATTTTTGTTTTTGGCATTAAAAATATAATACTTTCTAAGAGCGTTCCGTGTATTGGAATCTCTTCTGACTCCAGGATTTCATAGAATGAGAAAAGGATTGTCAGGGAAATCAGAAACTTAAATTAAAAGTTTAATTCCCTGAACAGTCGAAACAATTGTGGGTGAGGAAAAGAAAGAATATTTTCCTCAATAAAGGTTTCCTTAGAAAAAGGAAATACAATTTGTATCATTTGATCCCTAACCACTTTGTCTTTCGGAAGTTATGCATAAAAAGATTTTGTTATTTTCCTCTTAATTTCTAAGGCTTACAGACTAAATGGTTTCAGAAAATAATCTTTCTTGCGATTTAAAAGTAAAAGAAGGGGAAAATGATGAATAAGAAGAGAGACATGGTGACAGAGCAAGCCTTTGATACCATTATAATCCTCCTTTCTACACTTACTAGTTTTAATCGTTAGCAGTAACTCATTCATTTCTATAAATACTAAAGTGTGAGTAGGGAAAAAGTGGTTTCTGGAAACACTTACGCCAGCATAAAGCTAGTGTATTATAGGACTAAGCCTGCTTATTGCATAAATAATCGAGAGCTGGTATCTGTCCGGAAGAACTCAAAACGAATACACTGCTACTTGACCTTATATGTAGTCCCAAGTAGTATGCCCAGCCTCAGGGAAAGCATCCGAGCAAAATAAACCTTCTAAGAACCATTTTTGAAATTACTTTACACTTCTTTTTAGGGAGAGAATGCCTTCGGTGTGAAGGTTAAGAAAAATGATAAAATACCTCTTTTTCCTTAAAAGAATCTTAAAGAAGAATGCAGCCTGTACCTCTCTGATCACTTCTGTAGCGAGAGGCAGCAGTCGCGACTGCCCTTTATGCTGAGGCGCCAGGCTCGGAATCATGGCGAAAGACCGCCTCCCACAGTCGTTGCCATGGATACAAGCTGTGCTCTTGCTCGCATCTCGGATGACAGTTACTCCCGACAATGCAAGCGCCGTGCTCTTTACGAGGCATTTTGTATGTAATGTTTACTTCAATCCTCACAATCTTTACACCGAGGAAGGAGGGTTTTACTCTCCCTATATTCCCAGTGAGGGAGTCACACACCCAGTGAGCTTAATTCGTTTCCCGAGGTGCCCTGGCTTTAAGGAACGGAAGCGTGTGATGTGAACCCAGTACTGTCTTTCGCTGAAAGCTGTGGTCTTAGCCCCTTCATGTACTTTACTCTGACTTAAAAGAAACTTTTACACTTGGTACTGTTCACACTATTCCGGCCAGAAAGCCGAGTCAAGATGACGTTATGCAGGGTTATGGAAAAAGCCATTGCATGTCCCCAGAGTCCACATGTCAGTCAATTAAGCTTTTTTTTTAACAGGTATAATTTTGACAGAGTTAAGATTTATTCATATAGGAAAATGTTCGTTTGTCAAAAAAGGAAAAGATTATTTTGCTTTCCAGAATTGGCCTGACAAAGTCATTGTTTGCATTTTTGTTTTTGGCATTAAAAATATAATACTTTCTAAGAGCGTTCCGTGTATTGGAATCTCTTCTGACTCCAGGATTTCATAGAATGAGAAAAGGATTGTCAGGGAAATCAGAAACTTAAATTAAAAGTTTAATTCCCTGAACAGTCGAAACAATTGTGGGTGAGGAAAAGAAAGAATATTTTCCTCAATAAAGGTTTCCTTAGAAAAAGGAAATACAATTTGTATCATTTGATCCCTAACCACTTTGTCTTTCGGAAGTTATGCATAAAAAGATTTTGTTATTTTCCTCTTAATTTCTAAGGCTTACAGACTAAATGGTTTCAGAAAATAATCTTTCTTGCGATTTAAAAGTAAAAGAAGGGGAAAATGATGAATAAGAAGAGAGACATGGTGACAGAGCAAGCCTTTGATACCATTATAATCCTCCTTTCTACACTTACTAGTTTTAATCGTTAGCAGTAACTCATTCATTTCTATAAATACTAAAGTGTGAGTAGGGAAAAAGTGGTTTCTGGAAACACTTACGCCAGCATAAAGCTAGTGTATTATAGGACTAAGCCTGCTTATTGCATAAATAATCGAGAGCTGGTATCTGTCCGGAAGAACTCAAAACGAATACACTGCTACTTGACCTTATATGTAGTCCCAAGTAGTATGCCCAGCCTCAGGGAAAGCATCCGAGCAAAATAAACCTTCTAAGAACCATTTTTGAAATTACTTTACACTTCTTTTTAGGGAGAGAATGCCTTCGGTGTGAAGGTTAAGAAAAATGATAAAATACCTCTTTTTCCTTAAAAGAATCTTAAAGAAGAATGCAGCCTGTACCTCTCTGATCACTTCTGTAGCGAGAGGCAGCAGTCGCGACTGCCCTTTATGCTGAGGCGCCAGGCTCGGAATCATGGCGAAAGACCGCCTCCCACAGTCGTTGCCATGGATACAAGCTGTGCTCTTGCTCGCATCTCGGATGACAGTTACTCCCGACAATGCAAGCGCCGTGCTCTTTACGAGGCATTTTGTATGTAATGTTTACTTCAATCCTCACAATCTTTACACCGAGGAAGGAGGGTTTTACTCTCCCTATATTCCCAGTGAGGGAGTCACACACCCAGTGAGCTTAATTCGTTTCCCGAGGTGCCCTGGCTTTAAGGAACGGAAGCGTGTGATGTGAACCCAGTACTGTCTTTCGCTGAAAGCTGTGGTCTTAGCCCCTTCATGTACTTTACTCTGACTTAAAAGAAACTTTTACACTTGGTACTGTTCACACTATTCCGGCCAGAAAGCCGAGTCAAGATGACGTTATGCAGGGTTATGGAAAAAGCCATTGCATGTCCCCAGAGTCCACATGTCAAAAAAATTTTCCATACTAAATATTTTCCGTATTTCCCATCTTAAATATGAATTCTGAGAAGAGAACTTTTGCTAAGATGTCAAATGCATTCAGAAGGAACAGCAGTTGTACAAACTGCGTTTTTACACCCTAAAACACTAAGAAGGAATCGGGCAAAACCGTTTTATGCTCCCCTGCATGGGTCGCTTTTGATTAAATTTCACGGATTCAGTCAATTAAGCTTTTTTTTTAACAGGTATAATTTTGACAGAGTTAAGATTTATTCATATAGGAAAATGTTCGTTTGTCAAAAAAGGAAAAGATTATTTTGCTTTCCAGAATTAGCCTGACAAAGTCATTGTTTGCATTTTTGTTTTTGGCATTAAAAATATAATACTTTCTAAGAGCGTTCCGTGTATTGGAATCTCTTCTGACTCCAGGATTTCATAGAATGAGAAAAGGATTGTCAGGGAAATCAGAAACTTAAATTAAAAGTTTAATTCCCTGAACAGTCGAAACAATTGTGGGTGAGGAAAAGAAAGAATATTTTCCTCAATAAAGGTTTCCTTAGAAAAAGGAAATACAATTTGTATCATTTGATCCCTAACCACTTTGTCTTTCGGAAGTTATGCATAAAAAGATTTTGTTATTTTCCTCTTAATTTCTAAGGCTTACAGACTAAATGGTTTCAGAAAATAATCTTTCTTGCGATTTAAAAGTAAAAGAAGGGGAAAATGATGAATAAGAAGAGAGACATGGTGACAGAGCAAGCCTTTGATACCATTATAATCCTCCTTTCTACACTTACTAGTTTTAATCGTTAGCAGTAACTCATTCATTTCTATAAATACTAAAGTGTGAGTAGGGAAAAAGTGGTTTCTGGAAACACTTACGCCAGCATAAAGCTAGTGTATTATAGGACTAAGCCTGCTTATTGCATAAATAATCGAGAGCTGGTATCTGTCCGGAAGAACTCAAAACGAATACACTGCTACTTGACCTTATATGTAGTCCCAAGTAGTATGCCCAGCCTCAGGGAAAGCATCCGAGCAAAATAAACCTTCTAAGAACCATTTTTGAAATTACTTTACACTTCTTTTTAGGGAGAGAATGCCTTCGGTGTGAAGGTTAAGAAAAATGATAAAATACCTCTTTTTCCTTAAAAGAATCTTAAAGAAGAATGCAGCCTGTACCTCTCTGATCACTTCTGTAGCGAGAGGCAGCAGTCGCGACTGCCCTTTATGCTGAGGCGCCAGGCTCGGAATCATGGCGAAAGACCGCCTCCCACAGTCGTTGCCATGGATACAAGCTGTGCTCTTGCTCGCATCTCGGATGACAGTTACTCCCGACAATGCAAGCGCCGTGCTCTTTACGAGGCATTTTGTATGTAATGTTTACTTCAATCCTCACAATCTTTACACCGAGGAAGGAGGGTTTTACTCTCCCTATATTCCCAGTGAGGGAGTCACACACCCAGTGAGCTTAATTCGTTTCCCGAGGTGCCCTGGCTTTAAGGAACGGAAGCGTGTGATGTGAACCCAGTACTGTCTTTCGCTGAAAGCTGTGGTCTTAGCCCCTTCATGTACTTTACTCTGACTTAAAAGAAACTTTTACACTTGGTACTGTTCACACTATTCCGGCCAGAAAGCCGAGTCAAGATGACGTTATGCAGGGTTATGGAAAAAGCCATTGCATGTCCCCAGAGTCCACATGTCAAAAAAATTTTCCATACTAAATATTTTCCGTATTTCCCATCTTAAATATGAATTCTGAGAAGAGAACTTTTGCTAAGATGTCAAATGCATTCAGAAGGAACAGCAGTTGTACAAACTGCGTTTTTACACCCTAAAACACTAAGAAGGAATCGGGCAAAACCGTTTTATGCTCCCCTGCATGGGTCGCTTTTGATTAAATTTCACGGATTCAGTCAATTAAGCTTTTTTTTTAACAGGTATAATTTTGACAGAGTTAAGATTTATTCATATAGGAAAATGTTCGTTTGTCAAAAAAGGAAAAGATTATTTTGCTTTCCAGAATTGGCCTGACAAAGTCATTGTTTGCATTTTTGTTTTTGGCATTAAAAATATAATACTTTCTAAGAGCGTTCCGTGTATTGGAATCTCTTCTGACTCCAGGATTTCATAGAATGAGAAAAGGATTGTCAGGGAAATCAGAAACTTAAATTAAAAGTTTAATTCCCTGAACAGTCGAAACAATTGTGGGTGAGGAAAAGAAAGAATATTTTCCTCAATAAAGGTTTCCTTAGAAAAAGGAAATACAATTTGTATCATTTGATCCCTAACCACTTTGTCTTTCGGAAGTTATGCATAAAAAGATTTTGTTATTTTCCTCTTAATTTCTAAGGCTTACAGACTAAATGGTTTCAGAAAATAATCTTTCTTGCGATTTAAAAGTAAAAGAAGGGGAAAATGATGAATAAGAAGAGAGACATGGTGACAGAGCAAGCCTTTGATACCATTATAATCCTCCTTTCTACACTTACTAGTTTTAATCGTTAGCAGTAACTCATTCATTTCTATAAATACTAAAGTGTGAGTAGGGAAAAAGTGGTTTCTGGAAACACTTACGCCAGCATAAAGCTAGTGTATTATAGGACTAAGCCTGCTTATTGCATAAATAATCGAGAGCTGGTATCTGTCCGGAAGAACTCAAAACGAATACACTGCTACTTGACCTTATATGTAGTCCCAAGTAGTATGCCCAGCCTCAGGGAAAGCATCCGAGCAAAATAAACCTTCTAAGAACCATTTTTGAAATTACTTTACACTTCTTTTTAGGGAGAGAATGCCTTCGGTGTGAAGGTTAAGAAAAATGATAAAATACCTCTTTTTCCTTAAAAGAATCTTAAAGAAGAATGCAGCCTGTACCTCTCTGATCACTTCTGTAGCGAGAGGCAGCAGTCGCGACTGCCCTTTATGCTGAGGCGCCAGGCTCGGAATCATGGCGAAAGACCGCCTCCCACAGTCGTTGCCATGGATACAAGCTGTGCTCTTGCTCGCATCTCGGATGACAGTTACTCCCGACAATGCAAGCGCCGTGCTCTTTACGAGGCATTTTGTATGTAATGTTTACTTCAATCCTCACAATCTTTACACCGAGGAAGGAGGGTTTTACTCTCCCTATATTCCCAGTGAGGGAGTCACACACCCAGTGAGCTTAATTCGTTTCCCGAGGTGCCCTGGCTTTAAGGAACGGAAGCGTGTGATGTGAACCCAGTACTGTCTTTCGCTGAAAGCTGTGGTCTTAGCCACTTCATGTACTTTACTCTGACTTAAAAGAAACTTTTACACTTGGTACTGTTCACACTATTCCGGCCAGAAAGCCGAGTCAAGATGACGTTATGCAGGGTTATGGAAAAAGCCATTGCATGTCCCCAGAGTCCACATGTCAGTCAATTAAGCTTTTTTTTTAACAGGTATAATTTTGACAGAGTTAAGATTTATTCATATAGGAAAATGTTCGTTTGTCAAAAAAGGAAAAGATTATTTTGCTTTCCAGAATTGGCCTGACAAAGTCATTGTTTGCATTTTTGTTTTTGGCATTAAAAATATAATACTTTCTAAGAGCGTTCCGTGTATTGGAATCTCTTCTGACTCCAGGATTTCATAGAATGAGAAAAGGATTGTCAGGGAAATCAGAAACTTAAATTAAAAGTTTAATTCCCTGAACAGTCGAAACAATTGTGGGTGGGTGAGGAAAAGAAAGAATATTTTCCTCAATAAAGGTTTCCTTAGAAAAAGGAAATACAATTTGTATCATTTGATCCCTAACCACTTTGTCTTTCGGAAGTTATGCATAAAAAGATTTTGTTATTTTCCTCTTAATTTCTAAGGCTTACAGACTAAATGGTTTCAGAAAATAATCTTTCTTGCGATTTAAAAGTAAAAGAAGGGGAAAATGATGAATAAGAAGAGAGACATGGTGACAGAGCAAGCCTTTGATACCATTATAATCCTCCTTTCTACACTTACTAGTTTTAATCGTTAGCAGTAACTCATTCATTTCTATAAATACTAAAGTGTGAGTAGGGAAAAAGTGGTTTCTGGAAACACTTACGCCAGCATAAAGCTAGTGTATTATAGGACTAAGCCTGCTTATTGCATAAATAATCGAGAGCTGGTATCTGTCCGGAAGAACTCAAAACGAATACACTGCTACTTGACCTTATATGTAGTCCCAAGTAGTATGCCCAGCCTCAGGGAAAGCATCCGAGCAAAATAAACCTTCTAAGAACCATTTTTGAAATTACTTTACACTTCTTTTTAGGGAGAGAATGCCTTCGGTGTGAAGGTTAAGAAAAATGATAAAATACCTCTTTTTCCTTAAAAGAATCTTAAAGAAGAATGCAGCCTGTACCTCTCTGATCACTTCTGTAGCGAGAGGCAGCAGTCGCGACTGCCCTTTATGCTGAGGCGCCAGGCTCGGAATCATGGCGAAAGACCGCCTCCCACAGTCGTTGCCATGGATACAAGCTGTGCTCTTGCTCGCATCTCGGATGACAGTTACTCCCGACAATGCAAGCGCCGTGCTCTTTACGAGGCATTTTGTATGTAATGTTTACTTCAATCCTCACAATCTTTACACCGAGGAAGGAGGGTTTTACTCTCCCTATATTCCCAGTGAGGGAGTCACACACCCAGTGAGCTTAATTCGTTTCCCGAGGTGCCCTGGCTTTAAGGAACGGAAGCGTGTGATGTGAACCCAGTACTGTCTTTCGCTGAAAGCTGTGGTCTTAGCCACTTCATGTACTTTACTCTGACTTAAAAGAAACTTTTACACTTGGTACTGTTCACACTATTCCGGCCAGAAAGCCGAGTCAAGATGACGTTATGCAGGGTTATGGAAAAAGCCATTGCATGTCCCCAGAGTCCACATGTCAAAAAAATTTTCCATACTAAATATTTTCCGTATTTCCCATCTTAAATATGAATTCTGAGAAGAGAACTTTTGCTAAGATGTCAAATGCATTCAGAAGGAACAGCAGTTGTACAAACTGCGTTTTTACACCCTAAAACACTAAGAAGGAATCGGGCAAAACCGTTTTATGCTCCCCTGCATGGGTCGCTTTTGATTAAATTTCACGGATTCAGTCAATTAAGCTTTTTTTTTAACAGGTATAATTTTGACAGAGTTAAGATTTATTCGTATAGGAAAATGTTCGTTTGTCAAAAAAGGAAAAGATTATTTTGCTTTCCAGAATTGGCCTGACAAAGTCATTGTTTGCATTTTTGTTTTTGGCATTAAAAATATAATACTTTCTAAGAGCGTTCCGTGTATTGGAATCTCTTCTGACTCCAGGATTTCATAGAATGAGAAAAGGATTGTCAGGGAAATCAGAAACTTAAATTAAAAGTTTAATTCCCTGAACAGTCGAAACAATTGTGGGTGAGGAAAAGAAAGAATATTTTCCTCAATAAAGGTTTCCTTAGAAAAAGGAAATACAATTTGTATCATTTGATCCCTAACCACTTTGTCTTTCGGAAGTTATGCATAAAAAGATTTTGTTATTTTCCTCTTAATTTCTAAGGCTTACAGACTAAATGGTTTCAGAAAATAATCTTCCTTGCGATTTAAAAGTAAAAGAAGGGGAAAATGATGAATAAGAAGAGAGACATGGTGACAGAGCAAGCCTTTGATACCATTATAATCCTCCTTTCTACACTTACTAGTTTTAATCGTTAGCAGTAACTCATTCATTTCTATAAATACTAAAGTGTGAGTAGGGAAAAAGTGGTTTCTGGAAACACTTACGCCAGCATAAAGCTAGTGTATTATAGGACTAAGCCTGCTTATTGCATAAATAATCGAGAGCTGGTATCTGTCCGGAAGAACTCAAAACGAATACACTGCTACTTGACCTTATATGTAGTCCCAAGTAGTATGCCCAGCCTCAGGGAAAGCATCCGAGCAAAATAAACCTTCTAAGAACCATTTTTGAAATTACTTTACACTTCTTTTTAGGGAGAGAATGCCTTCGGTGTGAAGGTTAAGAAAAATGATAAAATACCTCTTTTTCCTTAAAAGAATCTTAAAGAAGAATGCAGCCTGTACCTCTCTGATCACTTCTGTAGCGAGAGGCAGCAGTCGCGACTGCCCTTTATGCTGAGGCGCCAGGCTCGGAATCATGGCGAAAGACCGCCTCCCACAGTCGTTGCCATGGATACAAGCTGTGCTCTTGCTCGCATCTCGGATGACAGTTACTCCCGACAATGCAAGCGCCGTGCTCTTTACGAGGCATTTTGTATGTAATGTTTACTTCAATCCTCACAATCTTTACACCGAGGAAGGAGGGTTTTACTCTCCCTATATTCCCAGTGAGGGAGTCACACACCCAGTGAGCTTAATTCGTTTCCCGAGGTGCCCTGGCTTTAAGGAACGGAAGCGTGTGATGTGAACCCAGTACTGTCTTTCGCTGAAAGCTGTGGTCTTAGCCCCTTCATGTACTTTACTCTGACTTAAAAGAAACTTTTACACTTGGTACTGTTCACACTATTCCGGCCAGAAAGCCGAGTCAAGATGACGTTATGCAGGGTTATGGAAAAAGCCATTGCATGTCCCCAGAGTCCACATGTCAGTCAATTAAGCTTTTTTTTTAACAGGTATAATTTTGACAGAGTTAAGATTTATTCATATAGGAAAATGTTCGTTTGTCAAAAAAGGAAAAGATTATTTTGCTTTCCAGAATTGGCCTGACAAAGTCATTGTTTGCATTTTTGTTTTTGGCATTAAAAATATAATACTTTCTAAGAGCGTTCCGTGTATTGGAATCTCTTCTGACTCCAGGATTTCATAGAATGAGAAAAGGATTGTCAGGGAAATCAGAAACTTAAATTAAAAGTTTAATTCCCTGAACAGTCGAAACAATTGTGGGTGGGTGAGGAAAAGAAAGAATATTTTCCTCAATAAAGGTTTCCTTAGAAAAAGGAAATACAATTTGTATCATTTGATCCCTAACCACTTTGTCTTTCGGAAGTTATGCATAAAAAGATTTTGTTATTTTCCTCTTAATTTCTAAGGCTTACAGACTAAATGGTTTCAGAAAATAATCTTTCTTGCGATTTAAAAGTAAAAGAAGGGGAAAATGATGAATAAGAAGAGAGACATGGTGACAGAGCAAGCCTTTGATACCATTATAATCCTCCTTTCTACACTTACTAGTTTTAATCGTTAGCAGTAACTCATTCATTTCTATAAATACTAAAGTGTGAGTAGGGAAAAAGTGGTTTCTGGAAACACTTACGCCAGCATAAAGCTAGTGTATTATAGGACTAAGCCTGCTTATTGCATAAATAATCGAGAGCTGGTATCTGTCCGGAAGAACTCAAAACGAATACACTGCTACTTGACCTTATATGTAGTCCCAAGTAGTATGCCCAGCCTCAGGGAAAGCATCCGAGCAAAATAAACCTTCTAAGAACCATTTTTGAAATTACTTTACACTTCTTTTTAGGGAGAGAATGCCTTCGGTGTGAAGGTTAAGAAAAATGATAAAATACCTCTTTTTCCTTAAAAGAATCTTAAAGAAGAATGCAGCCTGTACCTCTCTGATCACTTCTGTAGCGAGAGGCAGCAGTCGCGACTGCCCTTTATGCTGAGGCGCCAGGCTCGGAATCATGGCGAAAGACCGCCTCCCACAGTCGTTGCCATGGATACAAGCTGTGCTCTTGCTCGCATCTCGGATGACAGTTACTCCCGACAATGCAAGCGCCGTGCTCTTTACGAGGCATTTTGTATGTAATGTTTACTTCAATCCTCACAATCTTTACACCGAGGAAGGAGGGTTTTACTCTCCCTATATTCCCAGTGAGGGAGTCACACACCCAGTGAGCTTAATTCGTTTCCCGAGGTGCCCTGGCTTTAAGGAACGGAAGCGTGTGATGTGAACCCAGTACTGTCTTTCGCTGAAAGCTGTGGTCTTAGCCACTTCATGTACTTTACTCTGACTTAAAAGAAACTTTTACACTTGGTACTGTTCACACTATTCCGGCCAGAAAGCCGAGTCAAGATGACGTTATGCAGGGTTATGGAAAAAGCCATTGCATGTCCCCAGAGTCCACATGTCAAAAAAATTTTCCATACTAAATATTTTCCGTATTTCCCATCTTAAATATGAATTCTGAGAAGAGAACTTTTGCTAAGATGTCAAATGCATTCAGAAGGAACAGCAGTTGTACAAACTGCGTTTTTACACCCTAAAACACTAAGAAGGAATCGGGCAAAACCGTTTTATGCTCCCCTGCATGGGTCGCTTTTGATTAAATTTCACGGATTCAGTCAATTAAGCTTTTTTTTTAACAGGTATAATTTTGACAGAGTTAAGATTTATTCGTATAGGAAAATGTTCGTTTGTCAAAAAAGGAAAAGATTATTTTGCTTTCCAGAATTGGCCTGACAAAGTCATTGTTTGCATTTTTGTTTTTGGCATTAAAAATATAATACTTTCTAAGAGCGTTCCGTGTATTGGAATCTCTTCTGACTCCAGGATTTCATAGAATGAGAAAAGGATTGTCAGGGAAATCAGAAACTTAAATTAAAAGTTTAATTCCCTGAACAGTCGAAACAATTGTGGGTGAGGAAAAGAAAGAATATTTTCCTCAATAAAGGTTTCCTTAGAAAAAGGAAATACAATTTGTATCATTTGATCCCTAACCACTTTGTCTTTCGGAAGTTATGCATAAAAAGATTTTGTTATTTTCCTCTTAATTTCTAAGGCTTACAGACTAAATGGTTTCAGAAAATAATCTTCCTTGCGATTTAAAAGTAAAAGAAGGGGAAAATGATGAATAAGAAGAGAGACATGGTGACAGAGCAAGCCTTTGATACCATTATAATCCTCCTTTCTACACTTACTAGTTTTAATCGTTAGCAGTAACTCATTCATTTCTATAAATACTAAAGTGTGAGTAGGGAAAAAGTGGTTTCTGGAAACACTTACGCCAGCATAAAGCTAGTGTATTATAGGACTAAGCCTGCTTATTGCATAAATAATCGAGAGCTGGTATCTGTCCGGAAGAACTCAAAACGAATACACTGCTACTTGACCTTATATGTAGTCCCAAGTAGTATGCCCAGCCTCAGGGAAAGCATCCGAGCAAAATAAACCTTCTAAGAACCATTTTTGAAATTACTTTACACTTCTTTTTAGGGAGAGAATGCCTTCGGTGTGAAGGTTAAGAAAAATGATAAAATACCTCTTTTTCCTTAAAAGAATCTTAAAGAAGAATGCAGCCTGTACCTCTCTGATCACTTCTGTAGCGAGAGGCAGCAGTCGCGACTGCCCTTTATGCTGAGGCGCCAGGCTCGGAATCATGGCGAAAGACCGCCTCCCACAGTCGTTGCCATGGATACAAGCTGTGCTCTTGCTCGCATCTCGGATGACAGTTACTCCCGACAATGCAAGCGCCGTGCTCTTTACGAGGCATTTTGTATGTAATGTTTACTTCAATCCTCACAATCTTTACACCGAGGAAGGAGGGTTTTACTCTCCCTATATTCCCAGTGAGGGAGTCACACACCCAGTGAGCTTAATTCGTTTCCCGAGGTGCCCTGGCTTTAAGGAACGGAAGCGTGTGATGTGAACCCAGTACTGTCTTTCGCTGAAAGCTGTGGTCTTAGCCCCTTCATGTACTTTACTCTGACTTAAAAGAAACTTTTACACTTGGTACTGTTCACACTATTCCGGCCAGAAAGCCGAGTCAAGATGACGTTATGCAGGGTTATGGAAAAAGCCATTGCATGTCCCCAGAGTCCACATGTCAGTCAATTAAGCTTTTTTTTTAACAGGTATAATTTTGACAGAGTTAAGATTTATTCATATAGGAAAATGTTCGTTTGTCAAAAAAGGAAAAGATTATTTTGCTTTCCAGAATTGGCCTGACAAAGTCATTGTTTGCATTTTTGTTTTTGGCATTAAAAATATAATACTTTCTAAGAGCGTTCCGTGTATTGGAATCTCTTCTGACTCCAGGATTTCATAGAATGAGAAAAGGATTGTCAGGGAAATCAGAAACTTAAATTAAAAGTTTAATTCCCTGAACAGTCGAAACAATTGTGGGTGAGGAAAAGAAAGAATATTTTCCTCAATAAAGGTTTCCTTAGAAAAAGGAAATACAATTTGTATCATTTGATCCCTAACCACTTTGTCTTTCGGAAGTTATGCATAAAAAGATTTTGTTATTTTCCTCTTAATTTCTAAGGCTTACAGACTAAATGGTTTCAGAAAATAATCTTTCTTGCGATTTAAAAGTAAAAGAAGGGGAAAATGATGAATAAGAAGAGAGACATGGTGACAGAGCAAGCCTTTGATACCATTATAATCCTCCTTTCTACACTTACTAGTTTTAATCGTTAGCAGTAACTCATTCATTTCTATAAATACTAAAGTGTGAGTAGGGAAAAAGTGGTTTCTGGAAACACTTACGCCAGCATAAAGCTAGTGTATTATAGGACTAAGCCTGCTTATTGCATAAATAATCGAGAGCTGGTATCTGTCCGGAAGAACTCAAAACGAATACACTGCTACTTGACCTTATATGTAGTCCCAAGTAGTATGCCCAGCCTCAGGGAAAGCATCCGAGCAAAATAAACCTTCTAAGAACCATTTTTGAAATTACTTTACACTTCTTTTTAGGGAGAGAATGCCTTCGGTGTGAAGGTTAAGAAAAATGATAAAATACCTCTTTTTCCTTAAAAGAATCTTAAAGAAGAATGCAGCCTGTACCTCTCTGATCACTTCTGTAGCGAGAGGCAGCAGTCGCGACTGCCCTTTATGCTGAGGCGCCAGGCTCGGAATCATGGCGAAAGACCGCCTCCCACAGTCGTTGCCATGGATACAAGCTGTGCTCTTGCTCGCATCTCGGATGACAGTTACTCCCGACAATGCAAGCGCCGTGCTCTTTACGAGGCATTTTGTATGTAATGTTTACTTCAATCCTCACAATCTTTACACCGAGGAAGGAGGGTTTTACTCTCCCTATATTCCCAGTGAGGGAGTCACACACCCAGTGAGCTTAATTCGTTTCCCGAGGTGCCCTGGCTTTAAGGAACGGAAGCGTGTGATGTGAACCCAGTACTGTCTTTCGCTGAAAGCTGTGGTCTTAGCCACTTCATGTACTTTACTCTGACTTAAAAGAAACTTTTACACTTGGTACTGTTCACACTATTCCGGCCAGAAAGCCGAGTCAAGATGACGTTATGCAGGGTTATGGAAAAAGCCATTGCATGTCCCCAGAGTCCACATGTCAAAAAAATTTTCCATACTAAATATTTTCCGTATTTCCCATCTTAAATATGAATTCTGAGAAGAGAACTTTTGCTAAGATGTCAAATGCATTCAGAAGGAACAGCAGTTGTACAAACTGCGTTTTTACACCCTAAAACACTAAGAAGGAATCGGGCAAAACCGTTTTATGCTCCCCTGCATGGGTCGCTTTTGATTAAATTTCACGGATTCAGTCAATTAAGCTTTTTTTTTAACAGGTATAATTTTGACAGAGTTAAGATTTATTCGTATAGGAAAATGTTCGTTTGTCAAAAAAGGAAAAGATTATTTTGCTTTCCAGAATTGGCCTGACAAAGTCATTGTTTGCATTTTTGTTTTTGGCATTAAAAATATAATACTTTCTAAGAGCGTTCCGTGTATTGGAATCTCTTCTGACTCCAGGATTTCATAGAATGAGAAAAGGATTGTCAGGGAAATCAGAAACTTAAATTAAAAGTTTAATTCCCTGAACAGTCGAAACAATTGTGGGTGAGGAAAAGAAAGAATATTTTCCTCAATAAAGGTTTCCTTAGAAAAAGGAAATACAATTTGTATCATTTGATCCCTAACCACTTTGTCTTTCGGAAGTTATGCATAAAAAGATTTTGTTATTTTCCTCTTAATTTCTAAGGCTTACAGACTAAATGGTTTCAGAAAATAATCTTCCTTGCGATTTAAAAGTAAAAGAAGGGGAAAATGATGAATAAGAAGAGAGACATGGTGACAGAGCAAGCCTTTGATACCATTATAATCCTCCTTTCTACACTTACTAGTTTTAATCGTTAGCAGTAACTCATTCATTTCTATAAATACTAAAGTGTGAGTAGGGAAAAAGTGGTTTCTGGAAACACTTACGCCAGCATAAAGCTAGTGTATTATAGGACTAAGCCTGCTTATTGCATAAATAATCGAGAGCTGGTATCTGTCCGGAAGAACTCAAAACGAATACACTGCTACTTGACCTTATATGTAGTCCCAAGTAGTATGCCCAGCCTCAGGGAAAGCATCCGAGCAAAATAAACCTTCTAAGAACCATTTTTGAAATTACTTTACACTTCTTTTTAGGGAGAGAATGCCTTCGGTGTGAAGGTTAAGAAAAATGATAAAATACCTCTTTTTCCTTAAAAGAATCTTAAAGAAGAATGCAGCCTGTACCTCTCTGATCACTTCTGTAGCGAGAGGCAGCAGTCGCGACTGCCCTTTATGCTGAGGCGCCAGGCTCGGAATCATGGCGAAAGACCGCCTCCCACAGTCGTTGCCATGGATACAAGCTGTGCTCTTGCTCGCATCTCGGATGACAGTTACTCCCGACAATGCAAGCGCCGTGCTCTTTACGAGGCATTTTGTATGTAATGTTTACTTCAATCCTCACAATCTTTACACCGAGGAAGGAGGGTTTTACTCTCCCTATATTTCCAGTGAGGGAGTCACACACCCAGTGAGCTTAATTCGTTTCCCGAGGTGCCCTGGCTTTAAGGAACGGAAGCGTGTGATGTGAACCCAGTACTGTCTTTCGCTGAAAGCTGTGGTCTTAGCCCCTTCATGTACTTTACTCTGACTTAAAAGAAACTTTTACACTTGGTACTGTTCACACTATTCCGGCCAGAAAGCCGAGTCAAGATGACGTTATGCAGGGTTATGGAAAAAGCCATTGCATGTCCCCAGAGTCCACATGTCAAAAAAATTTTCCATACTAAATATTTTCCGTATTTCCCATCTTAAATATGAATTCTGAGAAGAGAACTTTTGCTAAGATGTCAAATGCATTCAGAAGGAACAGCAGTTGTACAAACTGCGTTTTTACACCCTAAAACACTAAGAAGGAATCGGGCAAAACCGTTTTATGCTCCCCTGCATGGGTCGCTTTTGATTAAATTTCACGGATTCAGTCAATTAAGCTTTTTTTTTAACAGGTATAATTTTGACAGAGTTAAGATTTATTCGTATAGGAAAATGTTCGTTTGTCAAAAAAGGAAAAGATTATTTTGCTTTCCAGAATTGGCCTGACAAAGTCATTGTTTGCATTTTTGTTTTTGGCATTAAAAATATAATACTTTCTAAGAGCGTTCCGTGTATTGGAATCTCTTCTGACTCCAGGATTTCATAGAATGAGAAAAGGATTGTCAGGGAAATCAGAAACTTAAATTAAAAGTTTAATTCCCTGAACAGTCGAAACAATTGTGGGTGAGGAAAAGAAAGAATATTTTCCTCAATAAAGGTTTCCTTAGAAAAAGGAAATACAATTTGTATCATTTGATCCCTAACCACTTTGTCTTTCGGAAGTTATGCATAAAAAGATTTTGTTATTTTCCTCTTAATTTCTAAGGCTTACAGACTAAATGGTTTCAGAAAATAATCTTTCTTGCGATTTAAAAGTAAAAGAAGGGGAAAATGATGAATAAGAAGAGAGACATGGTGACAGAGCAAGCCTTTGATACCATTATAATCCTCCTTTCTACACTTACTAGTTTTAATCGTTAGCAGTAACTCATTCATTTCTATAAATACTAAAGTGTGAGTAGGGAAAAAGTGGTTTCTGGAAACACTTACGCCAGCATAAAGCTAGTGTATTATAGGACTAAGCCTGCTTATTGCATAAATAATCGAGAGCTGGTATCTGTCCGGAAGAACTCAAAACGAATACACTGCTACTTGACCTTATATGTAGTCCCAAGTAGTATGCCCAGCCTCAGGGAAAGCATCCGAGCAAAATAAACCTTCTAAGAACCATTTTTGAAATTACTTTACACTTCTTTTTAGGGAGAGAATGCCTTCGGTGTGAAGGTTAAGAAAAATGATAAAATACCTCTTTTTCCTTAAAAGAATCTTAAAGAAGAATGCAGCCTGTACCTCTCTGATCACTTCTGTAGCGAGAGGCAGCAGTCGCGACTGCCCTTTATGCTGAGGCGCCAGGCTCGGAATCATGGCGAAAGACCGCCTCCCACAGTCGTTGCCATGGATACAAGCTGTGCTCTTGCTCGCATCTCGGATGACAGTTACTCCCGACAATGCAAGCGCCGTGCTCTTTACGAGGCATTTTGTATGTAATGTTTACTTCAATCCTCACAATCTTTACACCGAGGAAGGAGGGTTTTACTCTCCCTATATTCCCAGTGAGGGAGTCACACACCCAGTGAGCTTAATTCGTTTCCCGAGGTGCCCTGGCTTTAAGGAACGGAAGCGTGTGATGTGAACCCAGTACTGTCTTTCGCTGAAAGCTGTGGTCTTAGCCCCTTCATGTACTTTACTCTGACTTAAAAGAAACTTTTACACTTGGTACTGTTCACACTATTCCGGCCAGAAAGCCGAGTCAAGATGACGTTATGCAGGGTTATGGAAAAAGCCATTGCATGTCCCCAGAGTCCACATGTCAGTCAATTAAGCTTTTTTTTTAACAGGTATAATTTTGACAGAGTTAAGATTTATTCATATAGGAAAATGTTCGTTTGTCAAAAAAGGAAAAGATTATTTTGCTTTCCAGAATTGGCCTGACAAAGTCATTGTTTGCATTTTTGTTTTTGGCATTAAAAATATAATACTTTCTAAGAGCGTTCCGTGTATTGGAATCTCTTCTGACTCCAGGATTTCATAGAATGAGAAAAGGATTGTCAGGGAAATCAGAAACTTAAATTAAAAGTTTAATTCCCTGAACAGTCGAAACAATTGTGGGTGAGGAAAAGAAAGAATATTTTCCTCAATAAAGGTTTCCTTAGAAAAAGGAAATACAATTTGTATCATTTGATCCCTAACCACTTTGTCTTTCGGAAGTTATGCATAAAAAGATTTTGTTATTTTCCTCTTAATTTCTAAGGCTTACAGACTAAATGGTTTCAGAAAATAATCTTTCTTGCGATTTAAAAGTAAAAGAAGGGGAAAATGATGAATAAGAAGAGAGACATGGTGACAGAGCAAGCCTTTGATACCATTATAATCCTCCTTTCTACACTTACTAGTTTTAATCGTTAGCAGTAACTCATTCATTTCTATAAATACTAAAGTGTGAGTAGGGAAAAAGTGGTTTCTGGAAACACTTACGCCAGCATAAAGCTAGTGTATTATAGGACTAAGCCTGCTTATTGCATAAATAATCGAGAGCTGGTATCTGTCCGGAAGAACTCAAAACGAATACACTGCTACTTGACCTTATATGTAGTCCCAAGTAGTATGCCCAGCCTCAGGGAAAGCATCCGAGCAAAATAAACCTTCTAAGAACCATTTTTGAAATTACTTTACACTTCTTTTTAGGGAGAGAATGCCTTCGGTGTGAAGGTTAAGAAAAATGATAAAATACCTCTTTTTCCTTAAAAGAATCTTAAAGAAGAATGCAGCCTGTACCTCTCTGATCACTTCTGTAGCGAGAGGCAGCAGTCGCGACTGCCCTTTATGCTGAGGCGCCAGGCTCGGAATCATGGCGAAAGACCGCCTCCCACAGTCGTTGCCATGGATACAAGCTGTGCTCTTGCTCGCATCTCGGATGACAGTTACTCCCGACAATGCAAGCGCCGTGCTCTTTACGAGGCATTTTGTATGTAATGTTTACTTCAATCCTCACAATCTTTACACCGAGGAAGGAGGGTTTTACTCTCCCTATATTCCCAGTGAGGGAGTCACACACCCAGTGAGCTTAATTCGTTTCCCGAGGTGCCCTGGCTTTAAGGAACGGAAGCGTGTGATGTGAACCCAGTACTGTCTTTCGCTGAAAGCTGTGGTCTTAGCCCCTTCATGTACTTTACTCTGACTTAAAAGAAACTTTTACACTTGGTACTGTTCACACTATTCCGGCCAGAAAGCCGAGTCAAGATGACGTTATGCAGGGTTATGGAAAAAGCCATTGCATGTCCCCAGAGTCCACATGTCAAAAAAATTTTCCATACTAAATATTTTCCGTATTTCCCATCTTAAATATGAATTCTGAGAAGAGAACTTTTGCTAAGATGTCAAATGCATTCAGAAGGAACAGCAGTTGTACAAACTGCGTTTTTACACCCTAAAACACTAAGAAGGAATCGGGCAAAACCGTTTTATGCTCCCCTGCATGGGTCGCTTTTGATTAAATTTCACGGATTCAGTCAATTAAGCTTTTTTTTTAACAGGTATAATTTTGACAGAGTTAAGATTTATTCATATAGGAAAATGTTCGTTTGTCAAAAAAGGAAAAGATTATTTTGCTTTCCAGAATTGGCCTGACAAAGTCATTGTTTGCATTTTTGTTTTTGGCATTAAAAATATAATACTTTCTAAGAGCGTTCCGTGTATTGGAATCTCTTCTGACTCCAGGATTTCATAGAATGAGAAAAGGATTGTCAGGGAAATCAGAAACTTAAATTAAAAGTTTAATTCCCTGAACAGTCGAAACAATTGTGGGTGAGGAAAAGAAAGAATATTTTCCTCAATAAAGGTTTCCTTAGAAAAAGGAAATACAATTTGTATCATTTGATCCCTAACCACTTTGTCTTTCGGAAGTTATGCATAAAAAGATTTTGTTATTTTCCTCTTAATTTCTAAGGCTTACAGACTAAATGGTTTCAGAAAATAATCTTTCTTGCGATTTAAAAGTAAAAGAAGGGGAAAATGATGAATAAGAAGAGAGACATGGTGACAGAGCAAGCCTTTGATACCATTATAATCCTCCTTTCTACACTTACTAGTTTTAATCGTTAGCAGTAACTCATTCATTTCTATAAATACTAAAGTGTGAGTAGGGAAAAAGTGGTTTCTGGAAACACTTACGCCAGCATAAAGCTAGTGTATTATAGGACTAAGCCTGCTTATTGCATAAATAATCGAGAGCTGGTATCTGTCCGGAAGAACTCAAAACGAATACACTGCTACTTGACCTTATATGTAGTCCCAAGTAGTATGCCCAGCCTCAGGGAAAGCATCCGAGCAAAATAAACCTTCTAAGAACCATTTTTGAAATTACTTTACACTTCTTTTTAGGGAGAGAATGCCTTCGGTGTGAAGGTTAAGAAAAATGATAAAATACCTCTTTTTCCTTAAAAGAATCTTAAAGAAGAATGCAGCCTGTACCTCTCTGATCACTTCTGTAGCGAGAGGCAGCAGTCGCGACTGCCCTTTATGCTGAGGCGCCAGGCTCGGAATCATGGCGAAAGACCGCCTCCCACAGTCGTTGCCATGGATACAAGCTGTGCTCTTGCTCGCATCTCGGATGACAGTTACTCCCGACAATGCAAGCGCCGTGCTCTTTACGAGGCATTTTGTATGTAATGTTTACTTCAATCCTCACAATCTTTACACCGAGGAAGGAGGGTTTTACTCTCCCTATATTCCCAGTGAGGGAGTCACACACCCAGTGAGCTTAATTCGTTTCCCGAGGTGCCCTGGCTTTAAGGAACGGAAGCGTGTGATGTGAACCCAGTACTGTCTTTCGCTGAAAGCTGTGGTCTTAGCCCCTTCATGTACTTTACTCTGACTTAAAAGAAACTTTTACACTTGGTACTGTTCACACTATTCCGGCCAGAAAGCCGAGTCAAGATGACGTTATGCAGGGTTATGGAAAAAGCCATTGCATGTCCCCAGAGTCCACATGTCAGTCAATTAAGCTTTTTTTTTAACAGGTATAATTTTGACAGAGTTAAGATTTATTCATATAGGAAAATGTTCGTTTGTCAAAAAAGGAAAAGATTATTTTGCTTTCCAGAATTGGCCTGACAAAGTCATTGTTTGCATTTTTGTTTTTGGCATTAAAAATATAATACTTTCTAAGAGCGTTCCGTGTATTGGAATCTCTTCTGACTCCAGGATTTCATAGAATGAGAAAAGGATTGTCAGGGAAATCAGAAACTTAAATTAAAAGTTTAATTCCCTGAACAGTCGAAACAATTGTGGGTGAGGAAAAGAAAGAATATTTTCCTCAATAAAGGTTTCCTTAGAAAAAGGAAATACAATTTGTATCATTTGATCCCTAACCACTTTGTCTTTCGGAAGTTATGCATAAAAAGATTTTGTTATTTTCCTCTTAATTTCTAAGGCTTACAGACTAAATGGTTTCAGAAAATAATCTTTCTTGCGATTTAAAAGTAAAAGAAGGGGAAAATGATGAATAAGAAGAGAGACATGGTGACAGAGCAAGCCTTTGATACCATTATAATCCTCCTTTCTACACTTACTAGTTTTAATCGTTAGCAGTAACTCATTCATTTCTATAAATACTAAAGTGTGAGTAGGGAAAAAGTGGTTTCTGGAAACACTTACGCCAGCATAAAGCTAGTGTATTATAGGACTAAGCCTGCTTATTGCATAAATAATCGAGAGCTGGTATCTGTCCGGAAGAACTCAAAACGAATACACTGCTACTTGACCTTATATGTAGTCCCAAGTAGTATGCCCAGCCTCAGGGAAAGCATCCGAGCAAAATAAACCTTCTAAGAACCATTTTTGAAATTACTTTACACTTCTTTTTAGGGAGAGAATGCCTTCGGTGTGAAGGTTAAGAAAAATGATAAAATACCTCTTTTTCCTTAAAAGAATCTTAAAGAAGAATGCAGCCTGTACCTCTCTGATCACTTCTGTAGCGAGAGGCAGCAGTCGCGACTGCCCTTTATGCTGAGGCGCCAGGCTCGGAATCATGGCGAAAGACCGCCTCCCACAGTCGTTGCCATGGATACAAGCTGTGCTCTTGCTCGCATCTCGGATGACAGTTACTCCCGACAATGCAAGCGCCGTGCTCTTTACGAGGCATTTTGTATGTAATGTTTACTTCAATCCTCACAATCTTTACACCGAGGAAGGAGGGTTTTACTCTCCCTATATTCCCAGTGAGGGAGTCACACACCCAGTGAGCTTAATTCGTTTCCCGAGGTGCCCTGGCTTTAAGGAACGGAAGCGTGTGATGTGAACCCAGTACTGTCTTTCGCTGAAAGCTGTGGTCTTAGCCCCTTCATGTACTTTACTCTGACTTAAAAGAAACTTTTACACTTGGTACTGTTCACACTATTCCGGCCAGAAAGCCGAGTCAAGATGACGTTATGCAGGGTTATGGAAAAAGCCATTGCATGTCCCCAGAGTCCACATGTCAAAAAAATTTTCCATACTAAATATTTTCCGTATTTCCCATCTTAAATATGAATTCTGAGAAGAGAACTTTTGCTAAGATGTCAAATGCATTCAGAAGGAACAGCAGTTGTACAAACTGCGTTTTTACACCCTAAAACACTAAGAAGGAATCGGGCAAAACCGTTTTATGCTCCCCTGCATGGGTCGCTTTTGATTAAATTTCACGGATTCAGTCAATTAAGCTTTTTTTTTAACAGGTATAATTTTGACAGAGTTAAGATTTATTCATATAGGAAAATGTTCGTTTGTCAAAAAAGGAAAAGATTATTTTGCTTTCCAGAATTGGCCTGACAAAGTCATTGTTTGCATTTTTGTTTTTGGCATTAAAAATATAATACTTTCTAAGAGCGTTCCGTGTATTGGAATCTCTTCTGACTCCAGGATTTCATAGAATGAGAAAAGGATTGTCAGGGAAATCAGAAACTTAAATTAAAAGTTTAATTCCCTGAACAGTCGAAACAATTGTGGGTGAGGAAAAGAAAGAATATTTTCCTCAATAAAGGTTTCCTTAGAAAAAGGAAATACAATTTGTATCATTTGATCCCTAACCACTTTGTCTTTCGGAAGTTATGCATAAAAAGATTTTGTTATTTTCCTCTTAATTTCTAAGGCTTACAGACTAAATGGTTTCAGAAAATAATCTTTCTTGCGATTTAAAAGTAAAAGAAGGGGAAAATGATGAATAAGAAGAGAGACATGGTGACAGAGCAAGCCTTTGATACCATTATAATCCTCCTTTCTACACTTACTAGTTTTAATCGTTAGCAGTAACTCATTCATTTCTATAAATACTAAAGTGTGAGTAGGGAAAAAGTGGTTTCTGGAAACACTTACGCCAGCATAAAGCTAGTGTATTATAGGACTAAGCCTGCTTATTGCATAAATAATCGAGAGCTGGTATCTGTCCGGAAGAACTCAAAACGAATACACTGCTACTTGACCTTATATGTAGTCCCAAGTAGTATGCCCAGCCTCAGGGAAAGCATCCGAGCAAAATAAACCTTCTAAGAACCATTTTTGAAATTACTTTACACTTCTTTTTAGGGAGAGAATGCCTTCGGTGTGAAGGTTAAGAAAAATGATAAAATACCTCTTTTTCCTTAAAAGAATCTTAAAGAAGAATGCAGCCTGTACCTCTCTGATCACTTCTGTAGCGAGAGGCAGCAGTCGCGACTGCCCTTTATGCTGAGGCGCCAGGCTCGGAATCATGGCGAAAGACCGCCTCCCACAGTCGTTGCCATGGATACAAGCTGTGCTCTTGCTCGCATCTCGGATGACAGTTACTCCCGACAATGCAAGCGCCGTGCTCTTTACGAGGCATTTTGTATGTAATGTTTACTTCAATCCTCACAATCTTTACACCGAGGAAGGAGGGTTTTACTCTCCCTATATTCCCAGTGAGGGAGTCACACACCCAGTGAGCTTAATTCGTTTCCCGAGGTGCCCTGGCTTTAAGGAACGGAAGCGTGTGATGTGAACCCAGTACTGTCTTTCGCTGAAAGCTGTGGTCTTAGCCCCTTCATGTACTTTACTCTGACTTAAAAGAAACTTTTACACTTGGTACTGTTCACACTATTCCGGCCAGAAAGCCGAGTCAAGATGACGTTATGCAGGGTTATGGAAAAAGCCATTGCATGTCCCCAGAGTCCACATGTCAAAAAAATTTTCCATACTAAATATTTTCCGTATTTCCCATCTTAAATATGAATTCTGAGAAGAGAACTTTTGCTAAGATGTCAAATGCATTCAGAAGGAACAGCAGTTGTACAAACTGCGTTTTTACACCCTAAAACACTAAGAAGGAATCGGGCAAAACCGTTTTATGCTCCCCTGCATGGGTCGCTTTTGATTAAATTTCACGGATTCAGTCAATTAAGCTTTTTTTTTAACAGGTATAATTTTGACAGAGTTAAGATTTATTCATATAGGAAAATGTTCGTTTGTCAAAAAAGGAAAAGATTATTTTGCTTTCCAGAATTGGCCTGACAAAGTCATTGTTTGCATTTTTGTTTTTGGCATTAAAAATATAATACTTTCTAAGAGCGTTCCGTGTATTGGAATCTCTTCTGACTCCAGGATTTCATAGAATGAGAAAAGGATTGTCAGGGAAATCAGAAACTTAAATTAAAAGTTTAATTCCCTGAACAGTCGAAACAATTGTGGGTGAGGAAAAGAAAGAATATTTTCCTCAATAAAGGTTTCCTTAGAAAAAGGAAATACAATTTGTATCATTTGATCCCTAACCACTTTGTCTTTCGGAAGTTATGCATAAAAAGATTTTGTTATTTTCCTCTTAATTTCTAAGGCTTACAGACTAAATGGTTTCAGAAAATAATCTTTCTTGCGATTTAAAAGTAAAAGAAGGGGAAAATGATGAATAAGAAGAGAGACATGGTGACAGAGCAAGCCTTTGATACCATTATAATCCTCCTTTCTACACTTACTAGTTTTAATCGTTAGCAGTAACTCATTCATTTCTATAAATACTAAAGTGTGAGTAGGGAAAAAGTGGTTTCTGGAAACACTTACGCCAGCATAAAGCTAGTGTATTATAGGACTAAGCCTGCTTATTGCATAAATAATCGAGAGCTGGTATCTGTCCGGAAGAACTCAAAACGAATACACTGCTACTTGACCTTATATGTAGTCCCAAGTAGTATGCCCAGCCTCAGGGAAAGCATCCGAGCAAAATAAACCTTCTAAGAACCATTTTTGAAATTACTTTACACTTCTTTTTAGGGAGAGAATGCCTTCGGTGTGAAGGTTAAGAAAAATGATAAAATACCTCTTTTTCCTTAAAAGAATCTTAAAGAAGAATGCAGCCTGTACCTCTCTGATCACTTCTGTAGCGAGAGGCAGCAGTCGCGACTGCCCTTTATGCTGAGGCGCCAGGCTCGGAATCATGGCGAAAGACCGCCTCCCACAGTCGTTGCCATGGATACAAGCTGTGCTCTTGCTCGCATCTCGGATGACAGTTACTCCCGACAATGCAAGCGCCGTGCTCTTTACGAGGCATTTTGTATGTAATGTTTACTTCAATCCTCACAATCTTTACACCGAGGAAGGAGGGTTTTACTCTCCCTATATTCCCAGTGAGGGAGTCACACACCCAGTGAGCTTAATTCGTTTCCCGAGGTGCCCTGGCTTTAAGGAACGGAAGCGTGTGATGTGAACCCAGTACTGTCTTTCGCTGAAAGCTGTGGTCTTAGCCCCTTCATGTACTTTACTCTGACTTAAAAGAAACTTTTACACTTGGTACTGTTCACACTATTCCGGCCAGAAAGCCGAGTCAAGATGACGTTATGCAGGGTTATGGAAAAAGCCATTGCATGTCCCCAGAGTCCACATGTCAGTCAATTAAGCTTTTTTTTTAACAGGTATAATTTTGACAGAGTTAAGATTTATTCATATAGGAAAATGTTCGTTTGTCAAAAAAGGAAAAGATTATTTTGCTTTCCAGAATTGGCCTGACAAAGTCATTGTTTGCATTTTTGTTTTTGGCATTAAAAATATAATACTTTCTAAGAGCGTTCCGTGTATTGGAATCTCTTCTGACTCCAGGATTTCATAGAATGAGAAAAGGATTGTCAGGGAAATCAGAAACTTAAATTAAAAGTTTAATTCCCTGAACAGTCGAAACAATTGTGGGTGGGTGAGGAAAAGAAAGAATATTTTCCTCAATAAAGGTTTCCTTAGAAAAAGGAAATACAATTTGTATCATTTGATCCCTAACCACTTTGTCTTTCGGAAGTTATGCATAAAAAGATTTTGTTATTTTCCTCTTAATTTCTAAGGCTTACAGACTAAATGGTTTCAGAAAATAATCTTTCTTGCGATTTAAAAGTAAAAGAAGGGGAAAATGATGAATAAGAAGAGAGACATGGTGACAGAGCAAGCCTTTGATACCATTATAATCCTCCTTTCTACACTTACTAGTTTTAATCGTTAGCAGTAACTCATTCATTTCTATAAATACTAAAGTGTGAGTAGGGAAAAAGTGGTTTCTGGAAACACTTACGCCAGCATAAAGCTAGTGTATTATAGGACTAAGCCTGCTTATTGCATAAATAATCGAGAGCTGGTATCTGTCCGGAAGAACTCAAAACGAATACACTGCTACTTGACCTTATATGTAGTCCCAAGTAGTATGCCCAGCCTCAGGGAAAGCATCCGAGCAAAATAAACCTTCTAAGAACCATTTTTGAAATTACTTTACACTTCTTTTTAGGGAGAGAATGCCTTCGGTGTGAAGGTTAAGAAAAATGATAAAATACCTCTTTTTCCTTAAAAGAATCTTAAAGAAGAATGCAGCCTGTACCTCTCTGATCACTTCTGTAGCGAGAGGCAGCAGTCGCGACTGCCCTTTATGCTGAGGCGCCAGGCTCGGAATCATGGCGAAAGACCGCCTCCCACAGTCGTTGCCATGGATACAAGCTGTGCTCTTGCTCGCATCTCGGATGACAGTTACTCCCGACAATGCAAGCGCCGTGCTCTTTACGAGGCATTTTGTATGTAATGTTTACTTCAATCCTCACAATCTTTACACCGAGGAAGGAGGGTTTTACTCTCCCTATATTCCCAGTGAGGGAGTCACACACCCAGTGAGCTTAATTCGTTTCCCGAGGTGCCCTGGCTTTAAGGAACGGAAGCGTGTGATGTGAACCCAGTACTGTCTTTCGCTGAAAGCTGTGGTCTTAGCCACTTCATGTACTTTACTCTGACTTAAAAGAAACTTTTACACTTGGTACTGTTCACACTATTCCGGCCAGAAAGCCGAGTCAAGATGACGTTATGCAGGGTTATGGAAAAAGCCATTGCATGTCCCCAGAGTCCACATGTCAAAAAAATTTTCCATACTAAATATTTTCCGTATTTCCCATCTTAAATATGAATTCTGAGAAGAGAACTTTTGCTAAGATGTCAAATGCATTCAGAAGGAACAGCAGTTGTACAAACTGCGTTTTTACACCCTAAAACACTAAGAAGGAATCGGGCAAAACCGTTTTATGCTCCCCTGCATGGGTCGCTTTTGATTAAATTTCACGGATTCAGTCAATTAAGCTTTTTTTTTAACAGGTATAATTTTGACAGAGTTAAGATTTATTCGTATAGGAAAATGTTCGTTTGT
Source organism: Manis pentadactyla (assembly GCF_030020395.1). Lineage (NCBI taxonomy): Eukaryota > Metazoa > Chordata > Mammalia > Pholidota > Manidae > Manis > Manis pentadactyla. The sequence goes on along the minus strand of NC_080020.1, from coordinate 25,403,026 downwards.
CAAAAAAGGAAAAGATTATTTTGCTTTCCAGAATTGGCCTGACAAAGTCATTGTTTGCATTTTTGTTTTTGGCATTAAAAATATAATACTTTCTAAGAGCGTTCCGTGTATTGGAATCTCTTCTGACTCCAGGATTTCATAGAATGAGAAAAGGATTGTCAGGGAAATCAGAAACTTAAATTAAAAGTTTAATTCCCTGAACAGTCGAAACAATTGTGGGTGAGGAAAAGAAAGAATATTTTCCTCAATAAAGGTTTCCTTAGAAAAAGGAAATACAATTTGTATCATTTGATCCCTAACCACTTTGTCTTTCGGAAGTTATGCATAAAAAGATTTTGTTATTTTCCTCTTAATTTCTAAGGCTTACAGACTAAATGGTTTCAGAAAATAATCTTCCTTGCGATTTAAAAGTAAAAGAAGGGGAAAATGATGAATAAGAAGAGAGACATGGTGACAGAGCAAGCCTTTGATACCATTATAATCCTCCTTTCTACACTTACTAGTTTTAATCGTTAGCAGTAACTCATTCATTTCTATAAATACTAAAGTGTGAGTAGGGAAAAAGTGGTTTCTGGAAACACTTACGCCAGCATAAAGCTAGTGTATTATAGGACTAAGCCTGCTTATTGCATAAATAATCGAGAGCTGGTATCTGTCCGGAAGAACTCAAAACGAATACACTGCTACTTGACCTTATATGTAGTCCCAAGTAGTATGCCCAGCCTCAGGGAAAGCATCCGAGCAAAATAAACCTTCTAAGAACCATTTTTGAAATTACTTTACACTTCTTTTTAGGGAGAGAATGCCTTCGGTGTGAAGGTTAAGAAAAATGATAAAATACCTCTTTTTCCTTAAAAGAATCTTAAAGAAGAATGCAGCCTGTACCTCTCTGATCACTTCTGTAGCGAGAGGCAGCAGTCGCGACTGCCCTTTATGCTGAGGCGCCAGGCTCGGAATCATGGCGAAAGACCGCCTCCCACAGTCGTTGCCATGGATACAAGCTGTGCTCTTGCTCGCATCTCGGATGACAGTTACTCCCGACAATGCAAGCGCCGTGCTCTTTACGAGGCATTTTGTATGTAATGTTTACTTCAATCCTCACAATCTTTACACCGAGGAAGGAGGGTTTTACTCTCCCTATATTCCCAGTGAGGGAGTCACACACCCAGTGAGCTTAATTCGTTTCCCGAGGTGCCCTGGCTTTAAGGAACGGAAGCGTGTGATGTGAACCCAGTACTGTCTTTCGCTGAAAGCTGTGGTCTTAGCCCCTTCATGTACTTTACTCTGACTTAAAAGAAACTTTTACACTTGGTACTGTTCACACTATTCCGGCCAGAAAGCCGAGTCAAGATGACGTTATGCAGGGTTATGGAAAAAGCCATTGCATGTCCCCAGAGTCCACATGTCAGTCAATTAAGCTTTTTTTTTAACAGGTATAATTTTGACAGAGTTAAGATTTATTCATATAGGAAAATGTTCGTTTGTCAAAAAAGGAAAAGATTATTTTGCTTTCCAGAATTGGCCTGACAAAGTCATTGTTTGCATTTTTGTTTTTGGCATTAAAAATATAATACTTTCTAAGAGCGTTCCGTGTATTGGAATCTCTTCTGACTCCAGGATTTCATAGAATGAGAAAAGGATTGTCAGGGAAATCAGAAACTTAAATTAAAAGTTTAATTCCCTGAACAGTCGAAACAATTGTGGGTGAGGAAAAGAAAGAATATTTTCCTCAATAAAGGTTTCCTTAGAAAAAGGAAATACAATTTGTATCATTTGATCCCTAACCACTTTGTCTTTCGGAAGTTATGCATAAAAAGATTTTGTTATTTTCCTCTTAATTTCTAAGGCTTACAGACTAAATGGTTTCAGAAAATAATCTTTCTTGCGATTTAAAAGTAAAAGAAGGGGAAAATGATGAATAAGAAGAGAGACATGGTGACAGAGCAAGCCTTTGATACCATTATAATCCTCCTTTCTACACTTACTAGTTTTAATCGTTAGCAGTAACTCATTCATTTCTATAAATACTAAAGTGTGAGTAGGGAAAAAGTGGTTTCTGGAAACACTTACGCCAGCATAAAGCTAGTGTATTATAGGACTAAGCCTGCTTATTGCATAAATAATCGAGAGCTGGTATCTGTCCGGAAGAACTCAAAACGAATACACTGCTACTTGACCTTATATGTAGTCCCAAGTAGTATGCCCAGCCTCAGGGAAAGCATCCGAGCAAAATAAACCTTCTAAGAACCATTTTTGAAATTACTTTACACTTCTTTTTAGGGAGAGAATGCCTTCGGTGTGAAGGTTAAGAAAAATGATAAAATACCTCTTTTTCCTTAAAAGAATCTTAAAGAAGAATGCAGCCTGTACCTCTCTGATCACTTCTGTAGCGAGAGGCAGCAGTCGCGACTGCCCTTTATGCTGAGGCGCCAGGCTCGGAATCATGGCGAAAGACCGCCTCCCACAGTCGTTGCCATGGATACAAGCTGTGCTCTTGCTCGCATCTCGGATGACAGTTACTCCCGACAATGCAAGCGCCGTGCTCTTTACGAGGCATTTTGTATGTAATGTTTACTTCAATCCTCACAATCTTTACACCGAGGAAGGAGGGTTTTACTCTCCCTATATTCCCAGTGAGGGAGTCACACACCCAGTGAGCTTAATTCGTTTCCCGAGGTGCCCTGGCTTTAAGGAACGGAAGCGTGTGATGTGAACCCAGTACTGTCTTTCGCTGAAAGCTGTGGTCTTAGCCACTTCATGTACTTTACTCTGACTTAAAAGAAACTTTTACACTTGGTACTGTTCACACTATTCCGGCCAGAAAGCCGAGTCAAGATGACGTTATGCAGGGTTATGGAAAAAGCCATTGCATGTCCCCAGAGTCCACATGTCAAAAAAATTTTCCATACTAAATATTTTCCGTATTTCCCATCTTAAATATGAATTCTGAGAAGAGAACTTTTGCTAAGATGTCAAATGCATTCAGAAGGAACAGCAGTTGTACAAACTGCGTTTTTACACCCTAAAACACTAAGAAGGAATCGGGCAAAACCGTTTTATGCTCCCCTGCATGGGTCGCTTTTGATTAAATTTCACGGATTCAGTCAATTAAGCTTTTTTTTTAACAGGTATAATTTTGACAGAGTTAAGATTTATTCGTATAGGAAAATGTTCGTTTGTCAAAAAAGGAAAAGATTATTTTGCTTTCCAGAATTGGCCTGACAAAGTCATTGTTTGCATTTTTGTTTTTGGCATTAAAAATATAATACTTTCTAAGAGCGTTCCGTGTATTGGAATCTCTTCTGACTCCAGGATTTCATAGAATGAGAAAAGGATTGTCAGGGAAATCAGAAACTTAAATTAAAAGTTTAATTCCCTGAACAGTCGAAACAATTGTGGGTGAGGAAAAGAAAGAATATTTTCCTCAATAAAGGTTTCCTTAGAAAAAGGAAATACAATTTGTATCATTTGATCCCTAACCACTTTGTCTTTCGGAAGTTATGCATAAAAAGATTTTGTTATTTTCCTCTTAATTTCTAAGGCTTACAGACTAAATGGTTTCAGAAAATAATCTTCCTTGCGATTTAAAAGTAAAAGAAGGGGAAAATGATGAATAAGAAGAGAGACATGGTGACAGAGCAAGCCTTTGATACCATTATAATCCTCCTTTCTACACTTACTAGTTTTAATCGTTAGCAGTAACTCATTCATTTCTATAAATACTAAAGTGTGAGTAGGGAAAAAGTGGTTTCTGGAAACACTTACGCCAGCATAAAGCTAGTGTATTATAGGACTAAGCCTGCTTATTGCATAAATAATCGAGAGCTGGTATCTGTCCGGAAGAACTCAAAACGAATACACTGCTACTTGACCTTATATGTAGTCCCAAGTAGTATGCCCAGCCTCAGGGAAAGCATCCGAGCAAAATAAACCTTCTAAGAACCATTTTTGAAATTACTTTACACTTCTTTTTAGGGAGAGAATGCCTTCGGTGTGAAGGTTAAGAAAAATGATAAAATACCTCTTTTTCCTTAAAAGAATCTTAAAGAAGAATGCAGCCTGTACCTCTCTGATCACTTCTGTAGCGAGAGGCAGCAGTCGCGACTGCCCTTTATGCTGAGGCGCCAGGCTCGGAATCATGGCGAAAGACCGCCTCCCACAGTCGTTGCCATGGATACAAGCTGTGCTCTTGCTCGCATCTCGGATGACAGTTACTCCCGACAATGCAAGCGCCGTGCTCTTTACGAGGCATTTTGTATGTAATGTTTACTTCAATCCTCACAATCTTTACACCGAGGAAGGAGGGTTTTACTCTCCCTATATTTCCAGTGAGGGAGTCACACACCCAGTGAGCTTAATTCGTTTCCCGAGGTGCCCTGGCTTTAAGGAACGGAAGCGTGTGATGTGAACCCAGTACTGTCTTTCGCTGAAAGCTGTGGTCTTAGCCCCTTCATGTACTTTACTCTGACTTAAAAGAAACTTTTACACTTGGTACTGTTCACACTATTCCGGCCAGAAAGCCGAGTCAAGATGACGTTATGCAGGGTTATGGAAAAAGCCATTGCATGTCCCCAGAGTCCACATGTCAAAAAAATTTTCCATACTAAATATTTTCCGTATTTCCCATCTTAAATATGAATTCTGAGAAGAGAACTTTTGCTAAGATGTCAAATGCATTCAGAAGGAACAGCAGTTGTACAAACTGCGTTTTTACACCCTAAAACACTAAGAAGGAATCGGGCAAAACCGTTTTATGCTCCCCTGCATGGGTCGCTTTTGATTAAATTTCACGGATTCAGTCAATTAAGCTTTTTTTTTAACAGGTATAATTTTGACAGAGTTAAGATTTATTCGTATAGGAAAATGTTCGTTTGTCAAAAAAGGAAAAGATTATTTTGCTTTCCAGAATTGGCCTGACAAAGTCATTGTTTGCATTTTTGTTTTTGGCATTAAAAATATAATACTTTCTAAGAGCGTTCCGTGTATTGGAATCTCTTCTGACTCCAGGATTTCATAGAATGAGAAAAGGATTGTCAGGGAAATCAGAAACTTAAATTAAAAGTTTAATTCCCTGAACAGTCGAAACAATTGTGGGTGAGGAAAAGAAAGAATATTTTCCTCAATAAAGGTTTCCTTAGAAAAAGGAAATACAATTTGTATCATTTGATCCCTAACCACTTTGTCTTTCGGAAGTTATGCATAAAAAGATTTTGTTATTTTCCTCTTAATTTCTAAGGCTTACAGACTAAATGGTTTCAGAAAATAATCTTTCTTGCGATTTAAAAGTAAAAGAAGGGGAAAATGATGAATAAGAAGAGAGACATGGTGACAGAGCAAGCCTTTGATACCATTATAATCCTCCTTTCTACACTTACTAGTTTTAATCGTTAGCAGTAACTCATTCATTTCTATAAATACTAAAGTGTGAGTAGGGAAAAAGTGGTTTCTGGAAACACTTACGCCAGCATAAAGCTAGTGTATTATAGGACTAAGCCTGCTTATTGCATAAATAATCGAGAGCTGGTATCTGTCCGGAAGAACTCAAAACGAATACACTGCTACTTGACCTTATATGTAGTCCCAAGTAGTATGCCCAGCCTCAGGGAAAGCATCCGAGCAAAATAAACCTTCTAAGAACCATTTTTGAAATTACTTTACACTTCTTTTTAGGGAGAGAATGCCTTCGGTGTGAAGGTTAAGAAAAATGATAAAATACCTCTTTTTCCTTAAAAGAATCTTAAAGAAGAATGCAGCCTGTACCTCTCTGATCACTTCTGTAGCGAGAGGCAGCAGTCGCGACTGCCCTTTATGCTGAGGCGCCAGGCTCGGAATCATGGCGAAAGACCGCCTCCCACAGTCGTTGCCATGGATACAAGCTGTGCTCTTGCTCGCATCTCGGATGACAGTTACTCCCGACAATGCAAGCGCCGTGCTCTTTACGAGGCATTTTGTATGTAATGTTTACTTCAATCCTCACAATCTTTACACCGAGGAAGGAGGGTTTTACTCTCCCTATATTCCCAGTGAGGGAGTCACACACCCAGTGAGCTTAATTCGTTTCCCGAGGTGCCCTGGCTTTAAGGAACGGAAGCGTGTGATGTGAACCCAGTACTGTCTTTCGCTGAAAGCTGTGGTCTTAGCCCCTTCATGTACTTTACTCTGACTTAAAAGAAACTTTTACACTTGGTACTGTTCACACTATTCCGGCCAGAAAGCCGAGTCAAGATGACGTTATGCAGGGTTATGGAAAAAGCCATTGCATGTCCCCAGAGTCCACATGTCAGTCAATTAAGCTTTTTTTTTAACAGGTATAATTTTGACAGAGTTAAGATTTATTCATATAGGAAAATGTTCGTTTGTCAAAAAAGGAAAAGATTATTTTGCTTTCCAGAATTGGCCTGACAAAGTCATTGTTTGCATTTTTGTTTTTGGCATTAAAAATATAATACTTTCTAAGAGCGTTCCGTGTATTGGAATCTCTTCTGACTCCAGGATTTCATAGAATGAGAAAAGGATTGTCAGGGAAATCAGAAACTTAAATTAAAAGTTTAATTCCCTGAACAGTCGAAACAATTGTGGGTGAGGAAAAGAAAGAATATTTTCCTCAATAAAGGTTTCCTTAGAAAAAGGAAATACAATTTGTATCATTTGATCCCTAACCACTTTGTCTTTCGGAAGTTATGCATAAAAAGATTTTGTTATTTTCCTCTTAATTTCTAAGGCTTACAGACTAAATGGTTTCAGAAAATAATCTTTCTTGCGATTTAAAAGTAAAAGAAGGGGAAAATGATGAATAAGAAGAGAGACATGGTGACAGAGCAAGCCTTTGATACCATTATAATCCTCCTTTCTACACTTACTAGTTTTAATCGTTAGCAGTAACTCATTCATTTCTATAAATACTAAAGTGTGAGTAGGGAAAAAGTGGTTTCTGGAAACACTTACGCCAGCATAAAGCTAGTGTATTATAGGACTAAGCCTGCTTATTGCATAAATAATCGAGAGCTGGTATCTGTCCGGAAGAACTCAAAACGAATACACTGCTACTTGACCTTATATGTAGTCCCAAGTAGTATGCCCAGCCTCAGGGAAAGCATCCGAGCAAAATAAACCTTCTAAGAACCATTTTTGAAATTACTTTACACTTCTTTTTAGGGAGAGAATGCCTTCGGTGTGAAGGTTAAGAAAAATGATAAAATACCTCTTTTTCCTTAAAAGAATCTTAAAGAAGAATGCAGCCTGTACCTCTCTGATCACTTCTGTAGCGAGAGGCAGCAGTCGCGACTGCCCTTTATGCTGAGGCGCCAGGCTCGGAATCATGGCGAAAGACCGCCTCCCACAGTCGTTGCCATGGATACAAGCTGTGCTCTTGCTCGCATCTCGGATGACAGTTACTCCCGACAATGCAAGCGCCGTGCTCTTTACGAGGCATTTTGTATGTAATGTTTACTTCAATCCTCACAATCTTTACACCGAGGAAGGAGGGTTTTACTCTCCCTATATTCCCAGTGAGGGAGTCACACACCCAGTGAGCTTAATTCGTTTCCCGAGGTGCCCTGGCTTTAAGGAACGGAAGCGTGTGATGTGAACCCAGTACTGTCTTTCGCTGAAAGCTGTGGTCTTAGCCCCTTCATGTACTTTACTCTGACTTAAAAGAAACTTTTACACTTGGTACTGTTCACACTATTCCGGCCAGAAAGCCGAGTCAAGATGACGTTATGCAGGGTTATGGAAAAAGCCATTGCATGTCCCCAGAGTCCACATGTCAAAAAAATTTTCCATACTAAATATTTTCCGTATTTCCCATCTTAAATATGAATTCTGAGAAGAGAACTTTTGCTAAGATGTCAAATGCATTCAGAAGGAACAGCAGTTGTACAAACTGCGTTTTTACACCCTAAAACACTAAGAAGGAATCGGGCAAAACCGTTTTATGCTCCCCTGCATGGGTCGCTTTTGATTAAATTTCACGGATTCAGTCAATTAAGCTTTTTTTTTAACAGGTATAATTTTGACAGAGTTAAGATTTATTCATATAGGAAAATGTTCGTTTGTCAAAAAAGGAAAAGATTATTTTGCTTTCCAGAATTGGCCTGACAAAGTCATTGTTTGCATTTTTGTTTTTGGCATTAAAAATATAATACTTTCTAAGAGCGTTCCGTGTATTGGAATCTCTTCTGACTCCAGGATTTCATAGAATGAGAAAAGGATTGTCAGGGAAATCAGAAACTTAAATTAAAAGTTTAATTCCCTGAACAGTCGAAACAATTGTGGGTGAGGAAAAGAAAGAATATTTTCCTCAATAAAGGTTTCCTTAGAAAAAGGAAATACAATTTGTATCATTTGATCCCTAACCACTTTGTCTTTCGGAAGTTATGCATAAAAAGATTTTGTTATTTTCCTCTTAATTTCTAAGGCTTACAGACTAAATGGTTTCAGAAAATAATCTTTCTTGCGATTTAAAAGTAAAAGAAGGGGAAAATGATGAATAAGAAGAGAGACATGGTGACAGAGCAAGCCTTTGATACCATTATAATCCTCCTTTCTACACTTACTAGTTTTAATCGTTAGCAGTAACTCATTCATTTCTATAAATACTAAAGTGTGAGTAGGGAAAAAGTGGTTTCTGGAAACACTTACGCCAGCATAAAGCTAGTGTATTATAGGACTAAGCCTGCTTATTGCATAAATAATCGAGAGCTGGTATCTGTCCGGAAGAACTCAAAACGAATACACTGCTACTTGACCTTATATGTAGTCCCAAGTAGTATGCCCAGCCTCAGGGAAAGCATCCGAGCAAAATAAACCTTCTAAGAACCATTTTTGAAATTACTTTACACTTCTTTTTAGGGAGAGAATGCCTTCGGTGTGAAGGTTAAGAAAAATGATAAAATACCTCTTTTTCCTTAAAAGAATCTTAAAGAAGAATGCAGCCTGTACCTCTCTGATCACTTCTGTAGCGAGAGGCAGCAGTCGCGACTGCCCTTTATGCTGAGGCGCCAGGCTCGGAATCATGGCGAAAGACCGCCTCCCACAGTCGTTGCCATGGATACAAGCTGTGCTCTTGCTCGCATCTCGGATGACAGTTACTCCCGACAATGCAAGCGCCGTGCTCTTTACGAGGCATTTTGTATGTAATGTTTACTTCAATCCTCACAATCTTTACACCGAGGAAGGAGGGTTTTACTCTCCCTATATTCCCAGTGAGGGAGTCACACACCCAGTGAGCTTAATTCGTTTCCCGAGGTGCCCTGGCTTTAAGGAACGGAAGCGTGTGATGTGAACCCAGTACTGTCTTTCGCTGAAAGCTGTGGTCTTAGCCCCTTCATGTACTTTACTCTGACTTAAAAGAAACTTTTACACTTGGTACTGTTCACACTATTCCGGCCAGAAAGCCGAGTCAAGATGACGTTATGCAGGGTTATGGAAAAAGCCATTGCATGTCCCCAGAGTCCACATGTCAGTCAATTAAGCTTTTTTTTTAACAGGTATAATTTTGACAGAGTTAAGATTTATTCATATAGGAAAATGTTCGTTTGTCAAAAAAGGAAAAGATTATTTTGCTTTCCAGAATTGGCCTGACAAAGTCATTGTTTGCATTTTTGTTTTTGGCATTAAAAATATAATACTTTCTAAGAGCGTTCCGTGTATTGGAATCTCTTCTGACTCCAGGATTTCATAGAATGAGAAAAGGATTGTCAGGGAAATCAGAAACTTAAATTAAAAGTTTAATTCCCTGAACAGTCGAAACAATTGTGGGTGAGGAAAAGAAAGAATATTTTCCTCAATAAAGGTTTCCTTAGAAAAAGGAAATACAATTTGTATCATTTGATCCCTAACCACTTTGTCTTTCGGAAGTTATGCATAAAAAGATTTTGTTATTTTCCTCTTAATTTCTAAGGCTTACAGACTAAATGGTTTCAGAAAATAATCTTTCTTGCGATTTAAAAGTAAAAGAAGGGGAAAATGATGAATAAGAAGAGAGACATGGTGACAGAGCAAGCCTTTGATACCATTATAATCCTCCTTTCTACACTTACTAGTTTTAATCGTTAGCAGTAACTCATTCATTTCTATAAATACTAAAGTGTGAGTAGGGAAAAAGTGGTTTCTGGAAACACTTACGCCAGCATAAAGCTAGTGTATTATAGGACTAAGCCTGCTTATTGCATAAATAATCGAGAGCTGGTATCTGTCCGGAAGAACTCAAAACGAATACACTGCTACTTGACCTTATATGTAGTCCCAAGTAGTATGCCCAGCCTCAGGGAAAGCATCCGAGCAAAATAAACCTTCTAAGAACCATTTTTGAAATTACTTTACACTTCTTTTTAGGGAGAGAATGCCTTCGGTGTGAAGGTTAAGAAAAATGATAAAATACCTCTTTTTCCTTAAAAGAATCTTAAAGAAGAATGCAGCCTGTACCTCTCTGATCACTTCTGTAGCGAGAGGCAGCAGTCGCGACTGCCCTTTATGCTGAGGCGCCAGGCTCGGAATCATGGCGAAAGACCGCCTCCCACAGTCGTTGCCATGGATACAAGCTGTGCTCTTGCTCGCATCTCGGATGACAGTTACTCCCGACAATGCAAGCGCCGTGCTCTTTACGAGGCATTTTGTATGTAATGTTTACTTCAATCCTCACAATCTTTACACCGAGGAAGGAGGGTTTTACTCTCCCTATATTCCCAGTGAGGGAGTCACACACCCAGTGAGCTTAATTCGTTTCCCGAGGTGCCCTGGCTTTAAGGAACGGAAGCGTGTGATGTGAACCCAGTACTGTCTTTCGCTGAAAGCTGTGGTCTTAGCCCCTTCATGTACTTTACTCTGACTTAAAAGAAACTTTTACACTTGGTACTGTTCACACTATTCCGGCCAGAAAGCCGAGTCAAGATGACGTTATGCAGGGTTATGGAAAAAGCCATTGCATGTCCCCAGAGTCCACATGTCAAAAAAATTTTCCATACTAAATATTTTCCGTATTTCCCATCTTAAATATGAATTCTGAGAAGAGAACTTTTGCTAAGATGTCAAATGCATTCAGAAGGAACAGCAGTTGTACAAACTGCGTTTTTACACCCTAAAACACTAAGAAGGAATCGGGCAAAACCGTTTTATGCTCCCCTGCATGGGTCGCTTTTGATTAAATTTCACGGATTCAGTCAATTAAGCTTTTTTTTTAACAGGTATAATTTTGACAGAGTTAAGATTTATTCATATAGGAAAATGTTCGTTTGTCAAAAAAGGAAAAGATTATTTTGCTTTCCAGAATTGGCCTGACAAAGTCATTGTTTGCATTTTTGTTTTTGGCATTAAAAATATAATACTTTCTAAGAGCGTTCCGTGTATTGGAATCTCTTCTGACTCCAGGATTTCATAGAATGAGAAAAGGATTGTCAGGGAAATCAGAAACTTAAATTAAAAGTTTAATTCCCTGAACAGTCGAAACAATTGTGGGTGAGGAAAAGAAAGAATATTTTCCTCAATAAAGGTTTCCTTAGAAAAAGGAAATACAATTTGTATCATTTGATCCCTAACCACTTTGTCTTTCGGAAGTTATGCATAAAAAGATTTTGTTATTTTCCTCTTAATTTCTAAGGCTTACAGACTAAATGGTTTCAGAAAATAATCTTTCTTGCGATTTAAAAGTAAAAGAAGGGGAAAATGATGAATAAGAAGAGAGACATGGTGACAGAGCAAGCCTTTGATACCATTATAATCCTCCTTTCTACACTTACTAGTTTTAATCGTTAGCAGTAACTCATTCATTTCTATAAATACTAAAGTGTGAGTAGGGAAAAAGTGGTTTCTGGAAACACTTACGCCAGCATAAAGCTAGTGTATTATAGGACTAAGCCTGCTTATTGCATAAATAATCGAGAGCTGGTATCTGTCCGGAAGAACTCAAAACGAATACACTGCTACTTGACCTTATATGTAGTCCCAAGTAGTATGCCCAGCCTCAGGGAAAGCATCCGAGCAAAATAAACCTTCTAAGAACCATTTTTGAAATTACTTTACACTTCTTTTTAGGGAGAGAATGCCTTCGGTGTGAAGGTTAAGAAAAATGATAAAATACCTCTTTTTCCTTAAAAGAATCTTAAAGAAGAATGCAGCCTGTACCTCTCTGATCACTTCTGTAGCGAGAGGCAGCAGTCGCGACTGCCCTTTATGCTGAGGCGCCAGGCTCGGAATCATGGCGAAAGACCGCCTCCCACAGTCGTTGCCATGGATACAAGCTGTGCTCTTGCTCGCATCTCGGATGACAGTTACTCCCGACAATGCAAGCGCCGTGCTCTTTACGAGGCATTTTGTATGTAATGTTTACTTCAATCCTCACAATCTTTACACCGAGGAAGGAGGGTTTTACTCTCCCTATATTCCCAGTGAGGGAGTCACACACCCAGTGAGCTTAATTCGTTTCCCGAGGTGCCCTGGCTTTAAGGAACGGAAGCGTGTGATGTGAACCCAGTACTGTCTTTCGCTGAAAGCTGTGGTCTTAGCCCCTTCATGTACTTTACTCTGACTTAAAAGAAACTTTTACACTTGGTACTGTTCACACTATTCCGGCCAGAAAGCCGAGTCAAGATGACGTTATGCAGGGTTATGGAAAAAGCCATTGCATGTCCCCAGAGTCCACATGTCAGTCAATTAAGCTTTTTTTTTAACAGGTATAATTTTGACAGAGTTAAGATTTATTCATATAGGAAAATGTTCGTTTGTCAAAAAAGGAAAAGATTATTTTGCTTTCCAGAATTGGCCTGACAAAGTCATTGTTTGCATTTTTGTTTTTGGCATTAAAAATATAATACTTTCTAAGAGCGTTCCGTGTATTGGAATCTCTTCTGACTCCAGGATTTCATAGAATGAGAAAAGGATTGTCAGGGAAATCAGAAACTTAAATTAAAAGTTTAATTCCCTGAACAGTCGAAACAATTGTGGGTGAGGAAAAGAAAGAATATTTTCCTCAATAAAGGTTTCCTTAGAAAAAGGAAATACAATTTGTATCATTTGATCCCTAACCACTTTGTCTTTCGGAAGTTATGCATAAAAAGATTTTGTTATTTTCCTCTTAATTTCTAAGGCTTACAGACTAAATGGTTTCAGAAAATAATCTTTCTTGCGATTTAAAAGTAAAAGAAGGGGAAAATGATGAATAAGAAGAGAGACATGGTGACAGAGCAAGCCTTTGATACCATTATAATCCTCCTTTCTACACTTACTAGTTTTAATCGTTAGCAGTAACTCATTCATTTCTATAAATACTAAAGTGTGAGTAGGGAAAAAGTGGTTTCTGGAAACACTTACGCCAGCATAAAGCTAGTGTATTATAGGACTAAGCCTGCTTATTGCATAAATAATCGAGAGCTGGTATCTGTCCGGAAGAACTCAAAACGAATACACTGCTACTTGACCTTATATGTAGTCCCAAGTAGTATGCCCAGCCTCAGGGAAAGCATCCGAGCAAAATAAACCTTCTAAGAACCATTTTTGAAATTACTTTACACTTCTTTTTAGGGAGAGAATGCCTTCGGTGTGAAGGTTAAGAAAAATGATAAAATACCTCTTTTTCCTTAAAAGAATCTTAAAGAAGAATGCAGCCTGTACCTCTCTGATCACTTCTGTAGCGAGAGGCAGCAGTCGCGACTGCCCTTTATGCTGAGGCGCCAGGCTCGGAATCATGGCGAAAGACCGCCTCCCACAGTCGTTGCCATGGATACAAGCTGTGCTCTTGCTCGCATCTCGGATGACAGTTACTCCCGACAATGCAAGCGCCGTGCTCTTTACGAGGCATTTTGTATGTAATGTTTACTTCAATCCTCACAATCTTTACACCGAGGAAGGAGGGTTTTACTCTCCCTATATTCCCAGTGAGGGAGTCACACACCCAGTGAGCTTAATTCGTTTCCCGAGGTGCCCTGGCTTTAAGGAACGGAAGCGTGTGATGTGAACCCAGTACTGTCTTTCGCTGAAAGCTGTGGTCTTAGCCCCTTCATGTACTTTACTCTGACTTAAAAGAAACTTTTACACTTGGTACTGTTCACACTATTCCGGCCAGAAAGCCGAGTCAAGATGACGTTATGCAGGGTTATGGAAAAAGCCATTGCATGTCCCCAGAGTCCACATGTCAGTCAATTAAGCTTTTTTTTTAACAGGTATAATTTTGACAGAGTTAAGATTTATTCATATAGGAAAATGTTCGTTTGTCAAAAAAGGAAAAGATTATTTTGCTTTCCAGAATTGGCCTGACAAAGTCATTGTTTGCATTTTTGTTTTTGGCATTAAAAATATAATACTTTCTAAGAGCGTTCCGTGTATTGGAATCTCTTCTGACTCCAGGATTTCATAGAATGAGAAAAGGATTGTCAGGGAAATCAGAAACTTAAATTAAAAGTTTAATTCCCTGAACAGTCGAAACAATTGTGGGTGAGGAAAAGAAAGAATATTTTCCTCAATAAAGGTTTCCTTAGAAAAAGGAAATACAATTTGTATCATTTGATCCCTAACCACTTTGTCTTTCGGAAGTTATGCATAAAAAGATTTTGTTATTTTCCTCTTAATTTCTAAGGCTTACAGACTAAATGGTTTCAGAAAATAATCTTTCTTGCGATTTAAAAGTAAAAGAAGGGGAAAATGATGAATAAGAAGAGAGACATGGTGACAGAGCAAGCCTTTGATACCATTATAATCCTCCTTTCTACACTTACTAGTTTTAATCGTTAGCAGTAACTCATTCATTTCTATAAATACTAAAGTGTGAGTAGGGAAAAAGTGGTTTCTGGAAACACTTACGCCAGCATAAAGCTAGTGTATTATAGGACTAAGCCTGCTTATTGCATAAATAATCGAGAGCTGGTATCTGTCCGGAAGAACTCAAAACGAATACACTGCTACTTGACCTTATATGTAGTCCCAAGTAGTATGCCCAGCCTCAGGGAAAGCATCCGAGCAAAATAAACCTTCTAAGAACCATTTTTGAAATTACTTTACACTTCTTTTTAGGGAGAGAATGCCTTCGGTGTGAAGGTTAAGAAAAATGATAAAATACCTCTTTTTCCTTAAAAGAATCTTAAAGAAGAATGCAGCCTGTACCTCTCTGATCACTTCTGTAGCGAGAGGCAGCAGTCGCGACTGCCCTTTATGCTGAGGCGCCAGGCTCGGAATCATGGCGAAAGAC
Source organism: Manis pentadactyla (assembly GCF_030020395.1). Classification (NCBI taxonomy): domain Eukaryota; kingdom Metazoa; phylum Chordata; class Mammalia; order Pholidota; family Manidae; genus Manis; species Manis pentadactyla. The sequence goes on along the minus strand of NC_080020.1, from coordinate 25,387,851 downwards.
CGCCTCCCACAGTCGTTGCCATGGATACAAGCTGTGCTCTTGCTCGCATCTCGGATGACAGTTACTCCCGACAATGCAAGCGCCGTGCTCTTTACGAGGCATTTTGTATGTAATGTTTACTTCAATCCTCACAATCTTTACACCGAGGAAGGAGGGTTTTACTCTCCCTATATTCCCAGTGAGGGAGTCACACACCCAGTGAGCTTAATTCGTTTCCCGAGGTGCCCTGGCTTTAAGGAACGGAAGCGTGTGATGTGAACCCAGTACTGTCTTTCGCTGAAAGCTGTGGTCTTAGCCCCTTCATGTACTTTACTCTGACTTAAAAGAAACTTTTACACTTGGTACTGTTCACACTATTCCGGCCAGAAAGCCGAGTCAAGATGACGTTATGCAGGGTTATGGAAAAAGCCATTGCATGTCCCCAGAGTCCACATGTCAAAAAAATTTTCCATACTAAATATTTTCCGTATTTCCCATCTTAAATATGAATTCTGAGAAGAGAACTTTTGCTAAGATGTCAAATGCATTCAGAAGGAACAGCAGTTGTACAAACTGCGTTTTTACACCCTAAAACACTAAGAAGGAATCGGGCAAAACCGTTTTATGCTCCCCTGCATGGGTCGCTTTTGATTAAATTTCACGGATTCAGTCAATTAAGCTTTTTTTTTAACAGGTATAATTTTGACAGAGTTAAGATTTATTCATATAGGAAAATGTTCGTTTGTCAAAAAAGGAAAAGATTATTTTGCTTTCCAGAATTGGCCTGACAAAGTCATTGTTTGCATTTTTGTTTTTGGCATTAAAAATATAATACTTTCTAAGAGCGTTCCGTGTATTGGAATCTCTTCTGACTCCAGGATTTCATAGAATGAGAAAAGGATTGTCAGGGAAATCAGAAACTTAAATTAAAAGTTTAATTCCCTGAACAGTCGAAACAATTGTGGGTGAGGAAAAGAAAGAATATTTTCCTCAATAAAGGTTTCCTTAGAAAAAGGAAATACAATTTGTATCATTTGATCCCTAACCACTTTGTCTTTCGGAAGTTATGCATAAAAAGATTTTGTTATTTTCCTCTTAATTTCTAAGGCTTACAGACTAAATGGTTTCAGAAAATAATCTTTCTTGCGATTTAAAAGTAAAAGAAGGGGAAAATGATGAATAAGAAGAGAGACATGGTGACAGAGCAAGCCTTTGATACCATTATAATCCTCCTTTCTACACTTACTAGTTTTAATCGTTAGCAGTAACTCATTCATTTCTATAAATACTAAAGTGTGAGTAGGGAAAAAGTGGTTTCTGGAAACACTTACGCCAGCATAAAGCTAGTGTATTATAGGACTAAGCCTGCTTATTGCATAAATAATCGAGAGCTGGTATCTGTCCGGAAGAACTCAAAACGAATACACTGCTACTTGACCTTATATGTAGTCCCAAGTAGTATGCCCAGCCTCAGGGAAAGCATCCGAGCAAAATAAACCTTCTAAGAACCATTTTTGAAATTACTTTACACTTCTTTTTAGGGAGAGAATGCCTTCGGTGTGAAGGTTAAGAAAAATGATAAAATACCTCTTTTTCCTTAAAAGAATCTTAAAGAAGAATGCAGCCTGTACCTCTCTGATCACTTCTGTAGCGAGAGGCAGCAGTCGCGACTGCCCTTTATGCTGAGGCGCCAGGCTCGGAATCATGGCGAAAGACCGCCTCCCACAGTCGTTGCCATGGATACAAGCTGTGCTCTTGCTCGCATCTCGGATGACAGTTACTCCCGACAATGCAAGCGCCGTGCTCTTTACGAGGCATTTTGTATGTAATGTTTACTTCAATCCTCACAATCTTTACACCGAGGAAGGAGGGTTTTACTCTCCCTATATTCCCAGTGAGGGAGTCACACACCCAGTGAGCTTAATTCGTTTCCCGAGGTGCCCTGGCTTTAAGGAACGGAAGCGTGTGATGTGAACCCAGTACTGTCTTTCGCTGAAAGCTGTGGTCTTAGCCCCTTCATGTACTTTACTCTGACTTAAAAGAAACTTTTACACTTGGTACTGTTCACACTATTCCGGCCAGAAAGCCGAGTCAAGATGACGTTATGCAGGGTTATGGAAAAAGCCATTGCATGTCCCCAGAGTCCACATGTCAAAAAAATTTTCCATACTAAATATTTTCCGTATTTCCCATCTTAAATATGAATTCTGAGAAGAGAACTTTTGCTAAGATGTCAAATGCATTCAGAAGGAACAGCAGTTGTACAAACTGCGTTTTTACACCCTAAAACACTAAGAAGGAATCGGGCAAAACCGTTTTATGCTCCCCTGCATGGGTCGCTTTTGATTAAATTTCACGGATTCAGTCAATTAAGCTTTTTTTTTAACAGGTATAATTTTGACAGAGTTAAGATTTATTCATATAGGAAAATGTTCGTTTGTCAAAAAAGGAAAAGATTATTTTGCTTTCCAGAATTGGCCTGACAAAGTCATTGTTTGCATTTTTGTTTTTGGCATTAAAAATATAATACTTTCTAAGAGCGTTCCGTGTATTGGAATCTCTTCTGACTCCAGGATTTCATAGAATGAGAAAAGGATTGTCAGGGAAATCAGAAACTTAAATTAAAAGTTTAATTCCCTGAACAGTCGAAACAATTGTGGGTGAGGAAAAGAAAGAATATTTTCCTCAATAAAGGTTTCCTTAGAAAAAGGAAATACAATTTGTATCATTTGATCCCTAACCACTTTGTCTTTCGGAAGTTATGCATAAAAAGATTTTGTTATTTTCCTCTTAATTTCTAAGGCTTACAGACTAAATGGTTTCAGAAAATAATCTTTCTTGCGATTTAAAAGTAAAAGAAGGGGAAAATGATGAATAAGAAGAGAGACATGGTGACAGAGCAAGCCTTTGATACCATTATAATCCTCCTTTCTACACTTACTAGTTTTAATCGTTAGCAGTAACTCATTCATTTCTATAAATACTAAAGTGTGAGTAGGGAAAAAGTGGTTTCTGGAAACACTTACGCCAGCATAAAGCTAGTGTATTATAGGACTAAGCCTGCTTATTGCATAAATAATCGAGAGCTGGTATCTGTCCGGAAGAACTCAAAACGAATACACTGCTACTTGACCTTATATGTAGTCCCAAGTAGTATGCCCAGCCTCAGGGAAAGCATCCGAGCAAAATAAACCTTCTAAGAACCATTTTTGAAATTACTTTACACTTCTTTTTAGGGAGAGAATGCCTTCGGTGTGAAGGTTAAGAAAAATGATAAAATACCTCTTTTTCCTTAAAAGAATCTTAAAGAAGAATGCAGCCTGTACCTCTCTGATCACTTCTGTAGCGAGAGGCAGCAGTCGCGACTGCCCTTTATGCTGAGGCGCCAGGCTCGGAATCATGGCGAAAGACCGCCTCCCACAGTCGTTGCCATGGATACAAGCTGTGCTCTTGCTCGCATCTCGGATGACAGTTACTCCCGACAATGCAAGCGCCGTGCTCTTTACGAGGCATTTTGTATGTAATGTTTACTTCAATCCTCACAATCTTTACACCGAGGAAGGAGGGTTTTACTCTCCCTATATTCCCAGTGAGGGAGTCACACACCCAGTGAGCTTAATTCGTTTCCCGAGGTGCCCTGGCTTTAAGGAACGGAAGCGTGTGATGTGAACCCAGTACTGTCTTTCGCTGAAAGCTGTGGTCTTAGCCCCTTCATGTACTTTACTCTGACTTAAAAGAAACTTTTACACTTGGTACTGTTCACACTATTCCGGCCAGAAAGCCGAGTCAAGATGACGTTATGCAGGGTTATGGAAAAAGCCATTGCATGTCCCCAGAGTCCACATGTCAGTCAATTAAGCTTTTTTTTTAACAGGTATAATTTTGACAGAGTTAAGATTTATTCATATAGGAAAATGTTCGTTTGTCAAAAAAGGAAAAGATTATTTTGCTTTCCAGAATTGGCCTGACAAAGTCATTGTTTGCATTTTTGTTTTTGGCATTAAAAATATAATACTTTCTAAGAGCGTTCCGTGTATTGGAATCTCTTCTGACTCCAGGATTTCATAGAATGAGAAAAGGATTGTCAGGGAAATCAGAAACTTAAATTAAAAGTTTAATTCCCTGAACAGTCGAAACAATTGTGGGTGAGGAAAAGAAAGAATATTTTCCTCAATAAAGGTTTCCTTAGAAAAAGGAAATACAATTTGTATCATTTGATCCCTAACCACTTTGTCTTTCGGAAGTTATGCATAAAAAGATTTTGTTATTTTCCTCTTAATTTCTAAGGCTTACAGACTAAATGGTTTCAGAAAATAATCTTTCTTGCGATTTAAAAGTAAAAGAAGGGGAAAATGATGAATAAGAAGAGAGACATGGTGACAGAGCAAGCCTTTGATACCATTATAATCCTCCTTTCTACACTTACTAGTTTTAATCGTTAGCAGTAACTCATTCATTTCTATAAATACTAAAGTGTGAGTAGGGAAAAAGTGGTTTCTGGAAACACTTACGCCAGCATAAAGCTAGTGTATTATAGGACTAAGCCTGCTTATTGCATAAATAATCGAGAGCTGGTATCTGTCCGGAAGAACTCAAAACGAATACACTGCTACTTGACCTTATATGTAGTCCCAAGTAGTATGCCCAGCCTCAGGGAAAGCATCCGAGCAAAATAAACCTTCTAAGAACCATTTTTGAAATTACTTTACACTTCTTTTTAGGGAGAGAATGCCTTCGGTGTGAAGGTTAAGAAAAATGATAAAATACCTCTTTTTCCTTAAAAGAATCTTAAAGAAGAATGCAGCCTGTACCTCTCTGATCACTTCTGTAGCGAGAGGCAGCAGTCGCGACTGCCCTTTATGCTGAGGCGCCAGGCTCGGAATCATGGCGAAAGACCGCCTCCCACAGTCGTTGCCATGGATACAAGCTGTGCTCTTGCTCGCATCTCGGATGACAGTTACTCCCGACAATGCAAGCGCCGTGCTCTTTACGAGGCATTTTGTATGTAATGTTTACTTCAATCCTCACAATCTTTACACCGAGGAAGGAGGGTTTTACTCTCCCTATATTCCCAGTGAGGGAGTCACACACCCAGTGAGCTTAATTCGTTTCCCGAGGTGCCCTGGCTTTAAGGAACGGAAGCGTGTGATGTGAACCCAGTACTGTCTTTCGCTGAAAGCTGTGGTCTTAGCCCCTTCATGTACTTTACTCTGACTTAAAAGAAACTTTTACACTTGGTACTGTTCACACTATTCCGGCCAGAAAGCCGAGTCAAGATGACGTTATGCAGGGTTATGGAAAAAGCCATTGCATGTCCCCAGAGTCCACATGTCAAAAAAATTTTCCATACTAAATATTTTCCGTATTTCCCATCTTAAATATGAATTCTGAGAAGAGAACTTTTGCTAAGATGTCAAATGCATTCAGAAGGAACAGCAGTTGTACAAACTGCGTTTTTACACCCTAAAACACTAAGAAGGAATCGGGCAAAACCGTTTTATGCTCCCCTGCATGGGTCGCTTTTGATTAAATTTCACGGATTCAGTCAATTAAGCTTTTTTTTTAACAGGTATAATTTTGACAGAGTTAAGATTTATTCATATAGGAAAATGTTCGTTTGTCAAAAAAGGAAAAGATTATTTTGCTTTCCAGAATTGGCCTGACAAAGTCATTGTTTGCATTTTTGTTTTTGGCATTAAAAATATAATACTTTCTAAGAGCGTTCCGTGTATTGGAATCTCTTCTGACTCCAGGATTTCATAGAATGAGAAAAGGATTGTCAGGGAAATCAGAAACTTAAATTAAAAGTTTAATTCCCTGAACAGTCGAAACAATTGTGGGTGAGGAAAAGAAAGAATATTTTCCTCAATAAAGGTTTCCTTAGAAAAAGGAAATACAATTTGTATCATTTGATCCCTAACCACTTTGTCTTTCGGAAGTTATGCATAAAAAGATTTTGTTATTTTCCTCTTAATTTCTAAGGCTTACAGACTAAATGGTTTCAGAAAATAATCTTTCTTGCGATTTAAAAGTAAAAGAAGGGGAAAATGATGAATAAGAAGAGAGACATGGTGACAGAGCAAGCCTTTGATACCATTATAATCCTCCTTTCTACACTTACTAGTTTTAATCGTTAGCAGTAACTCATTCATTTCTATAAATACTAAAGTGTGAGTAGGGAAAAAGTGGTTTCTGGAAACACTTACGCCAGCATAAAGCTAGTGTATTATAGGACTAAGCCTGCTTATTGCATAAATAATCGAGAGCTGGTATCTGTCCGGAAGAACTCAAAACGAATACACTGCTACTTGACCTTATATGTAGTCCCAAGTAGTATGCCCAGCCTCAGGGAAAGCATCCGAGCAAAATAAACCTTCTAAGAACCATTTTTGAAATTACTTTACACTTCTTTTTAGGGAGAGAATGCCTTCGGTGTGAAGGTTAAGAAAAATGATAAAATACCTCTTTTTCCTTAAAAGAATCTTAAAGAAGAATGCAGCCTGTACCTCTCTGATCACTTCTGTAGCGAGAGGCAGCAGTCGCGACTGCCCTTTATGCTGAGGCGCCAGGCTCGGAATCATGGCGAAAGACCGCCTCCCACAGTCGTTGCCATGGATACAAGCTGTGCTCTTGCTCGCATCTCGGATGACAGTTACTCCCGACAATGCAAGCGCCGTGCTCTTTACGAGGCATTTTGTATGTAATGTTTACTTCAATCCTCACAATCTTTACACCGAGGAAGGAGGGTTTTACTCTCCCTATATTCCCAGTGAGGGAGTCACACACCCAGTGAGCTTAATTCGTTTCCCGAGGTGCCCTGGCTTTAAGGAACGGAAGCGTGTGATGTGAACCCAGTACTGTCTTTCGCTGAAAGCTGTGGTCTTAGCCCCTTCATGTACTTTACTCTGACTTAAAAGAAACTTTTACACTTGGTACTGTTCACACTATTCCGGCCAGAAAGCCGAGTCAAGATGACGTTATGCAGGGTTATGGAAAAAGCCATTGCATGTCCCCAGAGTCCACATGTCAAAAAAATTTTCCATACTAAATATTTTCCGTATTTCCCATCTTAAATATGAATTCTGAGAAGAGAACTTTTGCTAAGATGTCAAATGCATTCAGAAGGAACAGCAGTTGTACAAACTGCGTTTTTACACCCTAAAACACTAAGAAGGAATCGGGCAAAACCGTTTTATCCTCCCCTGCATGGGTCGCTTTTGATTAAATTTCACGGATTCAGTCAATTAAGCTTTTTTTTTAACAGGTATAATTTTGACAGAGTTAAGATTTATTCATATAGGAAAATGTTCGTTTGTCAAAAAAGGAAAAGATTATTTTGCTTTCCAGAATTGGCCTGACAAAGTCATTGTTTGCATTTTTGTTTTTGGCATTAAAAATATAATACTTTCTAAGAGCGTTCCGTGTATTGGAATCTCTTCTGACTCCAGGATTTCATAGAATGAGAAAAGGATTGTCAGGGAAATCAGAAACTTAAATTAAAAGTTTAATTCCCTGAACAGTCGAAACAATTGTGGGTGAGGAAAAGAAAGAATATTTTCCTCAATAAAGGTTTCCTTAGAAAAAGGAAATACAATTTGTATCATTTGATCCCTAACCACTTTGTCTTTCGGAAGTTATGCATAAAAAGATTTTGTTATTTTCCTCTTAATTTCTAAGGCTTACAGACTAAATGGTTTCAGAAAATAATCTTTCTTGCGATTTAAAAGTAAAAGAAGGGGAAAATGATGAATAAGAAGAGAGACATGGTGACAGAGCAAGCCTTTGATACCATTATAATCCTCCTTTCTACACTTACTAGTTTTAATCGTTAGCAGTAACTCATTCATTTCTATAAATACTAAAGTGTGAGTAGGGAAAAAGTGGTTTCTGGAAACACTTACGCCAGCATAAAGCTAGTGTATTATAGGACTAAGCCTGCTTATTGCATAAATAATCGAGAGCTGGTATCTGTCCGGAAGAACTCAAAACGAATACACTGCTACTTGACCTTATATGTAGTCCCAAGTAGTATGCCCAGCCTCAGGGAAAGCATCCGAGCAAAATAAACCTTCTAAGAACCATTTTTGAAATTACTTTACACTTCTTTTTAGGGAGAGAATGCCTTCGGTGTGAAGGTTAAGAAAAATGATAAAATACCTCTTTTTCCTTAAAAGAATCTTAAAGAAGAATGCAGCCTGTACCTCTCTGATCACTTCTGTAGCGAGAGGCAGCAGTCGCGACTGCCCTTTATGCTGAGGCGCCAGGCTCGGAATCATGGCGAAAGACCGCCTCCCACAGTCGTTGCCATGGATACAAGCTGTGCTCTTGCTCGCATCTCGGATGACAGTTACTCCCGACAATGCAAGCGCCGTGCTCTTTACGAGGCATTTTGTATGTAATGTTTACTTCAATCCTCACAATCTTTACACCGAGGAAGGAGGGTTTTACTCTCCCTATATTCCCAGTGAGGGAGTCACACACCCAGTGAGCTTAATTCGTTTCCCGAGGTGCCCTGGCTTTAAGGAACGGAAGCGTGTGATGTGAACCCAGTACTGTCTTTCGCTGAAAGCTGTGGTCTTAGCCCCTTCATGTACTTTACTCTGACTTAAAAGAAACTTTTACACTTGGTACTGTTCACACTATTCCGGCCAGAAAGCCGAGTCAAGATGACGTTATGCAGGGTTATGGAAAAAGCCATTGCATGTCCCCAGAGTCCACATGTCAAAAAAATTTTCCATACTAAATATTTTCCGTATTTCCCATCTTAAATATGAATTCTGAGAAGAGAACTTTTGCTAAGATGTCAAATGCATTCAGAAGGAACAGCAGTTGTACAAACTGCGTTTTTACACCCTAAAACACTAAGAAGGAATCGGGCAAAACCGTTTTATCCTCCCCTGCATGGGTCGCTTTTGATTAAATTTCACGGATTCAGTCAATTAAGCTTTTTTTTTAACAGGTATAATTTTGACAGAGTTAAGATTTATTCATATAGGAAAATGTTCGTTTGTCAAAAAAGGAAAAGATTATTTTGCTTTCCAGAATTGGCCTGACAAAGTCATTGTTTGCATTTTTGTTTTTGGCATTAAAAATATAATACTTTCTAAGAGCGTTCCGTGTATTGGAATCTCTTCTGACTCCAGGATTTCATAGAATGAGAAAAGGATTGTCAGGGAAATCAGAAACTTAAATTAAAAGTTTAATTCCCTGAACAGTCGAAACAATTGTGGGTGAGGAAAAGAAAGAATATTTTCCTCAATAAAGGTTTCCTTAGAAAAAGGAAATACAATTTGTATCATTTGATCCCTAACCACTTTGTCTTTCGGAAGTTATGCATAAAAAGATTTTGTTATTTTCCTCTTAATTTCTAAGGCTTACAGACTAAATGGTTTCAGAAAATAATCTTTCTTGCGATTTAAAAGTAAAAGAAGGGGAAAATGATGAATAAGAAGAGAGACATGGTGACAGAGCAAGCCTTTGATACCATTATAATCCTCCTTTCTACACTTACTAGTTTTAATCGTTAGCAGTAACTCATTCATTTCTATAAATACTAAAGTGTGAGTAGGGAAAAAGTGGTTTCTGGAAACACTTACGCCAGCATAAAGCTAGTGTATTATAGGACTAAGCCTGCTTATTGCATAAATAATCGAGAGCTGGTATCTGTCCGGAAGAACTCAAAACGAATACACTGCTACTTGACCTTATATGTAGTCCCAAGTAGTATGCCCAGCCTCAGGGAAAGCATCCGAGCAAAATAAACCTTCTAAGAACCATTTTTGAAATTACTTTACACTTCTTTTTAGGGAGAGAATGCCTTCGGTGTGAAGGTTAAGAAAAATGATAAAATACCTCTTTTTCCTTAAAAGAATCTTAAAGAAGAATGCAGCCTGTACCTCTCTGATCACTTCTGTAGCGAGAGGCAGCAGTCGCGACTGCCCTTTATGCTGAGGCGCCAGGCTCGGAATCATGGCGAAAGACCGCCTCCCACAGTCGTTGCCATGGATACAAGCTGTGCTCTTGCTCGCATCTCGGATGACAGTTACTCCCGACAATGCAAGCGCCGTGCTCTTTACGAGGCATTTTGTATGTAATGTTTACTTCAATCCTCACAATCTTTACACCGAGGAAGGAGGGTTTTACTCTCCCTATATTCCCAGTGAGGGAGTCACACACCCAGTGAGCTTAATTCGTTTCCCGAGGTGCCCTGGCTTTAAGGAACGGAAGCGTGTGATGTGAACCCAGTACTGTCTTTCGCTGAAAGCTGTGGTCTTAGCCCCTTCATGTACTTTACTCTGACTTAAAAGAAACTTTTACACTTGGTACTGTTCACACTATTCCGGCCAGAAAGCCGAGTCAAGATGACGTTATGCAGGGTTATGGAAAAAGCCATTGCATGTCCCCAGAGTCCACATGTCAGTCAATTAAGCTTTTTTTTTAACAGGTATAATTTTGACAGAGTTAAGATTTATTCATATAGGAAAATGTTCGTTTGTCAAAAAAGGAAAAGATTATTTTGCTTTCCAGAATTGGCCTGACAAAGTCATTGTTTGCATTTTTGTTTTTGGCATTAAAAATATAATACTTTCTAAGAGCGTTCCGTGTATTGGAATCTCTTCTGACTCCAGGATTTCATAGAATGAGAAAAGGATTGTCAGGGAAATCAGAAACTTAAATTAAAAGTTTAATTCCCTGAACAGTCGAAACAATTGTGGGTGAGGAAAAGAAAGAATATTTTCCTCAATAAAGGTTTCCTTAGAAAAAGGAAATACAATTTGTATCATTTGATCCCTAACCACTTTGTCTTTCGGAAGTTATGCATAAAAAGATTTTGTTATTTTCCTCTTAATTTCTAAGGCTTACAGACTAAATGGTTTCAGAAAATAATCTTTCTTGCGATTTAAAAGTAAAAGAAGGGGAAAATGATGAATAAGAAGAGAGACATGGTGACAGAGCAAGCCTTTGATACCATTATAATCCTCCTTTCTACACTTACTAGTTTTAATCGTTAGCAGTAACTCATTCATTTCTATAAATACTAAAGTGTGAGTAGGGAAAAAGTGGTTTCTGGAAACACTTACGCCAGCATAAAGCTAGTGTATTATAGGACTAAGCCTGCTTATTGCATAAATAATCGAGAGCTGGTATCTGTCCGGAAGAACTCAAAACGAATACACTGCTACTTGACCTTATATGTAGTCCCAAGTAGTATGCCCAGCCTCAGGGAAAGCATCCGAGCAAAATAAACCTTCTAAGAACCATTTTTGAAATTACTTTACACTTCTTTTTAGGGAGAGAATGCCTTCGGTGTGAAGGTTAAGAAAAATGATAAAATACCTCTTTTTCCTTAAAAGAATCTTAAAGAAGAATGCAGCCTGTACCTCTCTGATCACTTCTGTAGCGAGAGGCAGCAGTCGCGACTGCCCTTTATGCTGAGGCGCCAGGCTCGGAATCATGGCGAAAGACCGCCTCCCACAGTCGTTGCCATGGATACAAGCTGTGCTCTTGCTCGCATCTCGGATGACAGTTACTCCCGACAATGCAAGCGCCGTGCTCTTTACGAGGCATTTTGTATGTAATGTTTACTTCAATCCTCACAATCTTTACACCGAGGAAGGAGGGTTTTACTCTCCCTATATTCCCAGTGAGGGAGTCACACACCCAGTGAGCTTAATTCGTTTCCCGAGGTGCCCTGGCTTTAAGGAACGGAAGCGTGTGATGTGAACCCAGTACTGTCTTTCGCTGAAAGCTGTGGTCTTAGCCCCTTCATGTACTTTACTCTGACTTAAAAGAAACTTTTACACTTGGTACTGTTCACACTATTCCGGCCAGAAAGCCGAGTCAAGATGACGTTATGCAGGGTTATGGAAAAAGCCATTGCATGTCCCCAGAGTCCACATGTCAGTCAATTAAGCTTTTTTTTTAACAGGTATAATTTTGACAGAGTTAAGATTTATTCATATAGGAAAATGTTCGTTTGTCAAAAAAGGAAAAGATTATTTTGCTTTCCAGAATTGGCCTGACAAAGTCATTGTTTGCATTTTTGTTTTTGGCATTAAAAATATAATACTTTCTAAGAGCGTTCCGTGTATTGGAATCTCTTCTGACTCCAGGATTTCATAGAATGAGAAAAGGATTGTCAGGGAAATCAGAAACTTAAATTAAAAGTTTAATTCCCTGAACAGTCGAAACAATTGTGGGTGAGGAAAAGAAAGAATATTTTCCTCAATAAAGGTTTCCTTAGAAAAAGGAAATACAATTTGTATCATTTGATCCCTAACCACTTTGTCTTTCGGAAGTTATGCATAAAAAGATTTTGTTATTTTCCTCTTAATTTCTAAGGCTTACAGACTAAATGGTTTCAGAAAATAATCTTTCTTGCGATTTAAAAGTAAAAGAAGGGGAAAATGATGAATAAGAAGAGAGACATGGTGACAGAGCAAGCCTTTGATACCATTATAATCCTCCTTTCTACACTTACTAGTTTTAATCGTTAGCAGTAACTCATTCATTTCTATAAATACTAAAGTGTGAGTAGGGAAAAAGTGGTTTCTGGAAACACTTACGCCAGCATAAAGCTAGTGTATTATAGGACTAAGCCTGCTTATTGCATAAATAATCGAGAGCTGGTATCTGTCCGGAAGAACTCAAAACGAATACACTGCTACTTGACCTTATATGTAGTCCCAAGTAGTATGCCCAGCCTCAGGGAAAGCATCCGAGCAAAATAAACCTTCTAAGAACCATTTTTGAAATTACTTTACACTTCTTTTTAGGGAGAGAATGCCTTCGGTGTGAAGGTTAAGAAAAATGATAAAATACCTCTTTTTCCTTAAAAGAATCTTAAAGAAGAATGCAGCCTGTACCTCTCTGATCACTTCTGTAGCGAGAGGCAGCAGTCGCGACTGCCCTTTATGCTGAGGCGCCAGGCTCGGAATCATGGCGAAAGACCGCCTCCCACAGTCGTTGCCATGGATACAAGCTGTGCTCTTGCTCGCATCTCGGATGACAGTTACTCCCGACAATGCAAGCGCCGTGCTCTTTACGAGGCATTTTGTATGTAATGTTTACTTCAATCCTCACAATCTTTACACCGAGGAAGGAGGGTTTTACTCTCCCTATATTCCCAGTGAGGGAGTCACACACCCAGTGAGCTTAATTCGTTTCCCGAGGTGCCCTGGCTTTAAGGAACGGAAGCGTGTGATGTGAACCCAGTACTGTCTTTCGCTGAAAGCTGTGGTCTTAGCCCCTTCATGTACTTTACTCTGACTTAAAAGAAACTTTTACACTTGGTACTGTTCACACTATTCCGGCCAGAAAGCCGAGTCAAGATGACGTTATGCAGGGTTATGGAAAAAGCCATTGCATGTCCCCAGAGTCCACATGTCAAAAAAATTTTCCATACTAAATATTTTCCGTATTTCCCATCTTAAATATGAATTCTGAGAAGAGAACTTTTGCTAAGATGTCAAATGCATTCAGAAGGAACAGCAGTTGTACAAACTGCGTTTTTACACCCTAAAACACTAAGAAGGAATCGGGCAAAACCGTTTTATGCTCCCCTGCATGGGTCGCTTTTGATTAAATTTCACGGATTCAGTCAATTAAGCTTTTTTTTTAACAGGTATAATTTTGACAGAGTTAAGATTTATTCATATAGGAAAATGTTCGTTTGTCAAAAAAGGAAAAGATTATTTTGCTTTCCAGAATTGGCCTGACAAAGTCATTGTTTGCATTTTTGTTTTTGGCATTAAAAATATAATACTTTCTAAGAGCGTTCCGTGTATTGGAATCTCTTCTGACTCCAGGATTTCATAGAATGAGAAAAGGATTGTCAGGGAAATCAGAAACTTAAATTAAAAGTTTAATTCCCTGAACAGTCGAAACAATTGTGGGTGAGGAAAAGAAAGAATATTTTCCTCAATAAAGGTTTCCTTAGAAAAAGGAAATACAATTTGTATCATTTGATCCCTAACCACTTTGTCTTTCGGAAGTTATGCATAAAAAGATTTTGTTATTTTCCTCTTAATTTCTAAGGCTTACAGACTAAATGGTTTCAGAAAATAATCTTTCTTGCGATTTAAAAGTAAAAGAAGGGGAAAATGATGAATAAGAAGAGAGACATGGTGACAGAGCAAGCCTTTGATACCATTATAATCCTCCTTTCTACACTTACTAGTTTTAATCGTTAGCAGTAACTCATTCATTTCTATAAATACTAAAGTGTGAGTAGGGAAAAAGTGGTTTCTGGAAACACTTACGCCAGCATAAAGCTAGTGTATTATAGGACTAAGCCTGCTTATTGCATAAATAATCGAGAGCTGGTATCTGTCCGGAAGAACTCAAAACGAATACACTGCTACTTGACCTTATATGTAGTCCCAAGTAGTATGCCCAGCCTCAGGGAAAGCATCCGAGCAAAATAAACCTTCTAAGAACCATTTTTGAAATTACTTTACACTTCTTTTTAGGGAGAGAATGCCTTCGGTGTGAAGGTTAAGAAAAATGATAAAATACCTCTTTTTCCTTAAAAGAATCTTAAAGAAGAATGCAGCCTGTACCTCTCTGATCACTTCTGTAGCGAGAGGCAGCAGTCGCGACTGCCCTTTATGCTGAGGCGCCAGGCTCGGAATCATGGCGAAAGACCGCCTCCCACAGTCGTTGCCATGGATACAAGCTGTGCTCTTGCTCGCATCTCGGATGACAGTTACTCCCGACAATGCAAGCGCCGTGCTCTTTACGAGGCATTTTGTATGTAATGTTTACTTCAATCCTCACAATCTTTACACCGAGGAAGGAGGGTTTTACTCTCCCTATATTCCCAGTGAGGGAGTCACACACCCAGTGAGCTTAATTCGTTTCCCGAGGTGCCCTGGCTTTAAGGAACGGAAGCGTGTGATGTGAACCCAGTACTGTCTTTCGCTGAAAGCTGTGGTCTTAGCCCCTTCATGTACTTTACTCTGACTTAAAAGAAACTTTTACACTTGGTACTGTTCACACTATTCCGGCCAGAAAGCCGAGTCAAGATGACGTTATGCAGGGTTATGGAAAAAGCCATTGCATGTCCCCAGAGTCCACATGTCAAAAAAATTTTCCATACTAAATATTTTCCGTATTTCCCATCTTAAATATGAATTCTGAGAAGAGAACTTTTGCTAAGATGTCAAATGCATTCAGAAGGAACAGCAGTTGTACAAACTGCGTTTTTACACCCTAAAACACTAAGAAGGAATCGGGCAAAACCGTTTTATGCTCCCCTGCATGGGTCGCTTTTGATTAAATTTCACGGATTCAGTCAATTAAGCTTTTTTTTTAACAGGTATAATTTTGACAGAGTTAAGATTTATTCATATAGGAAAATGTTCGTTTGTCAAAAAAGGAAAAGATTATTTTGCTTTCCAGAATTGGCCTGACAAAGTCATTGTTTGCATTTTTGTTTTTGGCATTAAAAATATAATACTTTCTAAGAGCGTTCCGTGTATTGGAATCTCTTCTGACTCCAGGATTTCATAGAATGAGAAAAGGATTGTCAGGGAAATCAGAAACTTAAATTAAAAGTTTAATTCCCTGAACAGTCGAAACAATTGTGGGTGAGGAAAAGAAAGAATATTTTCCTCAATAAAGGTTTCCTTAGAAAAAGGAAATACAATTTGTATCATTTGATCCCTAACCACTTTGTCTTTCGGAAGTTATGCATAAAAAGATTTTGTTATTTTCCTCTTAATTTCTAAGGCTTACAGACTAAATGGTTTCAGAAAATAATCTTTCTTGCGATTTAAAAGTAAAAGAAGGGGAAAATGATGAATAAGAAGAGAGACATGGTGACAGAGCAAGCCTTTGATACCATTATAATCCTCCTTTCTACACTTACTAGTTTTAATCGTTAGCAGTAACTCATTCATTTCTATAAATACTAAAGTGTGAGTAGGGAAAAAGTGGTTTCTGGAAACACTTACGCCAGCATAAAGCTAGTGTATTATAGGACTAAGCCTGCTTATTGCATAAATAATCGAGAGCTGGTATCTGTCCGGAAGAACTCAAAACGAATACACTGCTACTTGACCTTATATGTAGTCCCAAGTAGTATGCCCAGCCTCAGGGAAAGCATCCGAGCAAAATAAACCTTCTAAGAACCATTTTTGAAATTACTTTACACTTCTTTTTAGGGAGAGAATGCCTTCGGTGTGAAGGTTAAGAAAAATGATAAAATACCTCTTTTTCCTTAAAAGAATCTTAAAGAAGAATGCAGCCTGTACCTCTCTGATCACTTCTGTAGCGAGAGGCAGCAGTCGCGACTGCCCTTTATGCTGAGGCGCCAGGCTCGGAATCATGGCGAAAGACCGCCTCCCACAGTCGTTGCCATGGATACAAGCTGTGCTCTTGCTCGCATCTCGGATGACAGTTACTCCCGACAATGCAAGCGCCGTGCTCTTTACGAGGCATTTTGTATGTAATGTTTACTTCAATCCTCACAATCTTTACACCGAGGAAGGAGGGTTTTACTCTCCCTATATTCCCAGTGAGGGAGTCACACACCCAGTGAGCTTAATTCGTTTCCCGAGGTGCCCTGGCTTTAAGGAACGGAAGCGTGTGATGTGAACCCAGTACTGTCTTTCGCTGAAAGCTGTGGTCTTAGCCCCTTCATGTACTTTACTCTGACTTAAAAGAAACTTTTACACTTGGTACTGTTCACACTATTCCGGCCAGAAAGCCGAGTCAAGATGACGTTATGCAGGGTTATGGAAAAAGCCATTGCATGTCCCCAGAGTCCACATGTCAAAAAAATTTTCCATACTAAATATTTTCCGTATTTCCCATCTTAAATATGAATTCTGAGAAGAGAACTTTTGCTAAGATGTCAAATGCATTCAGAAGGAACAGCAGTTGTACAAACTGCGTTTTTACACCCTAAAACACTAAGAAGGAATCGGGCAAAACCGTTTTATGCTCCCCTGCATGGGTCGCTTTTGATTAAATTTCACGGATTCAGTCAATTAAGCTTTTTTTTTAACAGGTATAATTTTGACAGAGTTAAGATTTATTCATATAGGAAAATGTTCGTTTGTCAAAAAAGGAAAAGATTATTTTGCTTTCCAGAATTGGCCTGACAAAGTCATTGTTTGCATTTTTGTTTTTGGCATTAAAAATATAATACTTTCTAAGAGCGTTCCGTGTATTGGAATCTCTTCTGACTCCAGGATTTCATAGAATGAGAAAAGGATTGTCAGGGAAATCAGAAACTTAAATTAAAAGTTTAATTCCCTGAACAGTCGAAACAATTGTGGGTGAGGAAAAGAAAGAATATTTTCCTCAATAAAGGTTTCCTTAGAAAAAGGAAATACAATTTGTATCATTTGATCCCTAACCACTTTGTCTTTCGGAAGTTATGCATAAAAAGATTTTGTTATTTTCCTCTTAATTTCTAAGGCTTACAGACTAAATGGTTTCAGAAAATAATCTTTCTTGCGATTTAAAAGTAAAAGAAGGGGAAAATGATGAATAAGAAGAGAGACATGGTGACAGAGCAAGCCTTTGATACCATTATAATCCTCCTTTCTACACTTACTAGTTTTAATCGTTAGCAGTAACTCATTCATTTCTATAAATACTAAAGTGTGAGTAGGGAAAAAGTGGTTTCTGGAAACACTTACGCCAGCATAAAGCTAGTGTATTATAGGACTAAGCCTGCTTATTGCATAAATAATCGAGAGCTGGTATCTGTCCGGAAGAACTCAAAACGAATACACTGCTACTTGACCTTATATGTAGTCCCAAGTAGTATGCCCAGCCTCAGGGAAAGCATCCGAGCAAAATAAACCTTCTAAGAACCATTTTTGAAATTACTTTACACTTCTTTTTAGGGAGAGAATGCCTTCGGTGTGAAGGTTAAGAAAAATGATAAAATACCTCTTTTTCCTTAAAAGAATCTTAAAGAAGAATGCAGCCTGTACCTCTCTGATCACTTCTGTAGCGAGAGGCAGCAGTCGCGACTGCCCTTTATGCTGAGGCGCCAGGCTCGGAATCATGGCGAAAGACCGCCTCCCACAGTCGTTGCCATGGATACAAGCTGTGCTCTTGCTCGCATCTCGGATGACAGTTACTCCCGACAATGCAAGCGCCGTGCTCTTTACGAGGCATTTTGTATGTAATGTTTACTTCAATCCTCACAATCTTTACACCGAGGAAGGAGGGTTTTACTCTCCCTATATTCCCAGTGAGGGAGTCACACACCCAGTGAGCTTAATTCGTTTCCCGAGGTGCCCTGGCTTTAAGGAACGGAAGCGTGTGATGTGAACCCAGTACTGTCTTTCGCTGAAAGCTGTGGTCTTAGCCCCTTCATGTACTTTACTCTGACTTAAAAGAAACTTTTACACTTGGTACTGTTCACACTATTCCGGCCAGAAAGCCGAGTCAAGATGACGTTATGCAGGGTTATGGAAAAAGCCATTGCATGTCCCCAGAGTCCACATGTCAAAAAAATTTTCCATACTAAATATTTTCCGTATTTCCCATCTTAAATATGAATTCTGAGAAGAGAACTTTTGCTAAGATGTCAAATGCATTCAGAAGGAACAGCAGTTGTACAAACTGCGTTTTTACACCCTAAAACACTAAGAAGGAATCGGGCAAAACCGTTTTATGCTCCCCTGCATGGGTCGCTTTTGATTAAATTTCACGGATTCAGTCAATTAAGCTTTTTTTTTAACAGGTATAATTTTGACAGAGTTAAGATTTATTCATATAGGAAAATGTTCGTTTGTCAAAAAAGGAAAAGATTATTTTGCTTTCCAGAATTGGCCTGACAAAGTCATTGTTTGCATTTTTGTTTTTGGCATTAAAAATATAATACTTTCTAAGAGCGTTCCGTGTATTGGAATCTCTTCTGACTCCAGGATTTCATAGAATGAGAAAAGGATTGTCAGGGAAATCAGAAACTTAAATTAAAAGTTTAATTCCCTGAACAGTCGAAACAATTGTGGGTGAGGAAAAGAAAGAATATTTTCCTCAATAAAGGTTTCCTTAGAAAAAGGAAATACAATTTGTATCATTTGATCCCTAACCACTTTGTCTTTCGGAAGTTATGCATAAAAAGATTTTGTTATTTTCCTCTTAATTTCTAAGGCTTACAGACTAAATGGTTTCAGAAAATAATCTTTCTTGCGATTTAAAAGTAAAAGAAGGGGAAAATGATGAATAAGAAGAGAGACATGGTGACAGAGCAAGCCTTTGATACCATTATAATCCTCCTTTCTACACTTACTAGTTTTAATCGTTAGCAGTAACTCATTCATTTCTATAAATACTAAAGTGTGAGTAGGGAAAAAGTGGTTTCTGGAAACACTTACGCCAGCATAAAGCTAGTGTATTATAGGACTAAGCCTGCTTATTGCATAAATAATCGAGAGCTGGTATCTGTCCGGAAGAACTCAAAACGAATACACTGCTACTTGACCTTATATGTAGTCCCAAGTAGTATGCCCAGCCTCAGGGAAAGCATCCGAGCAAAATAAACCTTCTAAGAACCATTTTTGAAATTACTTTACACTTCTTTTTAGGGAGAGAATGCCTTCGGTGTGAAGGTTAAGAAAAATGATAAAATACCTCTTTTTCCTTAAAAGAATCTTAAAGAAGAATGCAGCCTGTACCTCTCTGATCACTTCTGTAGCGAGAGGCAGCAGTCGCGACTGCCCTTTATGCTGAGGCGCCAGGCTCGGAATCATGGCGAAAGACCGCCTCCCACAGTCGTTGCCATGGATACAAGCTCTGCTCTTGCTCGCATCTCGGATGACAGTTACTCCCGACAATGCAAGCGCCGTGCTCTTTACGAGGCATTTTGTATGTAATGTTTACTTCAATCCTCACAATCTTTACACCGAGGAAGGAGGGTTTTACTCTCCCTATATTCCCAGTGAGGGAGTCACACACCCAGTGAGCTTAATTCGTTTCCCGAGGTGCCCTGGCTTTAAGGAACGGAAGCGTGTGATGTGAACCCAGTACTGTCTTTCGCTGAAAGCTGTGGTCTTAGCCCCTTCATGTACTTTACTCTGACTTAAAAGAAACTTTTACACTTGGTACTGTTCACACTATTCCGGCCAGAAAGCAAAGTCAAGATGACGTTATGCAGGGTTATGGAAAAAGCCATTGCATGTCCCCAGAGTCCACATGTCAAAAAAATTTTCCATACTAAATATTTTCCGTATTTCCCATCTTAAATATGAATTCTGAGAAGAGAACTTTTGCTAAGATGTCAAATGCATTCAGAAGGAACAGCAGTTGTACAAACTGCGTTTTTACACCCTAAAACACTAAGAAGGAATCGGGCAAAACCGTTTTATGCTCCCCTGCATGGGTCGCTTTTGATTAAATTTCACGGATTCAGTCAATTAAGCTTTTTTTTTAACAGGTATAATTTTGACAGAGTTAAGATTTATTCATATAGGAAAATGTTCGTTTGTCAAAAAAGGAAAAGATTATTTTGCTTTCCAGAATTGGCCTGACAAAGTCATTGTTTGCATTTTTGTTTTTGGCATTAAAAATATAATACTTTCTAAGAGCGTTCCGTGTATTGGAATCTCTTCTGACTCCAGGATTTCATAGAATGAGAAAAGGATTGTCAGGGAAATCAGAAACTTAAATTAAAAGTTTAATTCCCTGAACAGTCGAAACAATTGTGGGTGAGGAAAAGAAAGAATATTTTCCTCAATAAAGGTTTCCTTAGAAAAAGGAAATACAATTTGTATCATTTGATCCCTAACCACTTTGTCTTTCGGAAGTTATGCATAAAAAGATTTTGTTATTTTCCTCTTAATTTCTAAGGCTTACAGACTAAATGGTTTCAGAAAATAATCTTTCTTGCGATTTAAAAGTAAAAGAAGGGGAAAATGATGAATAAGAAGAGAGACATGGTGACAGAGCAAGCCTTTGATACCATTATAATCCTCCTTTCTACACTTACTAGTTTTAATCGTTAGCAGTAACTCATTCATTTCTATAAATACTAAAGTGTGAGTAGGGAAAAAGTGGTTTCTGGAAACACTTACGCCAGCATAAAGCTAGTGTATTATAGGACTAAGCCTGCTTATTGCATAAATAATCGAGAGCTGGTATCTGTCCGGAAGAACTCAAAACGAATACACTGCTACTTGACCTTATATGTAGTCCCAAGTAGTATGCCCAGCCTCAGGGAAAGCATCCGAGCAAAATAAACCTTCTAAGAACCATTTTTGAAATTACTTTACACTTCTTTTTAGGGAGAGAATGCCTTCGGTGTGAAGGTTAAGAAAAATGATAAAATACCTCTTTTTCCTTAAAAGAATCTTAAAGAAGAATGCAGCCTGTACCTCTCTGATCACTTCTGTAGCGAGAGGCAGCAGTCGCGACTGCCCTTTATGCTGAGGCGCCAGGCTCGGAATCATGGCGAAAGACCGCCTCCCACAGTCGTTGCCATGGATACAAGCTGTGCTCTTGCTCGCATCTCGGATGACAGTTACTCCCGACAATGCAAGCGCCGTGCTCTTTACGAGGCATTTTGTATGTAATGTTTACTTCAATCCTCACAATCTTTACACCGAGGAAGGAGGGTTTTACTCTCCCTATATTCCCAGTGAGGGAGTCACACACCCAGTGAGCTTAATTCGTTTCCCGAGGTGCCCTGGCTTTAAGGAACGGAAGCGTGTGATGTGAACCCAGTACTGTCTTTCGCTGAAAGCTGTGGTCTTAGCCCCTTCATGTACTTTACTCTGACTTAAAAGAAACTTTTACACTTGGTACTGTTCACACTATTCCGGCCAGAAAGCCGAGTCAAGATGACGTTATGCAGGGTTATGGAAAAAGCCATTGCATGTCCCCAGAGTCCACATGTCAAAAAAATTTTCCATACTAAATATTTTCCGTATTTCCCATCTTAAATATGAATTCTGAGAAGAGAACTTTTGCTAAGATGTCAAATGCATTCAGAAGGAACAGCAGTTGTACAAACTGCGTTTTTACACCCTAAAACACTAAGAAGGAATCGGGCAAAACCGTTTTATGCTCCCCTGCATGGGTCGCTTTTGATTAAATTTCACGGATTCAGTCAATTAAGCTTTTTTTTTAACAGGTATAATTTTGACAGAGTTAAGATTTATTCATATAGGAAAATGTTCGTTTGTCAAAAAAGGAAAAGATTATTTTGCTTTCCAGAATTGGCCTGACAAAGTCATTGTTTGCATTTTTGTTTTTGGCATTAAAAATATAATACTTTCTAAGAGCGTTCCGTGTATTGGAATCTCTTCTGACTCCAGGATTTCATAGAATGAGAAAAGGATTGTCAGGGAAATCAGAAACTTAAATTAAAAGTTTAATTCCCTGAACAGTCGAAACAATTGTGGGTGAGGAAAAGAAAGAATATTTTCCTCAATAAAGGTTTCCTTAGAAAAAGGAAATACAATTTGTATCATTTGATCCCTAACCACTTTGTCTTTCGGAAGTTATGCATAAAAAGATTTTGTTATTTTCCTCTTAATTTCTAAGGCTTACAGACTAAATGGTTTCAGAAAATAATCTTTCTTGCGATTTAAAAGTAAAAGAAGGGGAAAATGATGAATAAGAAGAGAGACATGGTGACAGAGCAAGCCTTTGATACCATTATAATCCTCCTTTCTACACTTACTAGTTTTAATCGTTAGCAGTAACTCATTCATTTCTATAAATACTAAAGTGTGAGTAGGGAAAAAGTGGTTTCTGGAAACACTTACGCCAGCATAAAGCTAGTGTATTATAGGACTAAGCCTGCTTATTGCATAAATAATCGAGAGCTGGTATCTGTCCGGAAGAACTCAAAACGAATACACTGCTACTTGACCTTATATGTAGTCCCAAGTAGTATGCCCAGCCTCAGGGAAAGCATCCGAGCAAAATAAACCTTCTAAGAACCATTTTTGAAATTACTTTACACTTCTTTTTAGGGAGAGAATGCCTTCGGTGTGAAGGTTAAGAAAAATGATAAAATACCTCTTTTTCCTTAAAAGAATCTTAAAGAAGAATGCAGCCTGTACCTCTCTGATCACTTCTGTAGCGAGAGGCAGCAGTCGCGACTGCCCTTTATGCTGAGGCGCCAGGCTCGGAATCATGGCGAAAGACCGCCTCCCACAGTCGTTGCCATGGATACAAGCTCTGCTCTTGCTCGCATCTCGGATGACAGTTACTCCCGACAATGCAAGCGCCGTGCTCTTTACGAGGCATTTTGTATGTAATGTTTACTTCAATCCTCACAATCTTTACACCGAGGAAGGAGGGTTTTACTCTCCCTATATTCCCAGTGAGGGAGTCACACACCCAGTGAGCTTAATTCGTTTCCCGAGGTGCCCTGGCTTTAAGGAACGGAAGCGTGTGATGTGAACCCAGTACTGTCTTTCGCTGAAAGCTGTGGTCTTAGCCCCTTCATGTACTTTACTCTGACTTAAAAGAAACTTTTACACTTGGTACTGTTCACACTATTCCGGCCAGAAAGCCGAGTCAAGATGACGTTATGCAGGGTTATGGAAAAAGCCATTGCATGTCCCCAGAGTCCACATGTCAGTCAATTAAGCTTTTTTTTTAACAGGTATAATTTTGACAGAGTTAAGATTTATTCATATAGGAAAATGTTCGTTTGTCAAAAAAGGAAAAGATTATTTTGCTTTCCAGAATTGGCCTGACAAAGTCATTGTTTGCATTTTTGTTTTTGGCATTAAAAATATAATACTTTCTAAGAGCGTTCCGTGTATTGGAATCTCTTCTGACTCCAGGATTTCATAGAATGAGAAAAGGATTGTCAGGGAAATCAGAAACTTAAATTAAAAGTTTAATTCCCTGAACAGTCGAAACAATTGTGGGTGAGGAAAAGAAAGAATATTTTCCTCAATAAAGGTTTCCTTAGAAAAAGGAAATACAATTTGTATCATTTGATCCCTAACCACTTTGTCTTTCGGAAGTTATGCATAAAAAGATTTTGTTATTTTCCTCTTAATTTCTAAGGCTTACAGACTAAATGGTTTCAGAAAATAATCTTTCTTGCGATTTAAAAGTAAAAGAAGGGGAAAATGATGAATAAGAAGAGAGACATGGTGACAGAGCAAGCCTTTGATACCATTATAATCCTCCTTTCTACACTTACTAGTTTTAATCGTTAGCAGTAACTCATTCATTTCTATAAATACTAAAGTGTGAGTAGGGAAAAAGTGGTTTCTGGAAACACTTACGCCAGCATAAAGCTAGTGTATTATAGGACTAAGCCTGCTTATTGCATAAATAATCGAGAGCTGGTATCTGTCCGGAAGAACTCAAAACGAATACACTGCTACTTGACCTTATATGTAGTCCCAAGTAGTATGCCCAGCCTCAGGGAAAGCATCCGAGCAAAATAAACCTTCTAAGAACCATTTTTGAAATTACTTTACACTTCTTTTTAGGGAGAGAATGCCTTCGGTGTGAAGGTTAAGAAAAATGATAAAATACCTCTTTTTCCTTAAAAGAATCTTAAAGAAGAATGCAGCCTGTACCTCTCTGATCACTTCTGTAGCGAGAGGCAGCAGTCGCGACTGCCCTTTATGCTGAGGCGCCAGGCTCGGAATCATGGCGAAAGACCGCCTCCCACAGTCGTTGCCATGGATACAAGCTGTGCTCTTGCTCGCATCTCGGATGACAGTTACTCCCGACAATGCAAGCGCCGTGCTCTTTACGAGGCATTTTGTATGTAATGTTTACTTCAATCCTCACAATCTTTACACCGAGGAAGGAGGGTTTTACTCTCCCTATATTCCCAGTGAGGGAGTCACACACCCAGTGAGCTTAATTCGTTTCCCGAGGTGCCCTGGCTTTAAGGAACGGAAGCGTGTGATGTGAACCCAGTACTGTCTTTCGCTGAAAGCTGTGGTCTTAGCCACTTCATGTACTTTACTCTGACTTAAAAGAAACTTTTACACTTGGTACTGTTCACACTATTCCGGCCAGAAAGCCGAGTCAAGATGACGTTATGCAGGGTTATGGAAAAAGCCATTGCATGTCCCCAGAGTCCACATGTCAAAAAAATTTTCCATACTAAATATTTTCCGTATTTCCCATCTTAAATATGAATTCTGAGAAGAGAACTTTTGCTAAGATGTCAAATGCATTCAGAAGGAACAGCAGTTGTACAAACTGCGTTTTTACACCCTAAAACACTAAGAAGGAATCGGGCAAAACCGTTTTATGCTCCCCTGCATGGGTCGCTTTTGATTAAATTTCACGGATTCAGTCAATTAAGCTTTTTTTTTAACAGGTATAATTTTGACAGAGTTAAGATTTATTCGTATAGGAAAATGTTCGTTTGTCAAAAAAGGAAAAGATTATTTTGCTTTCCAGAATTGGCCTGACAAAGTCATTGTTTGCATTTTTGTTTTTGGCATTAAAAATATAATACTTTCTAAGAGCGTTCCGTGTATTGGAATCTCTTCTGACTCCAGGATTTCATAGAATGAGAAAAGGATTGTCAGGGAAATCAGAAACTTAAATTAAAAGTTTAATTCCCTGAACAGTCGAAACAATTGTGGGTGAGGAAAAGAAAGAATATTTTCCTCAATAAAGGTTTCCTTAGAAAAAGGAAATACAATTTGTATCATTTGATCCCTAACCACTTTGTCTTTCGGAAGTTATGCATAAAAAGATTTTGTTATTTTCCTCTTAATTTCTAAGGCTTACAGACTAAATGGTTTCAGAAAATAATCTTCCTTGCGATTTAAAAGTAAAAGAAGGGGAAAATGATGAATAAGAAGAGAGACATGGTGACAGAGCAAGCCTTTGATACCATTATAATCCTCCTTTCTACACTTACTAGTTTTAATCGTTAGCAGTAACTCATTCATTTCTATAAATACTAAAGTGTGAGTAGGGAAAAAGTGGTTTCTGGAAACACTTACGCCAGCATAAAGCTAGTGTATTATAGGACTAAGCCTGCTTATTGCATAAATAATCGAGAGCTGGTATCTGTCCGGAAGAACTCAAAACGAATACACTGCTACTTGACCTTATATGTAGTCCCAAGTAGTATGCCCAGCCTCAGGGAAAGCATCCGAGCAAAATAAACCTTCTAAGAACCATTTTTGAAATTACTTTACACTTCTTTTTAGGGAGAGAATGCCTTCGGTGTGAAGGTTAAGAAAAATGATAAAATACCTCTTTTTCCTTAAAAGAATCTTAAAGAAGAATGCAGCCTGTACCTCTCTGATCACTTCTGTAGCGAGAGGCAGCAGTCGCGACTGCCCTTTATGCTGAGGCGCCAGGCTCGGAATCATGGCGAAAGACCGCCTCCCACAGTCGTTGCCATGGATACAAGCTGTGCTCTTGCTCGCATCTCGGATGACAGTTACTCCCGACAATGCAAGCGCCGTGCTCTTTACGAGGCATTTTGTATGTAATGTTTACTTCAATCCTCACAATCTTTACACCGAGGAAGGAGGGTTTTACTCTCCCTATATTCCCAGTGAGGGAGTCACACACCCAGTGAGCTTAATTCGTTTCCCGAGGTGCCCTGGCTTTAAGGAACGGAAGCGTGTGATGTGAACCCAGTACTGTCTTTCGCTGAAAGCTGTGGTCTTAGCCCCTTCATGTACTTTACTCTGACTTAAAAGAAACTTTTACACTTGGTACTGTTCACACTATTCCGGCCAGAAAGCCGAGTCAAGATGACGTTATGCAGGGTTATGGAAAAAGCCATTGCATGTCCCCAGAGTCCACATGTCAAAAAAATTTTCCATACTAAATATTTTCCGTATTTCCCATCTTAAATATGAATTCTGAGAAGAGAACTTTTGCTAAGATGTCAAATGCATTCAGAAGGAACAGCAGTTGTACAAACTGCGTTTTTACACCCTAAAACACTAAGAAGGAATCGGGCAAAACCGTTTTATGCTCCCCTGCATGGGTCGCTTTTGATTAAATTTCACGGATTCAGTCAATTAAGCTTTTTTTTTAACAGGTATAATTTTGACAGAGTTAAGATTTATTCGTATAGGAAAATGTTCGTTTGTCAAAAAAGGAAAAGATTATTTTGCTTTCCAGAATTGGCCTGACAAAGTCATTGTTTGCATTTTTGTTTTTGGCATTAAAAATATAATACTTTCTAAGAGCGTTCCGTGTATTGGAATCTCTTCTGACTCCAGGATTTCATAGAATGAGAAAAGGATTGTCAGGGAAATCAGAAACTTAAATTAAAAGTTTAATTCCCTGAACAGTCGAAACAATTGTGGGTGAGGAAAAGAAAGAATATTTTCCTCAATAAAGGTTTCCTTAGAAAAAGGAAATACAATTTGTATCATTTGATCCCTAACCACTTTGTCTTTCGGAAGTTATGCATAAAAAGATTTTGTTATTTTCCTCTTAATTTCTAAGGCTTACAGACTAAATGGTTTCAGAAAATAATCTTTCTTGCGATTTAAAAGTAAAAGAAGGGGAAAATGATGAATAAGAAGAGAGACATGGTGACAGAGCAAGCCTTTGATACCATTATAATCCTCCTTTCTACACTTACTAGTTTTAATCGTTAGCAGTAACTCATTCATTTCTATAAATACTAAAGTGTGAGTAGGGAAAAAGTGGTTTCTGGAAACACTTACGCCAGCATAAAGCTAGTGTATTATAGGACTAAGCCTGCTTATTGCATAAATAATCGAGAGCTGGTATCTGTCCGGAAGAACTCAAAACGAATACACTGCTACTTGACCTTATATGTAGTCCCAAGTAGTATGCCCAGCCTCAGGGAAAGCATCCGAGCAAAATAAACCTTCTAAGAAC
This sequence comes from Manis pentadactyla, assembly GCF_030020395.1. NCBI lineage: Eukaryota > Metazoa > Chordata > Mammalia > Pholidota > Manidae > Manis > Manis pentadactyla. The sequence continues at coordinate 25,360,083 of NC_080020.1, read as the reverse complement.
CATTTTTGAAATTACTTTACACTTCTTTTTAGGGAGAGAATGCCTTCGGTGTGAAGGTTAAGAAAAATGATAAAATACCTCTTTTTCCTTAAAAGAATCTTAAAGAAGAATGCAGCCTGTACCTCTCTGATCACTTCTGTAGCGAGAGGCAGCAGTCGCGACTGCCCTTTATGCTGAGGCGCCAGGCTCGGAATCATGGCGAAAGACCGCCTCCCACAGTCGTTGCCATGGATACAAGCTGTGCTCTTGCTCGCATCTCGGATGACAGTTACTCCCGACAATGCAAGCGCCGTGCTCTTTACGAGGCATTTTGTATGTAATGTTTACTTCAATCCTCACAATCTTTACACCGAGGAAGGAGGGTTTTACTCTCCCTATATTCCCAGTGAGGGAGTCACACACCCAGTGAGCTTAATTCGTTTCCCGAGGTGCCCTGGCTTTAAGGAACGGAAGCGTGTGATGTGAACCCAGTACTGTCTTTCGCTGAAAGCTGTGGTCTTAGCCCCTTCATGTACTTTACTCTGACTTAAAAGAAACTTTTACACTTGGTACTGTTCACACTATTCCGGCCAGAAAGCCGAGTCAAGATGACGTTATGCAGGGTTATGGAAAAAGCCATTGCATGTCCCCAGAGTCCACATGTCAAAAAAATTTTCCATACTAAATATTTTCCGTATTTCCCATCTTAAATATGAATTCTGAGAAGAGAACTTTTGCTAAGATGTCAAATGCATTCAGAAGGAACAGCAGTTGTACAAACTGCGTTTTTACACCCTAAAACACTAAGAAGGAATCGGGCAAAACCGTTTTATGCTCCCCTGCATGGGTCGCTTTTGATTAAATTTCACGGATTCAGTCAATTAAGCTTTTTTTTTAACAGGTATAATTTTGACAGAGTTAAGATTTATTCATATAGGAAAATGTTCGTTTGTCAAAAAAGGAAAAGATTATTTTGCTTTCCAGAATTGGCCTGACAAAGTCATTGTTTGCATTTTTGTTTTTGGCATTAAAAATATAATACTTTCTAAGAGCGTTCCGTGTATTGGAATCTCTTCTGACTCCAGGATTTCATAGAATGAGAAAAGGATTGTCAGGGAAATCAGAAACTTAAATTAAAAGTTTAATTCCCTGAACAGTCGAAACAATTGTGGGTGAGGAAAAGAAAGAATATTTTCCTCAATAAAGGTTTCCTTAGAAAAAGGAAATACAATTTGTATCATTTGATCCCTAACCACTTTGTCTTTCGGAAGTTATGCATAAAAAGATTTTGTTATTTTCCTCTTAATTTCTAAGGCTTACAGACTAAATGGTTTCAGAAAATAATCTTTCTTGCGATTTAAAAGTAAAAGAAGGGGAAAATGATGAATAAGAAGAGAGACATGGTGACAGAGCAAGCCTTTGATACCATTATAATCCTCCTTTCTACACTTACTAGTTTTAATCGTTAGCAGTAACTCATTCATTTCTATAAATACTAAAGTGTGAGTAGGGAAAAAGTGGTTTCTGGAAACACTTACGCCAGCATAAAGCTAGTGTATTATAGGACTAAGCCTGCTTATTGCATAAATAATCGAGAGCTGGTATCTGTCCGGAAGAACTCAAAACGAATACACTGCTACTTGACCTTATATGTAGTCCCAAGTAGTATGCCCAGCCTCAGGGAAAGCATCCGAGCAAAATAAACCTTCTAAGAACCATTTTTGAAATTACTTTACACTTCTTTTTAGGGAGAGAATGCCTTCGGTGTGAAGGTTAAGAAAAATGATAAAATACCTCTTTTTCCTTAAAAGAATCTTAAAGAAGAATGCAGCCTGTACCTCTCTGATCACTTCTGTAGCGAGAGGCAGCAGTCGCGACTGCCCTTTATGCTGAGGCGCCAGGCTCGGAATCATGGCGAAAGACCGCCTCCCACAGTCGTTGCCATGGATACAAGCTGTGCTCTTGCTCGCATCTCGGATGACAGTTACTCCCGACAATGCAAGCGCCGTGCTCTTTACGAGGCATTTTGTATGTAATGTTTACTTCAATCCTCACAATCTTTACACCGAGGAAGGAGGGTTTTACTCTCCCTATATTCCCAGTGAGGGAGTCACACACCCAGTGAGCTTAATTCGTTTCCCGAGGTGCCCTGGCTTTAAGGAACGGAAGCGTGTGATGTGAACCCAGTACTGTCTTTCGCTGAAAGCTGTGGTCTTAGCCCCTTCATGTACTTTACTCTGACTTAAAAGAAACTTTTACACTTGGTACTGTTCACACTATTCCGGCCAGAAAGCCGAGTCAAGATGACGTTATGCAGGGTTATGGAAAAAGCCATTGCATGTCCCCAGAGTCCACATGTCAGTCAATTAAGCTTTTTTTTTAACAGGTATAATTTTGACAGAGTTAAGATTTATTCATATAGGAAAATGTTCGTTTGTCAAAAAAGGAAAAGATTATTTTGCTTTCCAGAATTGGCCTGACAAAGTCATTGTTTGCATTTTTGTTTTTGGCATTAAAAATATAATACTTTCTAAGAGCGTTCCGTGTATTGGAATCTCTTCTGACTCCAGGATTTCATAGAATGAGAAAAGGATTGTCAGGGAAATCAGAAACTTAAATTAAAAGTTTAATTCCCTGAACAGTCGAAACAATTGTGGGTGAGGAAAAGAAAGAATATTTTCCTCAATAAAGGTTTCCTTAGAAAAAGGAAATACAATTTGTATCATTTGATCCCTAACCACTTTGTCTTTCGGAAGTTATGCATAAAAAGATTTTGTTATTTTCCTCTTAATTTCTAAGGCTTACAGACTAAATGGTTTCAGAAAATAATCTTTCTTGCGATTTAAAAGTAAAAGAAGGGGAAAATGATGAATAAGAAGAGAGACATGGTGACAGAGCAAGCCTTTGATACCATTATAATCCTCCTTTCTACACTTACTAGTTTTAATCGTTAGCAGTAACTCATTCATTTCTATAAATACTAAAGTGTGAGTAGGGAAAAAGTGGTTTCTGGAAACACTTACGCCAGCATAAAGCTAGTGTATTATAGGACTAAGCCTGCTTATTGCATAAATAATCGAGAGCTGGTATCTGTCCGGAAGAACTCAAAACGAATACACTGCTACTTGACCTTATATGTAGTCCCAAGTAGTATGCCCAGCCTCAGGGAAAGCATCCGAGCAAAATAAACCTTCTAAGAACCATTTTTGAAATTACTTTACACTTCTTTTTAGGGAGAGAATGCCTTCGGTGTGAAGGTTAAGAAAAATGATAAAATACCTCTTTTTCCTTAAAAGAATCTTAAAGAAGAATGCAGCCTGTACCTCTCTGATCACTTCTGTAGCGAGAGGCAGCAGTCGCGACTGCCCTTTATGCTGAGGCGCCAGGCTCGGAATCATGGCGAAAGACCGCCTCCCACAGTCGTTGCCATGGATACAAGCTCTGCTCTTGCTCGCATCTCGGATGACAGTTACTCCCGACAATGCAAGCGCCGTGCTCTTTACGAGGCATTTTGTATGTAATGTTTACTTCAATCCTCACAATCTTTACACCGAGGAAGGAGGGTTTTACTCTCCCTATATTCCCAGTGAGGGAGTCACACACCCAGTGAGCTTAATTCGTTTCCCGAGGTGCCCTGGCTTTAAGGAACGGAAGCGTGTGATGTGAACCCAGTACTGTCTTTCGCTGAAAGCTGTGGTCTTAGCCCCTTCATGTACTTTACTCTGACTTAAAAGAAACTTTTACACTTGGTACTGTTCACACTATTCCGGCCAGAAAGCCGAGTCAAGATGACGTTATGCAGGGTTATGGAAAAAGCCATTGCATGTCCCCAGAGTCCACATGTCAGTCAATTAAGCTTTTTTTTTAACAGGTATAATTTTGACAGAGTTAAGATTTATTCATATAGGAAAATGTTCGTTTGTCAAAAAAGGAAAAGATTATTTTGCTTTCCAGAATTGGCCTGACAAAGTCATTGTTTGCATTTTTGTTTTTGGCATTAAAAATATAATACTTTCTAAGAGCGTTCCGTGTATTGGAATCTCTTCTGACTCCAGGATTTCATAGAATGAGAAAAGGATTGTCAGGGAAATCAGAAACTTAAATTAAAAGTTTAATTCCCTGAACAGTCGAAACAATTGTGGGTGAGGAAAAGAAAGAATATTTTCCTCAATAAAGGTTTCCTTAGAAAAAGGAAATACAATTTGTATCATTTGATCCCTAACCACTTTGTCTTTCGGAAGTTATGCATAAAAAGATTTTGTTATTTTCCTCTTAATTTCTAAGGCTTACAGACTAAATGGTTTCAGAAAATAATCTTTCTTGCGATTTAAAAGTAAAAGAAGGGGAAAATGATGAATAAGAAGAGAGACATGGTGACAGAGCAAGCCTTTGATACCATTATAATCCTCCTTTCTACACTTACTAGTTTTAATCGTTAGCAGTAACTCATTCATTTCTATAAATACTAAAGTGTGAGTAGGGAAAAAGTGGTTTCTGGAAACACTTACGCCAGCATAAAGCTAGTGTATTATAGGACTAAGCCTGCTTATTGCATAAATAATCGAGAGCTGGTATCTGTCCGGAAGAACTCAAAACGAATACACTGCTACTTGACCTTATATGTAGTCCCAAGTAGTATGCCCAGCCTCAGGGAAAGCATCCGAGCAAAATAAACCTTCTAAGAACCATTTTTGAAATTACTTTACACTTCTTTTTAGGGAGAGAATGCCTTCGGTGTGAAGGTTAAGAAAAATGATAAAATACCTCTTTTTCCTTAAAAGAATCTTAAAGAAGAATGCAGCCTGTACCTCTCTGATCACTTCTGTAGCGAGAGGCAGCAGTCGCGACTGCCCTTTATGCTGAGGCGCCAGGCTCGGAATCATGGCGAAAGACCGCCTCCCACAGTCGTTGCCATGGATACAAGCTGTGCTCTTGCTCGCATCTCGGATGACAGTTACTCCCGACAATGCAAGCGCCGTGCTCTTTACGAGGCATTTTGTATGTAATGTTTACTTCAATCCTCACAATCTTTACACCGAGGAAGGAGGGTTTTACTCTCCCTATATTCCCAGTGAGGGAGTCACACACCCAGTGAGCTTAATTCGTTTCCCGAGGTGCCCTGGCTTTAAGGAACGGAAGCGTGTGATGTGAACCCAGTACTGTCTTTCGCTGAAAGCTGTGGTCTTAGCCCCTTCATGTACTTTACTCTGACTTAAAAGAAACTTTTACACTTGGTACTGTTCACACTATTCCGGCCAGAAAGCCGAGTCAAGATGACGTTATGCAGGGTTATGGAAAAAGCCATTGCATGTCCCCAGAGTCCACATGTCAAAAAAATTTTCCATACTAAATATTTTCCGTATTTCCCATCTTAAATATGAATTCTGAGAAGAGAACTTTTGCTAAGATGTCAAATGCATTCAGAAGGAACAGCAGTTGTACAAACTGCGTTTTTACACCCTAAAACACTAAGAAGGAATCGGGCAAAACCGTTTTATGCTCCCCTGCATGGGTCGCTTTTGATTAAATTTCACGGATTCAGTCAATTAAGCTTTTTTTTTAACAGGTATAATTTTGACAGAGTTAAGATTTATTCATATAGGAAAATGTTCGTTTGTCAAAAAAGGAAAAGATTATTTTGCTTTCCAGAATTGGCCTGACAAAGTCATTGTTTGCATTTTTGTTTTTGGCATTAAAAATATAATACTTTCTAAGAGCGTTCCGTGTATTGGAATCTCTTCTGACTCCAGGATTTCATAGAATGAGAAAAGGATTGTCAGGGAAATCAGAAACTTAAATTAAAAGTTTAATTCCCTGAACAGTCGAAACAATTGTGGGTGAGGAAAAGAAAGAATATTTTCCTCAATAAAGGTTTCCTTAGAAAAAGGAAATACAATTTGTATCATTTGATCCCTAACCACTTTGTCTTTCGGAAGTTATGCATAAAAAGATTTTGTTATTTTCCTCTTAATTTCTAAGGCTTACAGACTAAATGGTTTCAGAAAATAATCTTTCTTGCGATTTAAAAGTAAAAGAAGGGGAAAATGATGAATAAGAAGAGAGACATGGTGACAGAGCAAGCCTTTGATACCATTATAATCCTCCTTTCTACACTTACTAGTTTTAATCGTTAGCAGTAACTCATTCATTTCTATAAATACTAAAGTGTGAGTAGGGAAAAAGTGGTTTCTGGAAACACTTACGCCAGCATAAAGCTAGTGTATTATAGGACTAAGCCTGCTTATTGCATAAATAATCGAGAGCTGGTATCTGTCCGGAAGAACTCAAAACGAATACACTGCTACTTGACCTTATATGTAGTCCCAAGTAGTATGCCCAGCCTCAGGGAAAGCATCCGAGCAAAATAAACCTTCTAAGAACCATTTTTGAAATTACTTTACACTTCTTTTTAGGGAGAGAATGCCTTCGGTGTGAAGGTTAAGAAAAATGATAAAATACCTCTTTTTCCTTAAAAGAATCTTAAAGAAGAATGCAGCCTGTACCTCTCTGATCACTTCTGTAGCGAGAGGCAGCAGTCGCGACTGCCCTTTATGCTGAGGCGCCAGGCTCGGAATCATGGCGAAAGACCGCCTCCCACAGTCGTTGCCATGGATACAAGCTGTGCTCTTGCTCGCATCTCGGATGACAGTTACTCCCGACAATGCAAGCGCCGTGCTCTTTACGAGGCATTTTGTATGTAATGTTTACTTCAATCCTCACAATCTTTACACCGAGGAAGGAGGGTTTTACTCTCCCTATATTCCCAGTGAGGGAGTCACACACCCAGTGAGCTTAATTCGTTTCCCGAGGTGCCCTGGCTTTAAGGAACGGAAGCGTGTGATGTGAACCCAGTACTGTCTTTCGCTGAAAGCTGTGGTCTTAGCCCCTTCATGTACTTTACTCTGACTTAAAAGAAACTTTTACACTTGGTACTGTTCACACTATTCCGGCCAGAAAGCCGAGTCAAGATGACGTTATGCAGGGTTATGGAAAAAGCCATTGCATGTCCCCAGAGTCCACATGTCAGTCAATTAAGCTTTTTTTTTAACAGGTATAATTTTGACAGAGTTAAGATTTATTCATATAGGAAAATGTTCGTTTGTCAAAAAAGGAAAAGATTATTTTGCTTTCCAGAATTGGCCTGACAAAGTCATTGTTTGCATTTTTGTTTTTGGCATTAAAAATATAATACTTTCTAAGAGCGTTCCGTGTATTGGAATCTCTTCTGACTCCAGGATTTCATAGAATGAGAAAAGGATTGTCAGGGAAATCAGAAACTTAAATTAAAAGTTTAATTCCCTGAACAGTCGAAACAATTGTGGGTGAGGAAAAGAAAGAATATTTTCCTCAATAAAGGTTTCCTTAGAAAAAGGAAATACAATTTGTATCATTTGATCCCTAACCACTTTGTCTTTCGGAAGTTATGCATAAAAAGATTTTGTTATTTTCCTCTTAATTTCTAAGGCTTACAGACTAAATGGTTTCAGAAAATAATCTTTCTTGCGATTTAAAAGTAAAAGAAGGGGAAAATGATGAATAAGAAGAGAGACATGGTGACAGAGCAAGCCTTTGATACCATTATAATCCTCCTTTCTACACTTACTAGTTTTAATCGTTAGCAGTAACTCATTCATTTCTATAAATACTAAAGTGTGAGTAGGGAAAAAGTGGTTTCTGGAAACACTTACGCCAGCATAAAGCTAGTGTATTATAGGACTAAGCCTGCTTATTGCATAAATAATCGAGAGCTGGTATCTGTCCGGAAGAACTCAAAACGAATACACTGCTACTTGACCTTATATGTAGTCCCAAGTAGTATGCCCAGCCTCAGGGAAAGCATCCGAGCAAAATAAACCTTCTAAGAACCATTTTTGAAATTACTTTACACTTCTTTTTAGGGAGAGAATGCCTTCGGTGTGAAGGTTAAGAAAAATGATAAAATACCTCTTTTTCCTTAAAAGAATCTTAAAGAAGAATGCAGCCTGTACCTCTCTGATCACTTCTGTAGCGAGAGGCAGCAGTCGCGACTGCCCTTTATGCTGAGGCGCCAGGCTCGGAATCATGGCGAAAGACCGCCTCCCACAGTCGTTGCCATGGATACAAGCTGTGCTCTTGCTCGCATCTCGGATGACAGTTACTCCCGACAATGCAAGCGCCGTGCTCTTTACGAGGCATTTTGTATGTAATGTTTACTTCAATCCTCACAATCTTTACACCGAGGAAGGAGGGTTTTACTCTCCCTATATTCCCAGTGAGGGAGTCACACACCCAGTGAGCTTAATTCGTTTCCCGAGGTGCCCTGGCTTTAAGGAACGGAAGCGTGTGATGTGAACCCAGTACTGTCTTTCGCTGAAAGCTGTGGTCTTAGCCCCTTCATGTACTTTACTCTGACTTAAAAGAAACTTTTACACTTGGTACTGTTCACACTATTCCGGCCAGAAAGCCGAGTCAAGATGACGTTATGCAGGGTTATGGAAAAAGCCATTGCATGTCCCCAGAGTCCACATGTCAAAAAAATTTTCCATACTAAATATTTTCCGTATTTCCCATCTTAAATATGAATTCTGAGAAGAGAACTTTTGCTAAGATGTCAAATGCATTCAGAAGGAACAGCAGTTGTACAAACTGCGTTTTTACACCCTAAAACACTAAGAAGGAATCGGGCAAAACCGTTTTATGCTCCCCTGCATGGGTCGCTTTTGATTAAATTTCACGGATTCAGTCAATTAAGCTTTTTTTTTAACAGGTATAATTTTGACAGAGTTAAGATTTATTCATATAGGAAAATGTTCGTTTGTCAAAAAAGGAAAAGATTATTTTGCTTTCCAGAATTGGCCTGACAAAGTCATTGTTTGCATTTTTGTTTTTGGCATTAAAAATATAATACTTTCTAAGAGCGTTCCGTGTATTGGAATCTCTTCTGACTCCAGGATTTCATAGAATGAGAAAAGGATTGTCAGGGAAATCAGAAACTTAAATTAAAAGTTTAATTCCCTGAACAGTCGAAACAATTGTGGGTGAGGAAAAGAAAGAATATTTTCCTCAATAAAGGTTTCCTTAGAAAAAGGAAATACAATTTGTATCATTTGATCCCTAACCACTTTGTCTTTCGGAAGTTATGCATAAAAAGATTTTGTTATTTTCCTCTTAATTTCTAAGGCTTACAGACTAAATGGTTTCAGAAAATAATCTTTCTTGCGATTTAAAAGTAAAAGAAGGGGAAAATGATGAATAAGAAGAGAGACATGGTGACAGAGCAAGCCTTTGATACCATTATAATCCTCCTTTCTACACTTACTAGTTTTAATCGTTAGCAGTAACTCATTCATTTCTATAAATACTAAAGTGTGAGTAGGGAAAAAGTGGTTTCTGGAAACACTTACGCCAGCATAAAGCTAGTGTATTATAGGACTAAGCCTGCTTATTGCATAAATAATCGAGAGCTGGTATCTGTCCGGAAGAACTCAAAACGAATACACTGCTACTTGACCTTATATGTAGTCCCAAGTAGTATGCCCAGCCTCAGGGAAAGCATCCGAGCAAAATAAACCTTCTAAGAACCATTTTTGAAATTACTTTACACTTCTTTTTAGGGAGAGAATGCCTTCGGTGTGAAGGTTAAGAAAAATGATAAAATACCTCTTTTTCCTTAAAAGAATCTTAAAGAAGAATGCAGCCTGTACCTCTCTGATCACTTCTGTAGCGAGAGGCAGCAGTCGCGACTGCCCTTTATGCTGAGGCGCCAGGCTCGGAATCATGGCGAAAGACCGCCTCCCACAGTCGTTGCCATGGATACAAGCTGTGCTCTTGCTCGCATCTCGGATGACAGTTACTCCCGACAATGCAAGCGCCGTGCTCTTTACGAGGCATTTTGTATGTAATGTTTACTTCAATCCTCACAATCTTTACACCGAGGAAGGAGGGTTTTACTCTCCCTATATTCCCAGTGAGGGAGTCACACACCCAGTGAGCTTAATTCGTTTCCCGAGGTGCCCTGGCTTTAAGGAACGGAAGCGTGTGATGTGAACCCAGTACTGTCTTTCGCTGAAAGCTGTGGTCTTAGCCCCTTCATGTACTTTACTCTGACTTAAAAGAAACTTTTACACTTGGTACTGTTCACACTATTCCGGCCAGAAAGCCGAGTCAAGATGACGTTATGCAGGGTTATGGAAAAAGCCATTGCATGTCCCCAGAGTCCACATGTCAAAAAAATTTTCCATACTAAATATTTTCCGTATTTCCCATCTTAAATATGAATTCTGAGAAGAGAACTTTTGCTAAGATGTCAAATGCATTCAGAAGGAACAGCAGTTGTACAAACTGCGTTTTTACACCCTAAAACACTAAGAAGGAATCGGGCAAAACCGTTTTATGCTCCCCTGCATGGGTCGCTTTTGATTAAATTTCACGGATTCAGTCAATTAAGCTTTTTTTTTAACAGGTATAATTTTGACAGAGTTAAGATTTATTCATATAGGAAAATGTTCGTTTGTCAAAAAAGGAAAAGATTATTTTGCTTTCCAGAATTGGCCTGACAAAGTCATTGTTTGCATTTTTGTTTTTGGCATTAAAAATATAATACTTTCTAAGAGCGTTCCGTGTATTGGAATCTCTTCTGACTCCAGGATTTCATAGAATGAGAAAAGGATTGTCAGGGAAATCAGAAACTTAAATTAAAAGTTTAATTCCCTGAACAGTCGAAACAATTGTGGGTGAGGAAAAGAAAGAATATTTTCCTCAATAAAGGTTTCCTTAGAAAAAGGAAATACAATTTGTATCATTTGATCCCTAACCACTTTGTCTTTCGGAAGTTATGCATAAAAAGATTTTGTTATTTTCCTCTTAATTTCTAAGGCTTACAGACTAAATGGTTTCAGAAAATAATCTTTCTTGCGATTTAAAAGTAAAAGAAGGGGAAAATGATGAATAAGAAGAGAGACATGGTGACAGAGCAAGCCTTTGATACCATTATAATCCTCCTTTCTACACTTACTAGTTTTAATCGTTAGCAGTAACTCATTCATTTCTATAAATACTAAAGTGTGAGTAGGGAAAAAGTGGTTTCTGGAAACACTTACGCCAGCATAAAGCTAGTGTATTATAGGACTAAGCCTGCTTATTGCATAAATAATCGAGAGCTGGTATCTGTCCGGAAGAACTCAAAACGAATACACTGCTACTTGACCTTATATGTAGTCCCAAGTAGTATGCCCAGCCTCAGGGAAAGCATCCGAGCAAAATAAACCTTCTAAGAACCATTTTTGAAATTACTTTACACTTCTTTTTAGGGAGAGAATGCCTTCGGTGTGAAGGTTAAGAAAAATGATAAAATACCTCTTTTTCCTTAAAAGAATCTTAAAGAAGAATGCAGCCTGTACCTCTCTGATCACTTCTGTAGCGAGAGGCAGCAGTCGCGACTGCCCTTTATGCTGAGGCGCCAGGCTCGGAATCATGGCGAAAGACCGCCTCCCACAGTCGTTGCCATGGATACAAGCTGTGCTCTTGCTCGCATCTCGGATGACAGTTACTCCCGACAATGCAAGCGCCGTGCTCTTTACGAGGCATTTTGTATGTAATGTTTACTTCAATCCTCACAATCTTTACACCGAGGAAGGAGGGTTTTACTCTCCCTATATTCCCAGTGAGGGAGTCACACACCCAGTGAGCTTAATTCGTTTCCCGAGGTGCCCTGGCTTTAAGGAACGGAAGCGTGTGATGTGAACCCAGTACTGTCTTTCGCTGAAAGCTGTGGTCTTAGCCACTTCATGTACTTTACTCTGACTTAAAAGAAACTTTTACACTTGGTACTGTTCACACTATTCCGGCCAGAAAGCCGAGTCAAGATGACGTTATGCAGGGTTATGGAAAAAGCCATTGCATGTCCCCAGAGTCCACATGTCAAAAAAATTTTCCATACTAAATATTTTCCGTATTTCCCATCTTAAATATGAATTCTGAGAAGAGAACTTTTGCTAAGATGTCAAATGCATTCAGAAGGAACAGCAGTTGTACAAACTGCGTTTTTACACCCTAAAACACTAAGAAGGAATCGGGCAAAACCGTTTTATGCTCCCCTGCATGGGTCGCTTTTGATTAAATTTCACGGATTCAGTCAATTAAGCTTTTTTTTTAACAGGTATAATTTTGACAGAGTTAAGATTTATTCGTATAGGAAAATGTTCGTTTGTCAAAAAAGGAAAAGATTATTTTGCTTTCCAGAATTGGCCTGACAAAGTCATTGTTTGCATTTTTGTTTTTGGCATTAAAAATATAATACTTTCTAAGAGCGTTCCGTGTATTGGAATCTCTTCTGACTCCAGGATTTCATAGAATGAGAAAAGGATTGTCAGGGAAATCGGAAACTTAAATTAAAAGTTTAATTCCCTGAACAGTCGAAACAATTGTGGGTGAGGAAAAGAAAGAATATTTTCCTCAATAAAGGTTTCCTTAGAAAAAGGAAATACAATTTGTATCATTTGATCCCTAACCACTTTGTCTTTCGGAAGTTATGCATAAAAAGATTTTGTTATTTTCCTCTTAATTTCTAAGGCTTACAGACTAAATGGTTTCAGAAAATAATCTTTCTTGCGATTTAAAAGTAAAAGAAGGGGAAAATGATGAATAAGAAGAGAGACATGGTGACAGAGCAAGCCTTTGATACCATTATAATCCTCCTTTCTACACTTACTAGTTTTAATCGTTAGCAGTAACTCATTCATTTCTATAAATACTAAAGTGTGAGTAGGGAAAAAGTGGTTTCTGGAAACACTTACGCCAGCATAAAGCTAGTGTATTATAGGACTAAGCCTGCTTATTGCATAAATAATCGAGAGCTGGTATCTGTCCGGAAGAACTCAAAACGAATACACTGCTACTTGACCTTATATGTAGTCCCAAGTAGTATGCCCAGCCTCAGGGAAAGCATCCGAGCAAAATAAACCTTCTAAGAACCATTTTTGAAATTACTTTACACTTCTTTTTAGGGAGAGAATGCCTTCGGTGTGAAGGTTAAGAAAAATGATAAAATACCTCTTTTTCCTTAAAAGAATCTTAAAGAAGAATGCAGCCTGTACCTCTCTGATCACTTCTGTAGCGAGAGGCAGCAGTCGCGACTGCCCTTTATGCTGAGGCGCCAGGCTCGGAATCATGGCGAAAGACCGCCTCCCACAGTCGTTGCCATGGATACAAGCTCTGCTCTTGCTCGCATCTCGGATGACAGTTACTCCCGACAATGCAAGCGCCGTGCTCTTTACGAGGCATTTTGTATGTAATGTTTACTTCAATCCTCACAATCTTTACACCGAGGAAGGAGGGTTTTACTCTCCCTATATTCCCAGTGAGGGAGTCACACACCCAGTGAGCTTAATTCGTTTCCCGAGGTGCCCTGGCTTTAAGGAACGGAAGCGTGTGATGTGAACCCAGTACTGTCTTTCGCTGAAAGCTGTGGTCTTAGCCCCTTCATGTACTTTACTCTGACTTAAAAGAAACTTTTACACTTGGTACTGTTCACACTATTCCGGCCAGAAAGCCGAGTCAAGATGACGTTATGCAGGGTTATGGAAAAAGCCATTGCATGTCCCCAGAGTCCACATGTCAAAAAAATTTTCCATACTAAATATTTTCCGTATTTCCCATCTTAAATATGAATTCTGAGAAGAGAACTTTTGCTAAGATGTCAAATGCATTCAGAAGGAACAGCAGTTGTACAAACTGCGTTTTTACACCCTAAAACACTAAGAAGGAATCGGGCAAAACCGTTTTATGCTCCCCTGCATGGGTCGCTTTTGATTAAATTTCACGGATTCAGTCAATTAAGCTTTTTTTTTAACAGGTATAATTTTGACAGAGTTAAGATTTATTCGTATAGGAAAATGTTCGTTTGTCAAAAAAGGAAAAGATTATTTTGCTTTCCAGAATTGGCCTGACAAAGTCATTGTTTGCATTTTTGTTTTTGGCATTAAAAATATAATACTTTCTAAGAGCGTTCCGTGTATTGGAATCTCTTCTGACTCCAGGATTTCATAGAATGAGAAAAGGATTGTCAGGGAAATCGGAAACTTAAATTAAAAGTTTAATTCCCTGAACAGTCGAAACAATTGTGGATGAGGAAAAGAAAGAATATTTTCCTCAATAAAGGTTTCCTTAGAAAAAGGAAATACAATTTGTATCATTTGATCCCTAACCACTTTGTCTTTCGGAAGTTATGCATAAAAAGATTTTGTTATTTTCCTCTTAATTTCTAAGGCTTACAGACTAAATGGTTTCAGAAAATAATCTTTCTTGCGATTTAAAAGTAAAAGAAGGGGAAAATGATGAATAAGAAGAGAGACATGGTGACAGAGCAAGCCTTTGATACCATTATAATCCTCCTTTCTACACTTACTAGTTTTAATCGTTAGCAGTAACTCATTCATTTCTATAAATACTAAAGTGTGAGTAGGGAAAAAGTGGTTTCTGGAAACACTTACGCCAGCATAAAGCTAGTGTATTATAGGACTAAGCCTGCTTATTGCATAAATAATCGAGAGCTGGTATCTGTCCGGAAGAACTCAAAACGAATACACTGCTACTTGACCTTATATGTAGTCCCAAGTAGTATGCCCAGCCTCAGGGAAAGCATCCGAGCAAAATAAACCTTCTAAGAACCATTTTTGAAATTACTTTACACTTCTTTTTAGGGAGAGAATGCCTTCGGTGTGAAGGTTAAGAAAAATGATAAAATACCTCTTTTTCCTTAAAAGAATCTTAAAGAAGAATGCAGCCTGTACCTCTCTGATCACTTCTGTAGCGAGAGGCAGCAGTCGCGACTGCCCTTTATGCTGAGGCGCCAGGCTCGGAATCATGGCGAAAGACCGCCTCCCACAGTCGTTGCCATGGATACAAGCTGTGCTCTTGCTCGCATCTCGGATGACAGTTACTCCCGACAATGCAAGCGCCGTGCTCTTTACGAGGCATTTTGTATGTAATGTTTACTTCAATCCTCACAATCTTTACACCGAGGAAGGAGGGTTTTACTCTCCCTATATTCCCAGTGAGGGAGTCACACACCCAGTGAGCTTAATTCGTTTCCCGAGGTGCCCTGGCTTTAAGGAACGGAAGCGTGTGATGTGAACCCAGTACTGTCTTTCGCTGAAAGCTGTGGTCTTAGCCCCTTCATGTACTTTACTCTGACTTAAAAGAAACTTTTACACTTGGTACTGTTCACACTATTCCGGCCAGAAAGCCGAGTCAAGATGACGTTATGCAGGGTTATGGAAAAAGCCATTGCATGTCCCCAGAGTCCACATGTCAGTCAATTAAGCTTTTTTTTTAACAGGTATAATTTTGACAGAGTTAAGATTTATTCATATAGGAAAATGTTCGTTTGTCAAAAAAGGAAAAGATTATTTTGCTTTCCAGAATTGGCCTGACAAAGTCATTGTTTGCATTTTTGTTTTTGGCATTAAAAATATAATACTTTCTAAGAGCGTTCCGTGTATTGGAATCTCTTCTGACTCCAGGATTTCATAGAATGAGAAAAGGATTGTCAGGGAAATCAGAAACTTAAATTAAAAGTTTAATTCCCTGAACAGTCGAAACAATTGTGGGTGAGGAAAAGAAAGAATATTTTCCTCAATAAAGGTTTCCTTAGAAAAAGGAAATACAATTTGTATCATTTGATCCCTAACCACTTTGTCTTTCGGAAGTTATGCATAAAAAGATTTTGTTATTTTCCTCTTAATTTCTAAGGCTTACAGACTAAATGGTTTCAGAAAATAATCTTTCTTGCGATTTAAAAGTAAAAGAAGGGGAAAATGATGAATAAGAAGAGAGACATGGTGACAGAGCAAGCCTTTGATACCATTATAATCCTCCTTTCTACACTTACTAGTTTTAATCGTTAGCAGTAACTCATTCATTTCTATAAATACTAAAGTGTGAGTAGGGAAAAAGTGGTTTCTGGAAACACTTACGCCAGCATAAAGCTAGTGTATTATAGGACTAAGCCTGCTTATTGCATAAATAATCGAGAGCTGGTATCTGTCCGGAAGAACTCAAAACGAATACACTGCTACTTGACCTTATATGTAGTCCCAAGTAGTATGCCCAGCCTCAGGGAAAGCATCCGAGCAAAATAAACCTTCTAAGAACCATTTTTGAAATTACTTTACACTTCTTTTTAGGGAGAGAATGCCTTCGGTGTGAAGGTTAAGAAAAATGATAAAATACCTCTTTTTCCTTAAAAGAATCTTAAAGAAGAATGCAGCCTGTACCTCTCTGATCACTTCTGTAGCGAGAGGCAGCAGTCGCGACTGCCCTTTATGCTGAGGCGCCAGGCTCGGAATCATGGCGAAAGACCGCCTCCCACAGTCGTTGCCATGGATACAAGCTGTGCTCTTGCTCGCATCTCGGATGACAGTTACTCCCGACAATGCAAGCGCCGTGCTCTTTACGAGGCATTTTGTATGTAATGTTTACTTCAATCCTCACAATCTTTACACCGAGGAAGGAGGGTTTTACTCTCCCTATATTCCCAGTGAGGGAGTCACACACCCAGTGAGCTTAATTCGTTTCCCGAGGTGCCCTGGCTTTAAGGAACGGAAGCGTGTGATGTGAACCCAGTACTGTCTTTCGCTGAAAGCTGTGGTCTTAGCTACTTCATGTACTTTACTCTGACTTAAAAGAAACTTTTACACTTGGTACTGTTCACACTATTCCGGCCAGAAAGCCGAGTCAAGATGACGTTATGCAGGGTTATGGAAAAAGCCATTGCATGTCCCCAGAGTCCACATGTCAAAAAAATTTTCCATACTAAATATTTTCCGTATTTCCCATCTTAAATATGAATTCTGAGAAGAGAACTTTTGCTAAGATGTCAAATGCATTCAGAAGGAACAGCAGTTGTACAAACTGCGTTTTTACACCCTAAAACACTAAGAAGGAATCGGGCAAAACCGTTTTATGCTCCCCTGCATGGGTCGCTTTTGATTAAATTTCACGGATTCAGTCAATTAAGCTTTTTTTTTAACAGGTATAATTTTGACAGAGTTAAGATTTATTCGTATAGGAAAATGTTCGTTTGTCAAAAAAGGAAAAGATTATTTTGCTTTCCAGAATTGGCCTGACAAAGTCATTGTTTGCATTTTTGTTTTTGGCATTAAAAATATAATACTTTCTAAGAGCGTTCCGTGTATTGGAATCTCTTCTGACTCCAGGATTTCATAGAATGAGAAAAGGATTGTCAGGGAAATCGGAAACTTAAATTAAAAGTTTAATTCCCTGAACAGTCGAAACAATTGTGGGTGAGGAAAAGAAAGAATATTTTCCTCAATAAAGGTTTCCTTAGAAAAAGGAAATACAATTTGTATCATTTGATCCCTAACCACTTTGTCTTTCGGAAGTTATGCATAAAAAGATTTTGTTATTTTCCTCTTAATTTCTAAGGCTTACAGACTAAATGGTTTCAGAAAATAATCTTTCTTGCGATTTAAAAGTAAAAGAAGGGGAAAATGATGAATAAGAAGAGAGACATGGTGACAGAGCAAGCCTTTGATACCATTATAATCCTCCTTTCTACACTTACTAGTTTTAATCGTTAGCAGTAACTCATTCATTTCTATAAATACTAAAGTGTGAGTAGGGAAAAAGTGGTTTCTGGAAACACTTACGCCAGCATAAAGCTAGTGTATTATAGGACTAAGCCTGCTTATTGCATAAATAATCGAGAGCTGGTATCTGTCCGGAAGAACTCAAAACGAATACACTGCTACTTGACCTTATATGTAGTCCCAAGTAGTATGCCCAGCCTCAGGGAAAGCATCCGAGCAAAATAAACCTTCTAAGAACCATTTTTGAAATTACTTTACACTTCTTTTTAGGGAGAGAATGCCTTCGGTGTGAAGGTTAAGAAAAATGATAAAATACCTCTTTTTCCTTAAAAGAATCTTAAAGAAGAATGCAGCCTGTACCTCTCTGATCACTTCTGTAGCGAGAGGCAGCAGTCGCGACTGCCCTTTATGCTGAGGCGCCAGGCTCGGAATCATGGCGAAAGACCGCCTCCCACAGTCGTTGCCATGGATACAAGCTCTGCTCTTGCTCGCATCTCGGATGACAGTTACTCCCGACAATGCAAGCGCCGTGCTCTTTACGAGGCATTTTGTATGTAATGTTTACTTCAATCCTCACAATCTTTACACCGAGGAAGGAGGGTTTTACTCTCCCTATATTCCCAGTGAGGGAGTCACACACCCAGTGAGCTTAATTCGTTTCCCGAGGTGCCCTGGCTTTAAGGAACGGAAGCGTGTGATGTGAACCCAGTACTGTCTTTCGCTGAAAGCTGTGGTCTTAGCCCCTTCATGTACTTTACTCTGACTTAAAAGAAACTTTTACACTTGGTACTGTTCACACTATTCCGGCCAGAAAGCCGAGTCAAGATGACGTTATGCAGGGTTATGGAAAAAGCCATTGCATGTCCCCAGAGTCCACATGTCAAAAAAATTTTCCATACTAAATATTTTCCGTATTTCCCATCTTAAATATGAATTCTGAGAAGAGAACTTTTGCTAAGATGTCAAATGCATTCAGAAGGAACAGCAGTTGTACAAACTGCGTTTTTACACCCTAAAACACTAAGAAGGAATCGGGCAAAACCGTTTTATGCTCCCCTGCATGGGTCGCTTTTGATTAAATTTCACGGATTCAGTCAATTAAGCTTTTTTTTTAACAGGTATAATTTTGACAGAGTTAAGATTTATTCGTATAGGAAAATGTTCGTTTGTCAAAAAAGGAAAAGATTATTTTGCTTTCCAGAATTGGCCTGACAAAGTCATTGTTTGCATTTTTGTTTTTGGCATTAAAAATATAATACTTTCTAAGAGCGTTCCGTGTATTGGAATCTCTTCTGACTCCAGGATTTCATAGAATGAGAAAAGGATTGTCAGGGAAATCGGAAACTTAAATTAAAAGTTTAATTCCCTGAACAGTCGAAACAATTGTGGATGAGGAAAAGAAAGAATATTTTCCTCAATAAAGGTTTCCTTAGAAAAAGGAAATACAATTTGTATCATTTGATCCCTAACCACTTTGTCTTTCGGAAGTTATGCATAAAAAGATTTTGTTATTTTCCTCTTAATTTCTAAGGCTTACAGACTAAATGGTTTCAGAAAATAATCTTCCTTGCGATTTAAAAGTAAAAGAAGGGGAAAATGATGAATAAGAAGAGAGACATGGTGACAGAGCAAGCCTTTGATACCATTATAATCCTCCTTTCTACACTTACTAGTTTTAATCGTTAGCAGTAACTCATTCATTTCTATAAATACTAAAGTGTGAGTAGGGAAAAAGTGGTTTCTGGAAACACTTACGCCAGCATAAAGCTAGTGTATTATAGGACTAAGCCTGCTTATTGCATAAATAATCGAGAGCTGGTATCTGTCCGGAAGAACTCAAAACGAATACACTGCTACTTGACCTTATATGTAGTCCCAAGTAGTATGCCCAGCCTCAGGGAAAGCATCCGAGCAAAATAAACCTTCTAAGAACCATTTTTGAAATTACTTTACACTTCTTTTTAGGGAGAGAATGCCTTCGGTGTGAAGGTTAAGAAAAATGATAAAATACCTCTTTTTCCTTAAAAGAATCTTAAAGAAGAATGCAGCCTGTACCTCTCTGATCACTTCTGTAGCGAGAGGCAGCAGTCGCGACTGCCCTTTATGCTGAGGCGCCAGGCTCGGAATCATGGCGAAAGACCGCCTCCCACAGTCGTTGCCATGGATACAAGCTGTGCTCTTGCTCGCATCTCGGATGACAGTTACTCCCGACAATGCAAGCGCCGTGCTCTTTACGAGGCATTTTGTATGTAATGTTTACTTCAATCCTCACAATCTTTACACCGAGGAAGGAGGGTTTTACTCTCCCTATATTCCCAGTGAGGGAGTCACACACCCAGTGAGCTTAATTCGTTTCCCGAGGTGCCCTGGCTTTAAGGAACGGAAGCGTGTGATGTGAACCCAGTACTGTCTTTCGCTGAAAGCTGTGGTCTTAGCCCCTTCATGTACTTTACTCTGACTTAAAAGAAACTTTTACACTTGGTACTGTTCACACTATTCCGGCCAGAAAGCCGAGTCAAGATGACGTTATGCAGGGTTATGGAAAAAGCCATTGCATGTCCCCAGAGTCCACATGTCAGTCAATTAAGCTTTTTTTTTAACAGGTATAATTTTGACAGAGTTAAGATTTATTCATATAGGAAAATGTTCGTTTGTCAAAAAAGGAAAAGATTATTTTGCTTTCCAGAATTGGCCTGACAAAGTCATTGTTTGCATTTTTGTTTTTGGCATTAAAAATATAATACTTTCTAAGAGCGTTCCGTGTATTGGAATCTCTTCTGACTCCAGGATTTCATAGAATGAGAAAAGGATTGTCAGGGAAATCAGAAACTTAAATTAAAAGTTTAATTCCCTGAACAGTCGAAACAATTGTGGGTGAGGAAAAGAAAGAATATTTTCCTCAATAAAGGTTTCCTTAGAAAAAGGAAATACAATTTGTATCATTTGATCCCTAACCACTTTGTCTTTCGGAAGTTATGCATAAAAAGATTTTGTTATTTTCCTCTTAATTTCTAAGGCTTACAGACTAAATGGTTTCAGAAAATAATCTTTCTTGCGATTTAAAAGTAAAAGAAGGGGAAAATGATGAATAAGAAGAGAGACATGGTGACAGAGCAAGCCTTTGATACCATTATAATCCTCCTTTCTACACTTACTAGTTTTAATCGTTAGCAGTAACTCATTCATTTCTATAAATACTAAAGTGTGAGTAGGGAAAAAGTGGTTTCTGGAAACACTTACGCCAGCATAAAGCTAGTGTATTATAGGACTAAGCCTGCTTATTGCATAAATAATCGAGAGCTGGTATCTGTCCGGAAGAACTCAAAACGAATACACTGCTACTTGACCTTATATGTAGTCCCAAGTAGTATGCCCAGCCTCAGGGAAAGCATCCGAGCAAAATAAACCTTCTAAGAACCATTTTTGAAATTACTTTACACTTCTTTTTAGGGAGAGAATGCCTTCGGTGTGAAGGTTAAGAAAAATGATAAAATACCTCTTTTTCCTTAAAAGAATCTTAAAGAAGAATGCAGCCTGTACCTCTCTGATCACTTCTGTAGCGAGAGGCAGCAGTCGCGACTGCCCTTTATGCTGAGGCGCCAGGCTCGGAATCATGGCGAAAGACCGCCTCCCACAGTCGTTGCCATGGATACAAGCTGTGCTCTTGCTCGCATCTCGGATGACAGTTACTCCCGACAATGCAAGCGCCGTGCTCTTTACGAGGCATTTTGTATGTAATGTTTACTTCAATCCTCACAATCTTTACACCGAGGAAGGAGGGTTTTACTCTCCCTATATTCCCAGTGAGGGAGTCACACACCCAGTGAGCTTAATTCGTTTCCCGAGGTGCCCTGGCTTTAAGGAACGGAAGCGTGTGATGTGAACCCAGTACTGTCTTTCGCTGAAAGCTGTGGTCTTAGCCACTTCATGTACTTTACTCTGACTTAAAAGAAACTTTTACACTTGGTACTGTTCACACTATTCCGGCCAGAAAGCCGAGTCAAGATGACGTTATGCAGGGTTATGGAAAAAGCCATTGCATGTCCCCAGAGTCCACATGTCAAAAAAATTTTCCATACTAAATATTTTCCGTATTTCCCATCTTAAATATGAATTCTGAGAAGAGAACTTTTGCTAAGATGTCAAATGCATTCAGAAGGAACAGCAGTTGTACAAACTGCGTTTTTACACCCTAAAACACTAAGAAGGAATCGGGCAAAACCGTTTTATGCTCCCCTGCATGGGTCGCTTTTGATTAAATTTCACGGATTCAGTCAATTAAGCTTTTTTTTTAACAGGTATAATTTTGACAGAGTTAAGATTTATTCGTATAGGAAAATGTTCGTTTGTCAAAAAAGGAAAAGATTATTTTGCTTTCCAGAATTGGCCTGACAAAGTCATTGTTTGCATTTTTGTTTTTGGCATTAAAAATATAATACTTTCTAAGAGCGTTCCGTGTATTGGAATCTCTTCTGACTCCAGGATTTCATAGAATGAGAAAAGGATTGTCAGGGAAATCGGAAACTTAAATTAAAAGTTTAATTCCCTGAACAGTCGAAACAATTGTGGGTGAGGAAAAGAAAGAATATTTTCCTCAATAAAGGTTTCCTTAGAAAAAGGAAATACAATTTGTATCATTTGATCCCTAACCACTTTGTCTTTCGGAAGTTATGCATAAAAAGATTTTGTTATTTTCCTCTTAATTTCTAAGGCTTACAGACTAAATGGTTTCAGAAAATAATCTTTCTTGCGATTTAAAAGTAAAAGAAGGGGAAAATGATGAATAAGAAGAGAGACATGGTGACAGAGCAAGCCTTTGATACCATTATAATCCTCCTTTCTACACTTACTAGTTTTAATCGTTAGCAGTAACTCATTCATTTCTATAAATACTAAAGTGTGAGTAGGGAAAAAGTGGTTTCTGGAAACACTTACGCCAGCATAAAGCTAGTGTATTATAGGACTAAGCCTGCTTATTGCATAAATAATCGAGAGCTGGTATCTGTCCGGAAGAACTCAAAACGAATACACTGCTACTTGACCTTATATGTAGTCCCAAGTAGTATGCCCAGCCTCAGGGAAAGCATCCGAGCAAAATAAACCTTCTAAGAACCATTTTTGAAATTACTTTACACTTCTTTTTAGGGAGAGAATGCCTTCGGTGTGAAGGTTAAGAAAAATGATAAAATACCTCTTTTTCCTTAAAAGAATCTTAAAGAAGAATGCAGCCTGTACCTCTCTGATCACTTCTGTAGCGAGAGGCAGCAGTCGCGACTGCCCTTTATGCTGAGGCGCCAGGCTCGGAATCATGGCGAAAGACCGCCTCCCACAGTCGTTGCCATGGATACAAGCTCTGCTCTTGCTCGCATCTCGGATGACAGTTACTCCCGACAATGCAAGCGCCGTGCTCTTTACGAGGCATTTTGTATGTAATGTTTACTTCAATCCTCACAATCTTTACACCGAGGAAGGAGGGTTTTACTCTCCCTATATTCCCAGTGAGGGAGTCACACACCCAGTGAGCTTAATTCGTTTCCCGAGGTGCCCTGGCTTTAAGGAACGGAAGCGTGTGATGTGAACCCAGTACTGTCTTTCGCTGAAAGCTGTGGTCTTAGCCCCTTCATGTACTTTACTCTGACTTAAAAGAAACTTTTACACTTGGTACTGTTCACACTATTCCGGCCAGAAAGCCGAGTCAAGATGACGTTATGCAGGGTTATGGAAAAAGCCATTGCATGTCCCCAGAGTCCACATGTCAAAAAAATTTTCCATACTAAATATTTTCCGTATTTCCCATCTTAAATATGAATTCTGAGAAGAGAACTTTTGCTAAGATGTCAAATGCATTCAGAAGGAACAGCAGTTGTACAAACTGCGTTTTTACACCCTAAAACACTAAGAAGGAATCGGGCAAAACCGTTTTATGCTCCCCTGCATGGGTCGCTTTTGATTAAATTTCACGGATTCAGTCAATTAAGCTTTTTTTTTAACAGGTATAATTTTGACAGAGTTAAGATTTATTCATATAGGAAAATGTTCGTTTGTCAAAAAAGGAAAAGATTATTTTGCTTTCCAGAATTGGCCTGACAAAGTCATTGTTTGCATTTTTGTTTTTGGCATTAAAAATATAATACTTTCTAAGAGCGTTCCGTGTATTGGAATCTCTTCTGACTCCAGGATTTCATAGAATGAGAAAAGGATTGTCAGGGAAATCGGAAACTTAAATTAAAAGTTTAATTCCCTGAACAGTCGAAACAATTGTGGGTGAGGAAAAGAAAGAATATTTTCCTCAATAAAGGTTTCCTTAGAAAAAGGAAATACAATTTGTATCATTTGATCCCTAACCACTTTGTCTTTCGGAAGTTATGCATAAAAAGATTTTGTTATTTTCCTCTTAATTTCTAAGGCTTACAGACTAAATGGTTTCAGAAAATAATCTTTCTTGCGATTTAAAAGTAAAAGAAGGGGAAAATGATGAATAAGAAGAGAGACATGGTGACAGAGCAAGCCTTTGATACCATTATAATCCTCCTTTCTACACTTACTAGTTTTAATCGTTAGCAGTAACTCATTCATTTCTATAAATACTAAAGTGTGAGTAGGGAAAAAGTGGTTTCTGGAAACACTTACGCCAGCATAAAGCTAGTGTATTATAGGACTAAGCCTGCTTATTGCATAAATAATCGAGAGCTGGTATCTGTCCGGAAGAACTCAAAACGAATACACTGCTACTTGACCTTATATGTAGTCCCAAGTAGTATGCCCAGCCTCAGGGAAAGCATCCGAGCAAAATAAACCTTCTAAGAACCATTTTTGAAATTACTTTACACTTCTTTTTAGGGAGAGAATGCCTTCGGTGTGAAGGTTAAGAAAAATGATAAAATACCTCTTTTTCCTTAAAAGAATCTTAAAGAAGAATGCAGCCTGTACCTCTCTGATCACTTCTGTAGCGAGAGGCAGCAGTCGCGACTGCCCTTTATGCTGAGGCGCCAGGCTCGGAATCATGGCGAAAGACCGCCTCCCACAGTCGTTGCCATGGATACAAGCTCTGCTCTTGCTCGCATCTCGGATGACAGTTACTCCCGACAATGCAAGCGCCGTGCTCTTTACGAGGCATTTTGTATGTAATGTTTACTTCAATCCTCACAATCTTTACACCGAGGAAGGAGGGTTTTACTCTCCCTATATTCCCAGTGAGGGAGTCACACACCCAGTGAGCTTAATTCGTTTCCCGAGGTGCCCTGGCTTTAAGGAACGGAAGCGTGTGATGTGAACCCAGTACTGTCTTTCGCTGAAAGCTGTGGTCTTAGCCCCTTCATGTACTTTACTCTGACTTAAAAGAAACTTTTACACTTGGTACTGTTCACACTATTCCGGCCAGAAAGCCGAGTCAAGATGACGTTATGCAGGGTTATGGAAAAAGCCATTGCATGTCCCCAGAGTCCACATGTCAAAAAAATTTTCCATACTAAATATTTTCCGTATTTCCCATCTTAAATATGAATTCTGAGAAGAGAACTTTTGCTAAGATGTCAAATGCATTCAGAAGGAACAGCAGTTGTACAAACTGCGTTTTTACACCCTAAAACACTAAGAAGGAATCGGGCAAAACCGTTTTATGCTCCCCTGCATGGGTCGCTTTTGATTAAATTTCACGGATTCAGTCAATTAAGCTTTTTTTTTAACAGGTATAATTTTGACAGAGTTAAGATTTATTCATATAGGAAAATGTTCGTTTGTCAAAAAAGGAAAAGATTATTTTGCTTTCCAGAATTGGCCTGACAAAGTCATTGTTTGCATTTTTGTTTTTGGCATTAAAAATATAATACTTTCTAAGAGCGTTCCGTGTATTGGAATCTCTTCTGACTCCAGGATTTCATAGAATGAGAAAAGGATTGTCAGGGAAATCGGAAACTTAAATTAAAAGTTTAATTCCCTGAACAGTCGAAACAATTGTGGGTGAGGAAAAGAAAGAATATTTTCCTCAATAAAGGTTTCCTTAGAAAAAGGAAATACAATTTGTATCATTTGATCCCTAACCACTTTGTCTTTCGGAAGTTATGCATAAAAAGATTTTGTTATTTTCCTCTTAATTTCTAAGGCTTACAGACTAAATGGTTTCAGAAAATAATCTTTCTTGCGATTTAAAAGTAAAAAAAGGGGAAAATGATGAATAAGAAGAGAGACATGGTGACAGAGCAAGCCTTTGATACCATTATAATCCTCCTTTCTACACTTACTAGTTTTAATCGTTAGCAGTAACTCATTCATTTCTATAAATACTAAAGTGTGAGTAGGGAAAAAGTGGTTTCTGGAAACACTTACGCCAGCATAAAGCTAGTGTATTATAGGACTAAGCCTGCTTATTGCATAAATAATCGAGAGCTGGTATCTGTCCGGAAGAACTCAAAACGAATACACTGCTACTTGACCTTATATGTAGTCCCAAGTAGTATGCCCAGCCTCAGGGAAAGCATCCGAGCAAAATAAACCTTCTAAGAACCATTTTTGAAATTACTTTACACTTCTTTTTAGGGAGAGAATGCCTTCGGTGTGAAGGTTAAGAAAAATGATAAAATACCTCTTTTTCCTTAAAAGAATCTTAAAGAAGAATGCAGCCTGTACCTCTCTGATCACTTCTGTAGCGAGAGGCAGCAGTCGCGACTGCCCTTTATGCTGAGGCGCCAGGCTCGGAATCATGGCGAAAGACCGCCTCCCACAGTCGTTGCCATGGATACAAGCTCTGCTCTTGCTCGCATCTCGGATGACAGTTACTCCCGACAATGCAAGCGCCGTGCTCTTTACGAGGCATTTTGTATGTAATGTTTACTTCAATCCTCACAATCTTTACACCGAGGAAGGAGGGTTTTACTCTCCCTATATTCCCAGTGAGGGAGTCACACACCCAGTGAGCTTAATTCGTTTCCCGAGGTGCCCTGGCTTTAAGGAACGGAAGCGTGTGATGTGAACCCAGTACTGTCTTTCGCTGAAAGCTGTGGTCTTAGCCACTTCATGTACTTTACTCTGACTTAAAAGAAACTTTTACACTTGGTACTGTTCACACTATTCCGGCCAGAAAGCCGAGTCAAGATGACGTTATGCAGGGTTATGGAAAAAGCCATTGCATGTCCCCAGAGTCCACATGTCAAAAAAATTTTCCATACTAAATATTTTCCGTATTTCCCATCTTAAATATGAATTCTGAGAAGAGAACTTTTGCTAAGATGTCAAATGCATTCAGAAGGAACAGCAGTTGTACAAACTGCGTTTTTACACCCTAAAACACTAAGAAGGAATCGGGCAAAACCGTTTTATGCTCCCCTGCATGGGTCGCTTTTGATTAAATTTCACGGATTCAGTCAATTAAGCTTTTTTTTTAACAGGTATAATTTTGACAGAGTTAAGATTTATTCGTATAGGAAAATGTTCGTTTGTCAAAAAAGGAAAAGATTATTTTGCTTTCCAGAATTGGCCTGACAAAGTCATTGTTTGCATTTTTGTTTTTGGCATTAAAAATATAATACTTTCTAAGAGCGTTCCGTGTATTGGAATCTCTTCTGACTCCAGGATTTCATAGAATGAGAAAAGGATTGTCAGGGAAATCGGAAACTTAAATTAAAAGTTTAATTCCCTGAACAGTCGAAACAATTGTGGGTGAGGAAAAGAAAGAATATTTTCCTCAATAAAGGTTTCCTTAGAAAAAGGAAATACAATTTGTATCATTTGATCCCTAACCACTTTGTCTTTCGGAAGTTATGCATAAAAAGATTTTGTTATTTTCCTCTTAATTTCTAAGGCTTACAGACTAAATGGTTTCAGAAAATAATCTTCCTTGCGATTTAAAAGTAAAAGAAGGGGAAAATGATGAATAAGAAGAGAGACATGGTGACAGAGCAAGCCTTTGATACCATTATAATCCTCCTTTCTACACTTACTAGTTTTAATCGTTAGCAGTAACTCATTCATTTCTATAAATACTAAAGTGTGAGTAGGGAAAAAGTGGTTTCTGGAAACACTTACGCCAGCATAAAGCTAGTGTATTATAGGACTAAGCCTGCTTATTGCATAAATAATCGAGAGCTGGTATCTGTCCGGAAGAACTCAAAACGAATACACTGCTACTTGACCTTATATGTAGTCCCAAGTAGTATGCCCAGCCTCAGGGAAAGCATCCGAGCAAAATAAACCTTCTAAGAACCATTTTTGAAATTACTTTACACTTCTTTTTAGGGAGAGAATGCCTTCGGTGTGAAGGTTAAGAAAAATGATAAAATACCTCTTTTTCCTTAAAAGAATCTTAAAGAAGAATGCAGCCTGTACCTCTCTGATCACTTCTGTAGCGAGAGGCAGCAGTCGCGACTGCCCTTTATGCTGAGGCGCCAGGCTCGGAATCATGGCGAAAGACCGCCTCCCACAGTCGTTGCCATGGATACAAGCTGTGCTCTTGCTCGCATCTCGGATGACAGTTACTCCCGACAATGCAAGCGCCGTGCTCTTTACGAGGCATTTTGTATGTAATGTTTACTTCAATCCTCACAATCTTTACACCGAGGAAGGAGGGTTTTACTCTCCCTATATTCCCAGTGAGGGAGTCACACACCCAGTGAGCTTAATTCGTTTCCCGAGGTGCCCTGGCTTTAAGGAACGGAAGCGTGTGATGTGAACCCAGTACTGTCTTTCGCTGAAAGCTGTGGTCTTAGCCACTTCATGTACTTTACTCTGACTTAAAAGAAACTTTTACACTTGGTACTGTTCACACTATTCCGGCCAGAAAGCCGAGTCAAGATGACGTTATGCAGGGTTATGGAAAAAGCCATTGCATGTCCCCAGAGTCCACATGTCAAAAAAATTTTCCATACTAAATATTTTCCGTATTTCCCATCTTAAATATGAATTCTGAGAAGAGAACTTTTGCTAAGATGTCAAATGCATTCAGAAGGAACAGCAGTTGTACAAACTGCGTTTTTACACCCTAAAACACTAAGAAGGAATCGGGCAAAACCGTTTTATGCTCCCCTGCATGGGTCGCTTTTGATTAAATTTCACGGATTCAGTCAATTAAGCTTTTTTTTTAACAGGTATAATTTTGACAGAGTTAAGATTTATTCGTATAGGAAAATGTTCGTTTGTCAAAAAAGGAAAAGATTATTTTGCTTTCCAGAATTGGCCTGACAAAGTCATTGTTTGCATTTTTGTTTTTGGCATTAAAAATATAATACTTTCTAAGAGCGTTCCGTGTATTGGAATCTCTTCTGACTCCAGGATTTCATAGAATGAGAAAAGGATTGTCAGGGAAATCGGAAACTTAAATTAAAAGTTTAATTCCCTGAACAGTCGAAACAATTGTGGGTGAGGAAAAGAAAGAATATTTTCCTCAATAAAGGTTTCCTTAGAAAAAGGAAATACAATTTGTATCATTTGATCCCTAACCACTTTGTCTTTCGGAAGTTATGCATAAAAAGATTTTGTTATTTTCCTCTTAATTTCTAAGGCTTACAGACTAAATGGTTTCAGAAAATAATCTTCCTTGCGATTTAAAAGTAAAAGAAGGGGAAAATGATGAATAAGAAGAGAGACATGGTGACAGAGCAAGCCTTTGATACCATTATAATCCTCCTTTCTACACTTACTAGTTTTAATCGTTAGCAGTAACTCATTCATTTCTATAAATACTAAAGTGTGAGTAGGGAAAAAGTGGTTTCTGGAAACACTTACGCCAGCATAAAGCTAGTGTATTATAGGACTAAGCCTGCTTATTGCATAAATAATCGAGAGCTGGTATCTGTCCGGAAGAACTCAAAACGAATACACTGCTACTTGACCTTATATGTAGTCCCAAGTAGTATGCCCAGCCTCAGGGAAAGCATCCGAGCAAAATAAACCTTCTAAGAACCATTTTTGAAATTACTTTACACTTCTTTTTAGGGAGAGAATGCCTTCGGTGTGAAGGTTAAGAAAAATGATAAAATACCTCTTTTTCCTTAAAAGAATCTTAAAGAAGAATGCAGCCTGTACCTCTCTGATCACTTCTGTAGCGAGAGGCAGCAGTCGCGACTGCCCTTTATGCTGAGGCGCCAGGCTCGGAATCATGGCGAAAGACCGCCTCCCACAGTCGTTGCCATGGATACAAGCTGTGCTCTTGCTCGCATCTCGGATGACAGTTACTCCCGACAATGCAAGCGCCGTGCTCTTTACGAGGCATTTTGTATGTAATGTTTACTTCAATCCTCACAATCTTTACACCGAGGAAGGAGGGTTTTACTCTCCCTATATTCCCAGTGAGGGAGTCACACACCCAGTGAGCTTAATTCGTTTCCCGAGGTGCCCTGGCTTTAAGGAACGGAAGCGTGTGATGTGAACCCAGTACTGTCTTTCGCTGAAAGCTGTGGTCTTAGCCACTTCATGTACTTTACTCTGACTTAAAAGAAACTTTTACACTTGGTACTGTTCACACTATTCCGGCCAGAAAGCCGAGTCAAGATGACGTTATGCAGGGTTATGGAAAAAGCCATTGCATGTCCCCAGAGTCCACATGTCAAAAAAATTTTCCATACTAAATATTTTCCGTATTTCCCATCTTAAATATGAATTCTGAGAAGAGAACTTTTGCTAAGATGTCAAATGCATTCAGAAGGAACAGCAGTTGTACAAACTGCGTTTTTACACCCTAAAACACTAAGAAGGAATCGGGCAAAACCGTTTTATGCTCCCCTGCATGGGTCGCTTTTGATTAAATTTCACGGATTCAGTCAATTAAGCTTTTTTTTTAACAGGTATAATTTTGACAGAGTTAAGATTTATTCGTATAGGAAAATGTTCGTTTGTCAAAAAAGGAAAAGATTATTTTGCTTTCCAGAATTGGCCTGACAAAGTCATTGTTTGCATTTTTGTTTTTGGCATTAAAAATATAATACTTTCTAAGAGCGTTCCGTGTATTGGAATCTCTTCTGACTCCAGGATTTCATAGAATGAGAAAAGGATTGTCAGGGAAATCGGAAACTTAAATTAAAAGTTTAATTCCCTGAACAGTCGAAACAATTGTGGGTGAGGAAAAGAAAGAATATTTTCCTCAATAAAGGTTTCCTTAGAAAAAGGAAATACAATTTGTATCATTTGATCCCTAACCACTTTGTCTTTCGGAAGTTATGCATAAAAAGATTTTGTTATTTTCCTCTTAATTTCTAAGGCTTACAGACTAAATGGTTTCAGAAAATAATCTTTCTTGCGATTTAAAAGTAAAAGAAGGGGAAAATGATGAATAAGAAGAGAGACATGGTGACAGAGCAAGCCTTTGATACCATTATAATCCTCCTTTCTACACTTACTAGTTTTAATCGTTAGCAGTAACTCATTCATTTCTATAAATACTAAAGTGTGAGTAGGGAAAAAGTGGTTTCTGGAAACACTTACGCCAGCATAAAGCTAGTGTATTATAGGACTAAGCCTGCTTATTGCATAAATAATCGAGAGCTGGTATCTGTCCGGAAGAACTCAAAACGAATACACTGCTACTTGACCTTATATGTAGTCCCAAGTAGTATGCCCAGCCTCAGGGAAAGCATCCGAGCAAAATAAACCTTCTAAGAACCATTTTTGAAATTACTTTACACTTCTTTTTAGGGAGAGAATGCCTTCGGTGTGAAGGTTAAGAAAAATGATAAAATACCTCTTTTTCCTTAAAAGAATCTTAAAGAAGAATGCAGCCTGTACCTCTCTGATCACTTCTGTAGCGAGAGGCAGCAGTCGCGACTGCCCTTTATGCTGAGGCGCCAGGCTCGGAATCATGGCGAAAGACCGCCTCCCACAGTCGTTGCCATGGATACAAGCTCTGCTCTTGCTCGCATCTCGGATGACAGTTACTCCCGACAATGCAAGCGCCGTGCTCTTTACGAGGCATTTTGTATGTAATGTTTACTTCAATCCTCACAATCTTTACACCGAGGAAGGAGGGTTTTACTCTCCCTATATTCCCAGTGAGGGAGTCACACACCCAGTGAGCTTAATTCGTTTCCCGAGGTGCCCTGGCTTTAAGGAACGGAAGCGTGTGATGTGAACCCAGTACTGTCTTTCGCTGAAAGCTGTGGTCTTAGCCCCTTCATGTACTTTACTCTGACTTAAAAGAAACTTTTACACTTGGTACTGTTCACACTATTCCGGCCAGAAAGCCGAGTCAAGATGACGTTATGCAGGGTTATGGAAAAAGCCATTGCATGTCCCCAGAGTCCACATGTCAAAAAAATTTTCCATACTAAATATTTTCCGTATTTCCCATCTTAAATATGAATTCTGAGAAGAGAACTTTTGCTAAGATGTCAAATGCATTCAGAAGGAACAGCAGTTGTACAAACTGCGTTTTTACACCCTAAAACACTAAGAAGGAATCGGGCAAAACCGTTTTATGCTCCCCTGCATGGGTCGCTTTTGATTAAATTTCACGGATTCAGTCAATTAAGCTTTTTTTTTAACAGGTATAATTTTGACAGAGTTAAGATTTATTCGTATAGGAAAATGTTCGTTTGTCAAAAAAGGAAAAGATTATTTTGCTTTCCAGAATTGGCCTGACAAAGTCATTGTTTGCATTTTTGTTTTTGGCATTAAAAATATAATACTTTCTAAGAGCGTTCCGTGTATTGGAATCTCTTCTGACTCCAGGATTTCATAGAATGAGAAAAGGATTGTCAGGGAAATCGGAAACTTAAATTAAAAGTTTAATTCCCTGAACAGTCGAAACAATTGTGGATGAGGAAAAGAAAGAATATTTTCCTCAATAAAGGTTTCCTTAGAAAAAGGAAATACAATTTGTATCATTTGATCCCTAACCACTTTGTCTTTCGGAAGTTATGCATAAAAAGATTTTGTTATTTTCCTCTTAATTTCTAAGGCTTACAGACTAAATGGTTTCAGAAAATAATCTTCCTTGCGATTTAAAAGTAAAAGAAGGGGAAAATGATGAATAAGAAGAGAGACATGGTGACAGAGCAAGCCTTTGATACCATTATAATCCTCCTTTCTACACTTACTAGTTTTAATCGTTAGCAGTAACTCATTCATTTCTATAAATACTAAAGTGTGAGTAGGGAAAAAGTGGTTTCTGGAAACACTTACGCCAGCATAAAGCTAGTGTATTATAGGACTAAGCCTGCTTATTGCATAAATAATCGAGAGCTGGTATCTGTCCGGAAGAACTCAAAACGAATACACTGCTACTTGACCTTATATGTAGTCCCAAGTAGTATGCCCAGCCTCAGGGAAAGCATCCGAGCAAAATAAACCTTCTAAGAACCATTTTTGAAATTACTTTACACTTCTTTTTAGGGAGAGAATGCCTTCGGTGTGAAGGTTAAGAAAAATGATAAAATACCTCTTTTTCCTTAAAAGAATCTTAAAGAAGAATGCAGCCTGTACCTCTCTGATCACTTCTGTAGCGAGAGGCAGCAGTCGCGACTGCCCTTTATGCTGAGGCGCCAGGCTCGGAATCATGGCGAAAGACCGCCTCCCACAGTCGTTGCCATGGATACAAGCTGTGCTCTTGCTCGCATCTCGGATGACAGTTACTCCCGACAATGCAAGCGCCGTGCTCTTTACGAGGCATTTTGTATGTAATGTTTACTTCAATCCTCACAATCTTTACACCGAGGAAGGAGGGTTTTACTCTCCCTATATTCCCAGTGAGGGAGTCACACACCCAGTGAGCTTAATTCGTTTCCCGAGGTGCCCTGGCTTTAAGGAACGGAAGCGTGTGATGTGAACCCAGTACTGTCTTTCGCTGAAAGCTGTGGTCTTAGCCCCTTCATGTACTTTACTCTGACTTAAAAGAAACTTTTACACTTGGTACTGTTCACACTATTCCGGCCAGAAAGCCGAGTCAAGATGACGTTATGCAGGGTTATGGAAAAAGCCATTGCATGTCCCCAGAGTCCACATGTCAGTCAATTAAGCTTTTTTTTTAACAGGTATAATTTTGACAGAGTTAAGATTTATTCATATAGGAAAATGTTCGTTTGTCAAAAAAGGAAAAGATTATTTTGCTTTCCAGAATTGGCCTGACAAAGTCATTGTTTGCATTTTTGTTTTTGGCATTAAAAATATAATACTTTCTAAGAGCGTTCCGTGTATTGGAATCTCTTCTGACTCCAGGATTTCATAGAATGAGAAAAGGATTGTCAGGGAAATCAGAAACTTAAATTAAAAGTTTAATTCCCTGAACAGTCGAAACAATTGTGGGTGAGGAAAAGAAAGAATATTTTCCTCAATAAAGGTTTCCTTAGAAAAAGGAAATACAATTTGTATCATTTGATCCCTAACCACTTTGTCTTTCGGAAGTTATGCATAAAAAGATTTTGTTATTTTCCTCTTAATTTCTAAGGCTTACAGACTAAATGGTTTCAGAAAATAATCTTTCTTGCGATTTAAAAGTAAAAGAAGGGGAAAATGATGAATAAGAAGAGAGACATGGTGACAGAGCAAGCCTTTGATACCATTATAATCCTCCTTTCTACACTTACTAGTTTTAATCGTTAGCAGTAACTCATTCATTTCTATAAATACTAAAGTGTGAGTAGGGAAAAAGTGGTTTCTGGAAACACTTACGCCAGCATAAAGCTAGTGTATTATAGGACTAAGCCTGCTTATTGCATAAATAATCGAGAGCTGGTATCTGTCCGGAAGAACTCAAAACGAATACACTGCTACTTGACCTTATATGTAGTCCCAAGTAGTATGCCCAGCCTCAGGGAAAGCATCCGAGCAAAATAAACCTTCTAAGAACCATTTTTGAAATTACTTTACACTTCTTTTTAGGGAGAGAATGCCTTCGGTGTGAAGGTTAAGAAAAATGATAAAATACCTCTTTTTCCTTAAAAGAATCTTAAAGAAGAATGCAGCCTGTACCTCTCTGATCACTTCTGTAGCGAGAGGCAGCAGTCGCGACTGCCCTTTATGCTGAGGCGCCAGGCTCGGAATCATGGCGAAAGACCGCCTCCCACAGTCGTTGCCATGGATACAAGCTGTGCTCTTGCTCGCATCTCGGATGACAGTTACTCCCGACAATGCAAGCGCCGTGCTCTTTACGAGGCATTTTGTATGTAATGTTTACTTCAATCCTCACAATCTTTACACCGAGGAAGGAGGGTTTTACTCTCCCTATATTCCCAGTGAGGGAGTCACACACCCAGTGAGCTTAATTCGTTTCCCGAGGTGCCCTGGCTTTAAGGAACGGAAGCGTGTGATGTGAACCCAGTACTGTCTTTCGCTGAAAGCTGTGGTCTTAGCCACTTCATGTACTTTACTCTGACTTAAAAGAAACTTTTACACTTGGTACTGTTCACACTATTCCGGCCAGAAAGCCGAGTCAAGATGACGTTATGCAGGGTTATGGAAAAAGCCATTGCATGTCCCCAGAGTCCACATGTCAAAAAAATTTTCCATACTAAATATTTTCCGTATTTCCCATCTTAAATATGAATTCTGAGAAGAGAACTTTTGCTAAGATGTCAAATGCATTCAGAAGGAACAGCAGTTGTACAAACTGCGTTTTTACACCCTAAAACACTAAGAAGGAATCGGGCAAAACCGTTTTATGCTCCCCTGCATGGGTCGCTTTTGATTAAATTTCACGGATTCAGTCAATTAAGCTTTTTTTTTAACAGGTATAATTTTGACAGAGTTAAGATTTATTCGTATAGGAAAATGTTCGTTTGTCAAAAAAGGAAAAGATTATTTTGCTTTCCAGAATTGGCCTGACAAAGTCATTGTTTGCATTTTTGTTTTTGGCATTAAAAATATAATACTTTCTAAGAGCGTTCCGTGTATTGGAATCTCTTCTGACTCCAGGATTTCATAGAATGAGAAAAGGATTGTCAGGGAAATCGGAAACTTAAATTAAAAGTTTAATTCCCTGAACAGTCGAAACAATTGTGGGTGAGGAAAAGAAAGAATATTTTCCTCAATAAAGGTTTCCTTAGAAAAAGGAAATACAATTTGTATCATTTGATCCCTAACCACTTTGTCTTTCGGAAGTTATGCATAAAAAGATTTTGTTATTTTCCTCTTAATTTCTAAGGCTTACAGACTAAATGGTTTCAGAAAATAATCTTTCTTGCGATTTAAAAGTAAAAGAAGGGGAAAATGATGAATAAGAAGAGAGACATGGTGACAGAGCAAGCCTTTGATACCATTATAATCCTCCTTTCTACACTTACTAGTTTTAATCGTTAGCAGTAACTCATTCATTTCTATAAATACTAAAGTGTGAGTAGGGAAAAAGTGGTTTCTGGAAACACTTACGCCAGCATAAAGCTAGTGTATTATAGGACTAAGCCTGCTTATTGCATAAATAATCGAGAGCTGGTATCTGTCCGGAAGAACTCAAAACGAATACACTGCTACTTGACCTTATATGTAGTCCCAAGTAGTATGCCCAGCCTCAGGGAAAGCATCCGAGCAAAATAAACCTTCTAAGAACCATTTTTGAAATTACTTTACACTTCTTTTTAGGGAGAGAATGCCTTCGGTGTGAAGGTTAAGAAAAATGATAAAATACCTCTTTTTCCTTAAAAGAATCTTAAAGAAGAATGCAGCCTGTACCTCTCTGATCACTTCTGTAGCGAGAGGCAGCAGTCGCGACTGCCCTTTATGCTGAGGCGCCAGGCTCGGAATCATGGCGAAAGACCGCCTCCCACAGTCGTTGCCATGGATACAAGCTCTGCTCTTGCTCGCATCTCGGATGACAGTTACTCCCGACAATGCAAGCGCCGTGCTCTTTACGAGGCATTTTGTATGTAATGTTTACTTCAATCCTCACAATCTTTACACCGAGGAAGGAGGGTTTTACTCTCCCTATATTCCCAGTGAGGGAGTCACACACCCAGTGAGCTTAATTCGTTTCCCGAGGTGCCCTGGCTTTAAGGAACGGAAGCGTGTGATGTGAACCCAGTACTGTCTTTCGCTGAAAGCTGTGGTCTTAGCCCCTTCATGTACTTTACTCTGACTTAAAAGAAACTTTTACACTTGGTACTGTTCACACTATTCCGGCCAGAAAGCCGAGTCAAGATGACGTTATGCAGGGTTATGGAAAAAGCCATTGCATGTCCCCAGAGTCCACATGTCAAAAAAATTTTCCATACTAAATATTTTCCGTATTTCCCATCTTAAATATGAATTCTGAGAAGAGAACTTTTGCTAAGATGTCAAATGCATTCAGAAGGAACAGCAGTTGTACAAACTGCGTTTTTACACCCTAAAACACTAAGAAGGAATCGGGCAAAACCGTTTTATGCTCCCCTGCATGGGTCGCTTTTGATTAAATTTCACGGATTCAGTCAATTAAGCTTTTTTTTTAACAGGTATAATTTTGACAGAGTTAAGATTTATTCGTATAGGAAAATGTTCGTTTGTCAAAAAAGGAAAAGATTATTTTGCTTTCCAGAATTGGCCTGACAAAGTCATTGTTTGCATTTTTGTTTTTGGCATTAAAAATATAATACTTTCTAAGAGCGTTCCGTGTATTGGAATCTCTTCTGACTCCAGGATTTCATAGAATGAGAAAAGGATTGTCAGGGAAATCGGAAACTTAAATTAAAAGTTTAATTCCCTGAACAGTCGAAACAATTGTGGGTGAGGAAAAGAAAGAATATTTTCCTCAATAAAGGTTTCCTTAGAAAAAGGAAATACAATTTGTATCATTTGATCCCTAACCACTTTGTCTTTCGGAAGTTATGCATAAAAAGATTTTGTTATTTTCCTCTTAATTTCTAAGGCTTACAGACTAAATGGTTTCAGAAAATAATCTTTCTTGCGATTTAAAAGTAAAAGAAGGGGAAAATGATGAATAAGAAGAGAGACATGGTGACAGAGCAAGCCTTTGATACCATTATAATCCTCCTTTCTACACTTACTAGTTTTAATCGTTAGCAGTAACTCATTCATTTCTATAAATACTAAAGTGTGAGTAGGGAAAAAGTGGTTTCTGGAAACACTTACGCCAGCATAAAGCTAGTGTATTATAGGACTAAGCCTGCTTATTGCATAAATAATCGAGAGCTGGTATCTGTCCGGAAGAACTCAAAACGAATACACTGCTACTTGACCTTATATGTAGTCCCAAGTAGTATGCCCAGCCTCAGGGAAAGCATCCGAGCAAAATAAACCTTCTAAGAACCATTTTTGAAATTACTTTACACTTCTTTTTAGGGAGAGAATGCCTTCGGTGTGAAGGTTAAGAAAAATGATAAAATACCTCTTTTTCCTTAAAAGAATCTTAAAGAAGAATGCAGCCTGTACCTCTCTGATCACTTCTGTAGCGAGAGGCAGCAGTCGCGACTGCCCTTTATGCTGAGGCGCCAGGCTCGGAATCATGGCGAAAGACCGCCTCCCACAGTCGTTGCCATGGATACAAGCTCTGCTCTTGCTCGCATCTCGGATGACAGTTACTCCCGACAATGCAAGCGCCGTGCTCTTTACGAGGCATTTTGTATGTAATGTTTACTTCAATCCTCACAATCTTTACACCGAGGAAGGAGGGTTTTACTCTCCCTATATTCCCAGTGAGGGAGTCACACACCCAGTGAGCTTAATTCGTTTCCCGAGGTGCCCTGGCTTTAAGGAACGGAAGCGTGTGATGTGAACCCAGTACTGTCTTTCGCTGAAAGCTGTGGTCTTAGCCCCTTCATGTACTTTACTCTGACTTAAAAGAAACTTTTACACTTGGTACTGTTCACACTATTCCGGCCAGAAAGCCGAGTCAAGATGACGTTATGCAGGGTTATGGAAAAAGCCATTGCATGTCCCCAGAGTCCACATGTCAAAAAAATTTTCCATACTAAATATTTTCCGTATTTCCCATCTTAAATATGAATTCTGAGAAGAGAACTTTTGCTAAGATGTCAAATGCATTCAGAAGGAACAGCAGTTGTACAAACTGCGTTTTTACACCCTAAAACACTAAGAAGGAATCGGGCAAAACCGTTTTATGCTCCCCTGCATGGGTCGCTTTTGATTAAATTTCACGGATTCAGTCAATTAAGCTTTTTTTTTAACAGGTATAATTTTGACAGAGTTAAGATTTATTCATATAGGAAAATGTTCGTTTGTCAAAAAAGGAAAAGATTATTTTGCTTTCCAGAATTGGCCTGACAAAGTCATTGTTTGCATTTTTGTTTTTGGCATTAAAAATATAATACTTTCTAAGAGCGTTCCGTGTATTGGAATCTCTTCTGACTCCAGGATTTCATAGAATGAGAAAAGGATTGTCAGGGAAATCGGAAACTTAAATTAAAAGTTTAATTCCCTGAACAGTCGAAACAATTGTGGGTGAGGAAAAGAAAGAATATTTTCCTCAATAAAGGTTTCCTTAGAAAAAGGAAATACAATTTGTATCATTTGATCCCTAACCACTTTGTCTTTCGGAAGTTATGCATAAAAAGATTTTGTTATTTTCCTCTTAATTTCTAAGGCTTACAGACTAAATGGTTTCAGAAAATAATCTTTCTTGCGATTTAAAAGTAAAAAAAGGGGAAAATGATGAATAAGAAGAGAGACATGGTGACAGAGCAAGCCTTTGATACCATTATAATCCTCCTTTCTACACTTACTAGTTTTAATCGTTAGCAGTAACTCATTCATTTCTATAAATACTAAAGTGTGAGTAGGGAAAAAGTGGTTTCTGGAAACACTTACGCCAGCATAAAGCTAGTGTATTATAGGACTAAGCCTGCTTATTGCATAAATAATCGAGAGCTGGTATCTGTCCGGAAGAACTCAAAACGAATACACTGCTACTTGACCTTATATGTAGTCCCAAGTAGTATGCCCAGCCTCAGGGAAAGCATCCGAGCAAAATAAACCTTCTAAGAACCATTTTTGAAATTACTTTACACTTCTTTTTAGGGAGAGAATGCCTTCGGTGTGAAGGTTAAGAAAAATGATAAAATACCTCTTTTTCCTTAAAAGAATCTTAAAGAAGAATGCAGCCTGTACCTCTCTGATCACTTCTGTAGCGAGAGGCAGCAGTCGCGACTGCCCTTTATGCTGAGGCGCCAGGCTCGGAATCATGGCGAAAGACCGCCTCCCACAGTCGTTGCCATGGATACAAGCTCTGCTCTTGCTCGCATCTCGGATGACAGTTACTCCCGACAATGCAAGCGCCGTGCTCTTTACGAGGCATTTTGTATGTAATGTTTACTTCAATCCTCACAATCTTTACACCGAGGAAGGAGGGTTTTACTCTCCCTATATTCCCAGTGAGGGAGTCACACACCCAGTGAGCTTAATTCGTTTCCCGAGGTGCCCTGGCTTTAAGGAACGGAAGCGTGTGATGTGAACCCAGTACTGTCTTTCGCTGAAAGCTGTGGTCTTAGCCACTTCATGTACTTTACTCTGACTTAAAAGAAACTTTTACACTTGGTACTGTTCACACTATTCCGGCCAGAAAGCCGAGTCAAGATGACGTTATGCAGGGTTATGGAAAAAGCCATTGCATGTCCCCAGAGTCCACATGTCAAAAAAATTTTCCATACTAAATATTTTCCGTATTTCCCATCTTAAATATGAATTCTGAGAAGAGAACTTTTGCTAAGATGTCAAATGCATTCAGAAGGAACAGCAGTTGTACAAACTGCGTTTTTACACCCTAAAACACTAAGAAGGAATCGGGCAAAACCGTTTTATGCTCCCCTGCATGGGTCGCTTTTGATTAAATTTCACGGATTCAGTCAATTAAGCTTTTTTTTTAACAGGTATAATTTTGACAGAGTTAAGATTTATTCGTATAGGAAAATGTTCGTTTGTCAAAAAAGGAAAAGATTATTTTGCTTTCCAGAATTGGCCTGACAAAGTCATTGTTTGCATTTTTGTTTTTGGCATTAAAAATATAATACTTTCTAAGAGCGTTCCGTGTATTGGAATCTCTTCTGACTCCAGGATTTCATAGAATGAGAAAAGGATTGTCAGGGAAATCGGAAACTTAAATTAAAAGTTTAATTCCCTGAACAGTCGAAACAATTGTGGGTGAGGAAAAGAAAGAATATTTTCCTCAATAAAGGTTTCCTTAGAAAAAGGAAATACAATTTGTATCATTTGATCCCTAACCACTTTGTCTTTCGGAAGTTATGCATAAAAAGATTTTGTTATTTTCCTCTTAATTTCTAAGGCTTACAGACTAAATGGTTTCAGAAAATAATCTTCCTTGCGATTTAAAAGTAAAAGAAGGGGAAAATGATGAATAAGAAGAGAGACATGGTGACAGAGCAAGCCTTTGATACCATTATAATCCTCCTTTCTACACTTACTAGTTTTAATCGTTAGCAGTAACTCATTCATTTCTATAAATACTAAAGTGTGAGTAGGGAAAAAGTGGTTTCTGGAAACACTTACGCCAGCATAAAGCTAGTGTATTATAGGACTAAGCCTGCTTATTGCATAAATAATCGAGAGCTGGTATCTGTCCGGAAGAACTCAAAACGAATACACTGCTACTTGACCTTATATGTAGTCCCAAGTAGTATGCCCAGCCTCAGGGAAAGCATCCGAGCAAAATAAACCTTCTAAGAACCATTTTTGAAATTACTTTACACTTCTTTTTAGGGAGAGAATGCCTTCGGTGTGAAGGTTAAGAAAAATGATAAAATACCTCTTTTTCCTTAAAAGAATCTTAAAGAAGAATGCAGCCTGTACCTCTCTGATCACTTCTGTAGCGAGAGGCAGCAGTCGCGACTGCCCTTTATGCTGAGGCGCCAGGCTCGGAATCATGGCGAAAGACCGCCTCCCACAGTCGTTGCCATGGATACAAGCTGTGCTCTTGCTCGCATCTCGGATGACAGTTACTCCCGACAATGCAAGCGCCGTGCTCTTTACGAGGCATTTTGTATGTAATGTTTACTTCAATCCTCACAATCTTTACACCGAGGAAGGAGGGTTTTACTCTCCCTATATTCCCAGTGAGGGAGTCACACACCCAGTGAGCTTAATTCGTTTCCCGAGGTGCCCTGGCTTTAAGGAACGGAAGCGTGTGATGTGAACCCAGTACTGTCTTTCGCTGAAAGCTGTGGTCTTAGCCACTTCATGTACTTTACTCTGACTTAAAAGAAACTTTTACACTTGGTACTGTTCACACTATTCCGGCCAGAAAGCCGAGTCAAGATGACGTTATGCAGGGTTATGGAAAAAGCCATTGCATGTCCCCAGAGTCCACATGTCAAAAAAATTTTCCATACTAAATATTTTCCGTATTTCCCATCTTAAATATGAATTCTGAGAAGAGAACTTTTGCTAAGATGTCAAATGCATTCAGAAGGAACAGCAGTTGTACAAACTGCGTTTTTACACCCTAAAACACTAAGAAGGAATCGGGCAAAACCGTTTTATGCTCCCCTGCATGGGTCGCTTTTGATTAAATTTCACGGATTCAGTCAATTAAGCTTTTTTTTTAACAGGTATAATTTTGACAGAGTTAAGATTTATTCGTATAGGAAAATGTTCGTTTGTCAAAAAAGGAAAAGATTATTTTGCTTTCCAGAATTGGCCTGACAAAGTCATTGTTTGCATTTTTGTTTTTGGCATTAAAAATATAATACTTTCTAAGAGCGTTCCGTGTATTGGAATCTCTTCTGACTCCAGGATTTCATAGAATGAGAAAAGGATTGTCAGGGAAATCGGAAACTTAAATTAAAAGTTTAATTCCCTGAACAGTCGAAACAATTGTGGGTGAGGAAAAGAAAGAATATTTTCCTCAATAAAGGTTTCCTTAGAAAAAGGAAATACAATTTGTATCATTTGATCCCTAACCACTTTGTCTTTCGGAAGTTATGCATAAAAAGATTTTGTTATTTTCCTCTTAATTTCTAAGGCTTACAGACTAAATGGTTTCAGAAAATAATCTTCCTTGCGATTTAAAAGTAAAAGAAGGGGAAAATGATGAATAAGAAGAGAGACATGGTGACAGAGCAAGCCTTTGATACCATTATAATCCTCCTTTCTACACTTACTAGTTTTAATCGTTAGCAGTAACTCATTCATTTCTATAAATACTAAAGTGTGAGTAGGGAAAAAGTGGTTTCTGGAAACACTTACGCCAGCATAAAGCTAGTGTATTATAGGACTAAGCCTGCTTATTGCATAAATAATCGAGAGCTGGTATCTGTCCGGAAGAACTCAAAACGAATACACTGCTACTTGACCTTATATGTAGTCCCAAGTAGTATGCCCAGCCTCAGGGAAAGCATCCGAGCAAAATAAACCTTCTAAGAACCATTTTTGAAATTACTTTACACTTCTTTTTAGGGAGAGAATGCCTTCGGTGTGAAGGTTAAGAAAAATGATAAAATACCTCTTTTTCCTTAAAAGAATCTTAAAGAAGAATGCAGCCTGTACCTCTCTGATCACTTCTGTAGCGAGAGGCAGCAGTCGCGACTGCCCTTTATGCTGAGGCGCCAGGCTCGGAATCATGGCGAAAGACCGCCTCCCACAGTCGTTGCCATGGATACAAGCTGTGCTCTTGCTCGCATCTCGGATGACAGTTACTC
Source organism: Manis pentadactyla (assembly GCF_030020395.1). Lineage (NCBI taxonomy): Eukaryota > Metazoa > Chordata > Mammalia > Pholidota > Manidae > Manis > Manis pentadactyla. The sequence continues at coordinate 25,316,999 of NC_080020.1, read as the reverse complement.
CCGACAATGCAAGCGCCGTGCTCTTTACGAGGCATTTTGTATGTAATGTTTACTTCAATCCTCACAATCTTTACACCGAGGAAGGAGGGTTTTACTCTCCCTATATTCCCAGTGAGGGAGTCACACACCCAGTGAGCTTAATTCGTTTCCCGAGGTGCCCTGGCTTTAAGGAACGGAAGCGTGTGATGTGAACCCAGTACTGTCTTTCGCTGAAAGCTGTGGTCTTAGCCCCTTCATGTACTTTACTCTGACTTAAAAGAAACTTTTACACTTGGTACTGTTCACACTATTCCGGCCAGAAAGCCGAGTCAAGATGACGTTATGCAGGGTTATGGAAAAAGCCATTGCATGTCCCCAGAGTCCACATGTCAAAAAAATTTTCCATACTAAATATTTTCCGTATTTCCCATCTTAAATATGAATTCTGAGAAGAGAACTTTTGCTAAGATGTCAAATGCATTCAGAAGGAACAGCAGTTGTACAAACTGCGTTTTTACACCCTAAAACACTAAGAAGGAATCGGGCAAAACCGTTTTATGCTCCCCTGCATGGGTCGCTTTTGATTAAATTTCACGGATTCAGTCAATTAACCTTTTTTTTTAACAGGTATAATTTTGACAGAGTTAAGATTTATTCATATAGGAAAATGTTCGTTTGTCAAAAAAGGAAAAGATTATTTTGCTTTCCAGAATTGGCCTGACAAAGTCATTGTTTGCATTTTTGTTTTTGGCATTAAAAATATAATACTTTCTAAGAGCGTTCCGTGTATTGGAATCTCTTCTGACTCCAGGATTTCATAGAATGAGAAAAGGATTGTCAGGGAAATCAGAAACTTAAATTAAAAGTTTAATTCCCTGAACAGTCGAAACAATTGTGGGTGAGGAAAAGAAAGAATATTTTCCTCAATAAAGGTTTCCTTAGAAAAAGGAAATACAATTTGTATCATTTGATCCCTAACCACTTTGTCTTTCGGAAGTTATGCATAAAAAGATTTTGTTATTTTCCTCTTAATTTCTAAGGCTTACAGACTAAATGGTTTCAGAAAATAATCTTTCTTGCGATTTAAAAGTAAAAGAAGGGGAAAATGATGAATAAGAAGAGAGACATGGTGACAGAGCAAGCCTTTGATACCATTATAATCCTCCTTTCTACACTTACTAGTTTTAATCGTTAGCAGTAACTCATTCATTTCTATAAATACTAAAGTGTGAGTAGGGAAAAAGTGGTTTCTGGAAACACTTACGCCAGCATAAAGCTAGTGTATTATAGGACTAAGCCTGCTTATTGCATAAATAATCGAGAGCTGGTATCTGTCCGGAAGAACTCAAAACGAATACACTGCTACTTGACCTTATATGTAGTCCCAAGTAGTATGCCCAGCCTCAGGGAAAGCATCCGAGCAAAATAAACCTTCTAAGAACCATTTTTGAAATTACTTTACACTTCTTTTTAGGGAGAGAATGCCTTCGGTGTGAAGGTTAAGAAAAATGATAAAATACCTCTTTTTCCTTAAAAGAATCTTAAAGAAGAATGCAGCCTGTACCTCTCTGATCACTTCTGTAGCGAGAGGCAGCAGTCGCGACTGCCCTTTATGCTGAGGCGCCAGGCTCGGAATCATGGCGAAAGACCGCCTCCCACAGTCGTTGCCATGGATACAAGCTGTGCTCTTGCTCGCATCTCGGATGACAGTTACTCCCGACAATGCAAGCGCCGTGCTCTTTACGAGGCATTTTGTATGTAATGTTTACTTCAATCCTCACAATCTTTACACCGAGGAAGGAGGGTTTTACTCTCCCTATATTCCCAGTGAGGGAGTCACACACCCAGTGAGCTTAATTCGTTTCCCGAGGTGCCCTGGCTTTAAGGAACGGAAGCGTGTGATGTGAACCCAGTACTGTCTTTCGCTGAAAGCTGTGGTCTTAGCCCCTTCATGTACTTTACTCTGACTTAAAAGAAACTTTTACACTTGGTACTGTTCACACTATTCCGGCCAGAAAGCCGAGTCAAGATGACGTTATGCAGGGTTATGGAAAAAGCCATTGCATGTCCCCAGAGTCCACATGTCAAAAAAATTTTCCATACTAAATATTTTCCGTATTTCCCATCTTAAATATGAATTCTGAGAAGAGAACTTTTGCTAAGATGTCAAATGCATTCAGAAGGAACAGCAGTTGTACAAACTGCGTTTTTACACCCTAAAACACTAAGAAGGAATCGGGCAAAACCGTTTTATGCTCCCCTGCATGGGTCGCTTTTGATTAAATTTCACGGATTCAGTCAATTAAGCTTTTTTTTTAACAGGTATAATTTTGACAGAGTTAAGATTTATTCATATAGGAAAATGTTCGTTTGTCAAAAAAGGAAAAGATTATTTTGCTTTCCAGAATTGGCCTGACAAAGTCATTGTTTGCATTTTTGTTTTTGGCATTAAAAATATAATACTTTCTAAGAGCGTTCCGTGTATTGGAATCTCTTCTGACTCCAGGATTTCATAGAATGAGAAAAGGATTGTCAGGGAAATCGGAAACTTAAATTAAAAGTTTAATTCCCTGAACAGTCGAAACAATTGTGGGTGAGGAAAAGAAAGAATATTTTCCTCAATAAAGGTTTCCTTAGAAAAAGGAAATACAATTTGTATCATTTGATCCCTAACCACTTTGTCTTTCGGAAGTTATGCATAAAAAGATTTTGTTATTTTCCTCTTAATTTCTAAGGCTTACAGACTAAATGGTTTCAGAAAATAATCTTTCTTGCGATTTAAAAGTAAAAGAAGGGGAAAATGATGAATAAGAAGAGAGACATGGTGACAGAGCAAGCCTTTGATACCATTATAATCCTCCTTTCTACACTTACTAGTTTTAATCGTTAGCAGTAACTCATTCATTTCTATAAATACTAAAGTGTGAGTAGGGAAAAAGTGGTTTCTGGAAACACTTACGCCAGCATAAAGCTAGTGTATTATAGGACTAAGCCTGCTTATTGCATAAATAATCGAGAGCTGGTATCTGTCCGGAAGAACTCAAAACGAATACACTGCTACTTGACCTTATATGTAGTCCCAAGTAGTATGCCCAGCCTCAGGGAAAGCATCCGAGCAAAATAAACCTTCTAAGAACCATTTTTGAAATTACTTTACACTTCTTTTTAGGGAGAGAATGCCTTCGGTGTGAAGGTTAAGAAAAATGATAAAATACCTCTTTTTCCTTAAAAGAATCTTAAAGAAGAATGCAGCCTGTACCTCTCTGATCACTTCTGTAGCGAGAGGCAGCAGTCGCGACTGCCCTTTATGCTGAGGCGCCAGGCTCGGAATCATGGCGAAAGACCGCCTCCCACAGTCGTTGCCATGGATACAAGCTGTGCTCTTGCTCGCATCTCGGATGACAGTTACTCCCGACAATGCAAGCGCCGTGCTCTTTACGAGGCATTTTGTATGTAATGTTTACTTCAATCCTCACAATCTTTACACCGAGGAAGGAGGGTTTTACTCTCCCTATATTCCCAGTGAGGGAGTCACACACCCAGTGAGCTTAATTCGTTTCCCGAGGTGCCCTGGCTTTAAGGAACGGAAGCGTGTGATGTGAACCCAGTACTGTCTTTCGCTGAAAGCTGTGGTCTTAGCCACTTCATGTACTTTACTCTGACTTAAAAGAAACTTTTACACTTGGTACTGTTCACACTATTCCGGCCAGAAAGCCGAGTCAAGATGACGTTATGCAGGGTTATGGAAAAAGCCATTGCATGTCCCCAGAGTCCACATGTCAAAAAAATTTTCCATACTAAATATTTTCCGTATTTCCCATCTTAAATATGAATTCTGAGAAGAGAACTTTTGCTAAGATGTCAAATGCATTCAGAAGGAACAGCAGTTGTACAAACTGCGTTTTTACACCCTAAAACACTAAGAAGGAATCGGGCAAAACCGTTTTATGCTCCCCTGCATGGGTCGCTTTTGATTAAATTTCACGGATTCAGTCAATTAAGCTTTTTTTTTAACAGGTATAATTTTGACAGAGTTAAGATTTATTCGTATAGGAAAATGTTCGTTTGTCAAAAAAGGAAAAGATTATTTTGCTTTCCAGAATTGGCCTGACAAAGTCATTGTTTGCATTTTTGTTTTTGGCATTAAAAATATAATACTTTCTAAGAGCGTTCCGTGTATTGGAATCTCTTCTGACTCCAGGATTTCATAGAATGAGAAAAGGATTGTCAGGGAAATCAGAAACTTAAATTAAAAGTTTAATTCCCTGAACAGTCGAAACAATTGTGGGTGAGGAAAAGAAAGAATATTTTCCTCAATAAAGGTTTCCTTAGAAAAAGGAAATACAATTTGTATCATTTGATCCCTAACCACTTTGTCTTTCGGAAGTTATGCATAAAAAGATTTTGTTATTTTCCTCTTAATTTCTAAGGCTTACAGACTAAATGGTTTCAGAAAATAATCTTTCTTGCGATTTAAAAGTAAAAGAAGGGGAAAATGATGAATAAGAAGAGAGACATGGTGACAGAGCAAGCCTTTGATACCATTATAATCCTCCTTTCTACACTTACTAGTTTTAATCGTTAGCAGTAACTCATTCATTTCTATAAATACTAAAGTGTGAGTAGGGAAAAAGTGGTTTCTGGAAACACTTACGCCAGCATAAAGCTAGTGTATTATAGGACTAAGCCTGCTTATTGCATAAATAATCGAGAGCTGGTATCTGTCCGGAAGAACTCAAAACGAATACACTGCTACTTGACCTTATATGTAGTCCCAAGTAGTATGCCCAGCCTCAGGGAAAGCATCCGAGCAAAATAAACCTTCTAAGAACCATTTTTGAAATTACTTTACACTTCTTTTTAGGGAGAGAATGCCTTCGGTGTGAAGGTTAAGAAAAATGATAAAATACCTCTTTTTCCTTAAAAGAATCTTAAAGAAGAATGCAGCCTGTACCTCTCTGATCACTTCTGTAGCGAGAGGCAGCAGTCGCGACTGCCCTTTATGCTGAGGCGCCAGGCTCGGAATCATGGCGAAAGACCGCCTCCCACAGTCGTTGCCATGGATACAAGCTCTGCTCTTGCTCGCATCTCGGATGACAGTTACTCCCGACAATGCAAGCGCCGTGCTCTTTACGAGGCATTTTGTATGTAATGTTTACTTCAATCCTCACAATCTTTACACCGAGGAAGGAGGGTTTTACTCTCCCTATATTCCCAGTGAGGGAGTCACACACCCAGTGAGCTTAATTCGTTTCCCGAGGTGCCCTGGCTTTAAGGAACGGAAGCGTGTGATGTGAACCCAGTACTGTCTTTCGCTGAAAGCTGTGGTCTTAGCCCCTTCATGTACTTTACTCTGACTTAAAAGAAACTTTTACACTTGGTACTGTTCACACTATTCCGGCCAGAAAGCCGAGTCAAGATGACGTTATGCAGGGTTATGGAAAAAGCCATTGCATGTCCCCAGAGTCCACATGTCAAAAAAATTTTCCATACTAAATATTTTCCGTATTTCCCATCTTAAATATGAATTCTGAGAAGAGAACTTTTGCTAAGATGTCAAATGCATTCAGAAGGAACAGCAGTTGTACAAACTGCGTTTTTACACCCTAAAACACTAAGAAGGAATCGGGCAAAACCGTTTTATGCTCCCCTGCATGGGTCGCTTTTGATTAAATTTCACGGATTCAGTCAATTAAGCTTTTTTTTTAACAGGTATAATTTTGACAGAGTTAAGATTTATTCATATAGGAAAATGTTCGTTTGTCAAAAAAGGAAAAGATTATTTTGCTTTCCAGAATTGGCCTGACAAAGTCATTGTTTGCATTTTTGTTTTTGGCATTAAAAATATAATACTTTCTAAGAGCGTTCCGTGTATTGGAATCTCTTCTGACTCCAGGATTTCATAGAATGAGAAAAGGATTGTCAGGGAAATCAGAAACTTAAATTAAAAGTTTAATTCCCTGAACAGTCGAAACAATTGTGGGTGAGGAAAAGAAAGAATATTTTCCTCAATAAAGGTTTCCTTAGAAAAAGGAAATACAATTTGTATCATTTGATCCCTAACCACTTTGTCTTTCGGAAGTTATGCATAAAAAGATTTTGTTATTTTCCTCTTAATTTCTAAGGCTTACAGACTAAATGGTTTCAGAAAATAATCTTCCTTGCGATTTAAAAGTAAAAGAAGGGGAAAATGATGAATAAGAAGAGAGACATGGTGACAGAGCAAGCCTTTGATACCATTATAATCCTCCTTTCTACACTTACTAGTTTTAATCGTTAGCAGTAACTCATTCATTTCTATAAATACTAAAGTGTGAGTAGGGAAAAAGTGGTTTCTGGAAACACTTACGCCAGCATAAAGCTAGTGTATTATAGGACTAAGCCTGCTTATTGCATAAATAATCGAGAGCTGGTATCTGTCCGGAAGAACTCAAAACGAATACACTGCTACTTGACCTTATATGTAGTCCCAAGTAGTATGCCCAGCCTCAGGGAAAGCATCCGAGCAAAATAAACCTTCTAAGAACCATTTTTGAAATTACTTTACACTTCTTTTTAGGGAGAGAATGCCTTCGGTGTGAAGGTTAAGAAAAATGATAAAATACCTCTTTTTCCTTAAAAGAATCTTAAAGAAGAATGCAGCCTGTACCTCTCTGATCACTTCTGTAGCGAGAGGCAGCAGTCGCGACTGCCCTTTATGCTGAGGCGCCAGGCTCGGAATCATGGCGAAAGACCGCCTCCCACAGTCGTTGCCATGGATACAAGCTGTGCTCTTGCTCGCATCTCGGATGACAGTTACTCCCGACAATGCAAGCGCCGTGCTCTTTACGAGGCATTTTGTATGTAATGTTTACTTCAATCCTCACAATCTTTACACCGAGGAAGGAGGGTTTTACTCTCCCTATATTCCCAGTGAGGGAGTCACACACCCAGTGAGCTTAATTCGTTTCCCGAGGTGCCCTGGCTTTAAGGAACGGAAGCGTGTGATGTGAACCCAGTACTGTCTTTCGCTGAAAGCTGTGGTCTTAGCCACTTCATGTACTTTACTCTGACTTAAAAGAAACTTTTACACTTGGTACTGTTCACACTATTCCGGCCAGAAAGCCGAGTCAAGATGACGTTATGCAGGGTTATGGAAAAAGCCATTGCATGTCCCCAGAGTCCACATGTCAAAAAAATTTTCCATACTAAATATTTTCCGTATTTCCCATCTTAAATATGAATTCTGAGAAGAGAACTTTTGCTAAGATGTCAAATGCATTCAGAAGGAACAGCAGTTGTACAAACTGCGTTTTTACACCCTAAAACACTAAGAAGGAATCGGGCAAAACCGTTTTATGCTCCCCTGCATGGGTCGCTTTTGATTAAATTTCACGGATTCAGTCAATTAAGCTTTTTTTTTAACAGGTATAATTTTGACAGAGTTAAGATTTATTCGTATAGGAAAATGTTCGTTTGTCAAAAAAGGAAAAGATTATTTTGCTTTCCAGAATTGGCCTGACAAAGTCATTGTTTGCATTTTTGTTTTTGGCATTAAAAATATAATACTTTCTAAGAGCGTTCCGTGTATTGGAATCTCTTCTGACTCCAGGATTTCATAGAATGAGAAAAGGATTGTCAGGGAAATCAGAAACTTAAATTAAAAGTTTAATTCCCTGAACAGTCGAAACAATTGTGGGTGAGGAAAAGAAAGAATATTTTCCTCAATAAAGGTTTCCTTAGAAAAAGGAAATACAATTTGTATCATTTGATCCCTAACCACTTTGTCTTTCGGAAGTTATGCATAAAAAGATTTTGTTATTTTCCTCTTAATTTCTAAGGCTTACAGACTAAATGGTTTCAGAAAATAATCTTTCTTGCGATTTAAAAGTAAAAGAAGGGGAAAATGATGAATAAGAAGAGAGACATGGTGACAGAGCAAGCCTTTGATACCATTATAATCCTCCTTTCTACACTTACTAGTTTTAATCGTTAGCAGTAACTCATTCATTTCTATAAATACTAAAGTGTGAGTAGGGAAAAAGTGGTTTCTGGAAACACTTACGCCAGCATAAAGCTAGTGTATTATAGGACTAAGCCTGCTTATTGCATAAATAATCGAGAGCTGGTATCTGTCCGGAAGAACTCAAAACGAATACACTGCTACTTGACCTTATATGTAGTCCCAAGTAGTATGCCCAGCCTCAGGGAAAGCATCCGAGCAAAATAAACCTTCTAAGAACCATTTTTGAAATTACTTTACACTTCTTTTTAGGGAGAGAATGCCTTCGGTGTGAAGGTTAAGAAAAATGATAAAATACCTCTTTTTCCTTAAAAGAATCTTAAAGAAGAATGCAGCCTGTACCTCTCTGATCACTTCTGTAGCGAGAGGCAGCAGTCGCGACTGCCCTTTATGCTGAGGCGCCAGGCTCGGAATCATGGCGAAAGACCGCCTCCCACAGTCGTTGCCATGGATACAAGCTGTGCTCTTGCTCGCATCTCGGATGACAGTTACTCCCGACAATGCAAGCGCCGTGCTCTTTACGAGGCATTTTGTATGTAATGTTTACTTCAATCCTCACAATCTTTACACCGAGGAAGGAGGGTTTTACTCTCCCTATATTCCCAGTGAGGGAGTCACACACCCAGTGAGCTTAATTCGTTTCCCGAGGTGCCCTGGCTTTAAGGAACGGAAGCGTGTGATGTGAACCCAGTACTGTCTTTCGCTGAAAGCTGTGGTCTTAGCCCCTTCATGTACTTTACTCTGACTTAAAAGAAACTTTTACACTTGGTACTGTTCACACTATTCCGGCCAGAAAGCCGAGTCAAGATGACGTTATGCAGGGTTATGGAAAAAGCCATTGCATGTCCCCAGAGTCCACATGTCAAAAAAATTTTCCATACTAAATATTTTCCGTATTTCCCATCTTAAATATGAATTCTGAGAAGAGAACTTTTGCTAAGATGTCAAATGCATTCAGAAGGAACAGCAGTTGTACAAACTGCGTTTTTACACCCTAAAACACTAAGAAGGAATCGGGCAAAACCGTTTTATGCTCCCCTGCATGGGTCGCTTTTGATTAAATTTCACGGATTCAGTCAATTAAGCTTTTTTTTTAACAGGTATAATTTTGACAGAGTTAAGATTTATTCATATAGGAAAATGTTCGTTTGTCAAAAAAGGAAAAGATTATTTTGCTTTCCAGAATTGGCCTGACAAAGTCATTGTTTGCATTTTTGTTTTTGGCATTAAAAATATAATACTTTCTAAGAGCGTTCCGTGTATTGGAATCTCTTCTGACTCCAGGATTTCATAGAATGAGAAAAGGATTGTCAGGGAAATCAGAAACTTAAATTAAAAGTTTAATTCCCTGAACAGTCGAAACAATTGTGGGTGAGGAAAAGAAAGAATATTTTCCTCAATAAAGGTTTCCTTAGAAAAAGGAAATACAATTTGTATCATTTGATCCCTAACCACTTTGTCTTTCGGAAGTTATGCATAAAAAGATTTTGTTATTTTCCTCTTAATTTCTAAGGCTTACAGACTAAATGGTTTCAGAAAATAATCTTCCTTGCGATTTAAAAGTAAAAGAAGGGGAAAATGATGAATAAGAAGAGAGACATGGTGACAGAGCAAGCCTTTGATACCATTATAATCCTCCTTTCTACACTTACTAGTTTTAATCGTTAGCAGTAACTCATTCATTTCTATAAATACTAAAGTGTGAGTAGGGAAAAAGTGGTTTCTGGAAACACTTACGCCAGCATAAAGCTAGTGTATTATAGGACTAAGCCTGCTTATTGCATAAATAATCGAGAGCTGGTATCTGTCCGGAAGAACTCAAAACGAATACACTGCTACTTGACCTTATATGTAGTCCCAAGTAGTATGCCCAGCCTCAGGGAAAGCATCCGAGCAAAATAAACCTTCTAAGAACCATTTTTGAAATTACTTTACACTTCTTTTTAGGGAGAGAATGCCTTCGGTGTGAAGGTTAAGAAAAATGATAAAATACCTCTTTTTCCTTAAAAGAATCTTAAAGAAGAATGCAGCCTGTACCTCTCTGATCACTTCTGTAGCGAGAGGCAGCAGTCGCGACTGCCCTTTATGCTGAGGCGCCAGGCTCGGAATCATGGCGAAAGACCGCCTCCCACAGTCGTTGCCATGGATACAAGCTGTGCTCTTGCTCGCATCTCGGATGACAGTTACTCCCGACAATGCAAGCGCCGTGCTCTTTACGAGGCATTTTGTATGTAATGTTTACTTCAATCCTCACAATCTTTACACCGAGGAAGGAGGGTTTTACTCTCCCTATATTCCCAGTGAGGGAGTCACACACCCAGTGAGCTTAATTCGTTTCCCGAGGTGCCCTGGCTTTAAGGAACGGAAGCGTGTGATGTGAACCCAGTACTGTCTTTCGCTGAAAGCTGTGGTCTTAGCCCCTTCATGTACTTTACTCTGACTTAAAAGAAACTTTTACACTTGGTACTGTTCACACTATTCCGGCCAGAAAGCCGAGTCAAGATGACGTTATGCAGGGTTATGGAAAAAGCCATTGCATGTCCCCAGAGTCCACATGTCAGTCAATTAAGCTTTTTTTTTAACAGGTATAATTTTGACAGAGTTAAGATTTATTCATATAGGAAAATGTTCGTTTGTCAAAAAAGGAAAAGATTATTTTGCTTTCCAGAATTGGCCTGACAAAGTCATTGTTTGCATTTTTGTTTTTGGCATTAAAAATATAATACTTTCTAAGAGCGTTCCGTGTATTGGAATCTCTTCTGACTCCAGGATTTCATAGAATGAGAAAAGGATTGTCAGGGAAATCAGAAACTTAAATTAAAAGTTTAATTCCCTGAACAGTCGAAACAATTGTGGGTGAGGAAAAGAAAGAATATTTTCCTCAATAAAGGTTTCCTTAGAAAAAGGAAATACAATTTGTATCATTTGATCCCTAACCACTTTGTCTTTCGGAAGTTATGCATAAAAAGATTTTGTTATTTTCCTCTTAATTTCTAAGGCTTACAGACTAAATGGTTTCAGAAAATAATCTTTCTTGCGATTTAAAAGTAAAAGAAGGGGAAAATGATGAATAAGAAGAGAGACATGGTGACAGAGCAAGCCTTTGATACCATTATAATCCTCCTTTCTACACTTACTAGTTTTAATCGTTAGCAGTAACTCATTCATTTCTATAAATACTAAAGTGTGAGTAGGGAAAAAGTGGTTTCTGGAAACACTTACGCCAGCATAAAGCTAGTGTATTATAGGACTAAGCCTGCTTATTGCATAAATAATCGAGAGCTGGTATCTGTCCGGAAGAACTCAAAACGAATACACTGCTACTTGACCTTATATGTAGTCCCAAGTAGTATGCCCAGCCTCAGGGAAAGCATCCGAGCAAAATAAACCTTCTAAGAACCATTTTTGAAATTACTTTACACTTCTTTTTAGGGAGAGAATGCCTTCGGTGTGAAGGTTAAGAAAAATGATAAAATACCTCTTTTTCCTTAAAAGAATCTTAAAGAAGAATGCAGCCTGTACCTCTCTGATCACTTCTGTAGCGAGAGGCAGCAGTCGCGACTGCCCTTTATGCTGAGGCGCCAGGCTCGGAATCATGGCGAAAGACCGCCTCCCACAGTCGTTGCCATGGATACAAGCTGTGCTCTTGCTCGCATCTCGGATGACAGTTACTCCCGACAATGCAAGCGCCGTGCTCTTTACGAGGCATTTTGTATGTAATGTTTACTTCAATCCTCACAATCTTTACACCGAGGAAGGAGGGTTTTACTCTCCCTATATTCCCAGTGAGGGAGTCACACACCCAGTGAGCTTAATTCGTTTCCCGAGGTGCCCTGGCTTTAAGGAACGGAAGCGTGTGATGTGAACCCAGTACTGTCTTTCGCTGAAAGCTGTGGTCTTAGCCACTTCATGTACTTTACTCTGACTTAAAAGAAACTTTTACACTTGGTACTGTTCACACTATTCCGGCCAGAAAGCCGAGTCAAGATGACGTTATGCAGGGTTATGGAAAAAGCCATTGCATGTCCCCAGAGTCCACATGTCAAAAAAATTTTCCATACTAAATATTTTCCGTATTTCCCATCTTAAATATGAATTCTGAGAAGAGAACTTTTGCTAAGATGTCAAATGCATTCAGAAGGAACAGCAGTTGTACAAACTGCGTTTTTACACCCTAAAACACTAAGAAGGAATCGGGCAAAACCGTTTTATGCTCCCCTGCATGGGTCGCTTTTGATTAAATTTCACGGATTCAGTCAATTAAGCTTTTTTTTTAACAGGTATAATTTTGACAGAGTTAAGATTTATTCATATAGGAAAATGTTCGTTTGTCAAAAAAGGAAAAGATTATTTTGCTTTCCAGAATTGGCCTGACAAAGTCATTGTTTGCATTTTTGTTTTTGGCATTAAAAATATAATACTTTCTAAGAGCGTTCCGTGTATTGGAATCTCTTCTGACTCCAGGATTTCATAGAATGAGAAAAGGATTGTCAGGGAAATCAGAAACTTAAATTAAAAGTTTAATTCCCTGAACAGTCGAAACAATTGTGGGTGAGGAAAAGAAAGAATATTTTCCTCAATAAAGGTTTCCTTAGAAAAAGGAAATACAATTTGTATCATTTGATCCCTAACCACTTTGTCTTTCGGAAGTTATGCATAAAAAGATTTTGTTATTTTCCTCTTAATTTCTAAGGCTTACAGACTAAATGGTTTCAGAAAATAATCTTCCTTGCGATTTAAAAGTAAAAGAAGGGGAAAATGATGAATAAGAAGAGAGACATGGTGACAGAGCAAGCCTTTGATACCATTATAATCCTCCTTTCTACACTTACTAGTTTTAATCGTTAGCAGTAACTCATTCATTTCTATAAATACTAAAGTGTGAGTAGGGAAAAAGTGGTTTCTGGAAACACTTACGCCAGCATAAAGCTAGTGTATTATAGGACTAAGCCTGCTTATTGCATAAATAATCGAGAGCTGGTATCTGTCCGGAAGAACTCAAAACGAATACACTGCTACTTGACCTTATATGTAGTCCCAAGTAGTATGCCCAGCCTCAGGGAAAGCATCCGAGCAAAATAAACCTTCTAAGAACCATTTTTGAAATTACTTTACACTTCTTTTTAGGGAGAGAATGCCTTCGGTGTGAAGGTTAAGAAAAATGATAAAATACCTCTTTTTCCTTAAAAGAATCTTAAAGAAGAATGCAGCCTGTACCTCTCTGATCACTTCTGTAGCGAGAGGCAGCAGTCGCGACTGCCCTTTATGCTGAGGCGCCAGGCTCGGAATCATGGCGAAAGACCGCCTCCCACAGTCGTTGCCATGGATACAAGCTGTGCTCTTGCTCGCATCTCGGATGACAGTTACTCCCGACAATGCAAGCGCCGTGCTCTTTACGAGGCATTTTGTATGTAATGTTTACTTCAATCCTCACAATCTTTACACCGAGGAAGGAGGGTTTTACTCTCCCTATATTCCCAGTGAGGGAGTCACACACCCAGTGAGCTTAATTCGTTTCCCGAGGTGCCCTGGCTTTAAGGAACGGAAGCGTGTGATGTGAACCCAGTACTGTCTTTCGCTGAAAGCTGTGGTCTTAGCCCCTTCATGTACTTTACTCTGACTTAAAAGAAACTTTTACACTTGGTACTGTTCACACTATTCCGGCCAGAAAGCCGAGTCAAGATGACGTTATGCAGGGTTATGGAAAAAGCCATTGCATGTCCCCAGAGTCCACATGTCAAAAAAATTTTCCATACTAAATATTTTCCGTATTTCCCATCTTAAATATGAATTCTGAGAAGAGAACTTTTGCTAAGATGTCAAATGCATTCAGAAGGAACAGCAGTTGTACAAACTGCGTTTTTACACCCTAAAACACTAAGAAGGAATCGGGCAAAACCGTTTTATGCTCCCCTGCATGGGTCGCTTTTGATTAAATTTCACGGATTCAGTCAATTAAGCTTTTTTTTTAACAGGTATAATTTTGACAGAGTTAAGATTTATTCATATAGGAAAATGTTCGTTTGTCAAAAAAGGAAAAGATTATTTTGCTTTCCAGAATTGGCCTGACAAAGTCATTGTTTGCATTTTTGTTTTTGGCATTAAAAATATAATACTTTCTAAGAGCGTTCCGTGTATTGGAATCTCTTCTGACTCCAGGATTTCATAGAATGAGAAAAGGATTGTCAGGGAAATCGGAAACTTAAATTAAAAGTTTAATTCCCTGAACAGTCGAAACAATTGTGGGTGAGGAAAAGAAAGAATATTTTCCTCAATAAAGGTTTCCTTAGAAAAAGGAAATACAATTTGTATCATTTGATCCCTAACCACTTTGTCTTTCGGAAGTTATGCATAAAAAGATTTTGTTATTTTCCTCTTAATTTCTAAGGCTTACAGACTAAATGGTTTCAGAAAATAATCTTTCTTGCGATTTAAAAGTAAAAGAAGGGGAAAATGATGAATAAGAAGAGAGACATGGTGACAGAGCAAGCCTTTGATACCATTATAATCCTCCTTTCTACACTTACTAGTTTTAATCGTTAGCAGTAACTCATTCATTTCTATAAATACTAAAGTGTGAGTAGGGAAAAAGTGGTTTCTGGAAACACTTACGCCAGCATAAAGCTAGTGTATTATAGGACTAAGCCTGCTTATTGCATAAATAATCGAGAGCTGGTATCTGTCCGGAAGAACTCAAAACGAATACACTGCTACTTGACCTTATATGTAGTCCCAAGTAGTATGCCCAGCCTCAGGGAAAGCATCCGAGCAAAATAAACCTTCTAAGAACCATTTTTGAAATTACTTTACACTTCTTTTTAGGGAGAGAATGCCTTCGGTGTGAAGGTTAAGAAAAATGATAAAATACCTCTTTTTCCTTAAAAGAATCTTAAAGAAGAATGCAGCCTGTACCTCTCTGATCACTTCTGTAGCGAGAGGCAGCAGTCGCGACTGCCCTTTATGCTGAGGCGCCAGGCTCGGAATCATGGCGAAAGACCGCCTCCCACAGTCGTTGCCATGGATACAAGCTCTGCTCTTGCTCGCATCTCGGATGACAGTTACTCCCGACAATGCAAGCGCCGTGCTCTTTACGAGGCATTTTGTATGTAATGTTTACTTCAATCCTCACAATCTTTACACCGAGGAAGGAGGGTTTTACTCTCCCTATATTCCCAGTGAGGGAGTCACACACCCAGTGAGCTTAATTCGTTTCCCGAGGTGCCCTGGCTTTAAGGAACGGAAGCGTGTGATGTGAACCCAGTACTGTCTTTCGCTGAAAGCTGTGGTCTTAGCCCCTTCATGTACTTTACTCTGACTTAAAAGAAACTTTTACACTTGGTACTGTTCACACTATTCCGGCCAGAAAGCCGAGTCAAGATGACGTTATGCAGGGTTATGGAAAAAGCCATTGCATGTCCCCAGAGTCCACATGTCAGTCAATTAAGCTTTTTTTTTAACAGGTATAATTTTGACAGAGTTAAGATTTATTCATATAGGAAAATGTTCGTTTGTCAAAAAAGGAAAAGATTATTTTGCTTTCCAGAATTGGCCTGACAAAGTCATTGTTTGCATTTTTGTTTTTGGCATTAAAAATATAATACTTTCTAAGAGCGTTCCGTGTATTGGAATCTCTTCTGACTCCAGGATTTCATAGAATGAGAAAAGGATTGTCAGGGAAATCAGAAACTTAAATTAAAAGTTTAATTCCCTGAACAGTCGAAACAATTGTGGGTGAGGAAAAGAAAGAATATTTTCCTCAATAAAGGTTTCCTTAGAAAAAGGAAATACAATTTGTATCATTTGATCCCTAACCACTTTGTCTTTCGGAAGTTATGCATAAAAAGATTTTGTTATTTTCCTCTTAATTTCTAAGGCTTACAGACTAAATGGTTTCAGAAAATAATCTTTCTTGCGATTTAAAAGTAAAAGAAGGGGAAAATGATGAATAAGAAGAGAGACATGGTGACAGAGCAAGCCTTTGATACCATTATAATCCTCCTTTCTACACTTACTAGTTTTAATCGTTAGCAGTAACTCATTCATTTCTATAAATACTAAAGTGTGAGTAGGGAAAAAGTGGTTTCTGGAAACACTTACGCCAGCATAAAGCTAGTGTATTATAGGACTAAGCCTGCTTATTGCATAAATAATCGAGAGCTGGTATCTGTCCGGAAGAACTCAAAACGAATACACTGCTACTTGACCTTATATGTAGTCCCAAGTAGTATGCCCAGCCTCAGGGAAAGCATCCGAGCAAAATAAACCTTCTAAGAACCATTTTTGAAATTACTTTACACTTCTTTTTAGGGAGAGAATGCCTTCGGTGTGAAGGTTAAGAAAAATGATAAAATACCTCTTTTTCCTTAAAAGAATCTTAAAGAAGAATGCAGCCTGTACCTCTCTGATCACTTCTGTAGCGAGAGGCAGCAGTCGCGACTGCCCTTTATGCTGAGGCGCCAGGCTCGGAATCATGGCGAAAGACCGCCTCCCACAGTCGTTGCCATGGATACAAGCTGTGCTCTTGCTCGCATCTCGGATGACAGTTACTCCCGACAATGCAAGCGCCGTGCTCTTTACGAGGCATTTTGTATGTAATGTTTACTTCAATCCTCACAATCTTTACACCGAGGAAGGAGGGTTTTACTCTCCCTATATTCCCAGTGAGGGAGTCACACACCCAGTGAGCTTAATTCGTTTCCCGAGGTGCCCTGGCTTTAAGGAACGGAAGCGTGTGATGTGAACCCAGTACTGTCTTTCGCTGAAAGCTGTGGTCTTAGCCCCTTCATGTACTTTACTCTGACTTAAAAGAAACTTTTACACTTGGTACTGTTCACACTATTCCGGCCAGAAAGCCGAGTCAAGATGACGTTATGCAGGGTTATGGAAAAAGCCATTGCATGTCCCCAGAGTCCACATGTCAAAAAAATTTTCCATACTAAATATTTTCCGTATTTCCCATCTTAAATATGAATTCTGAGAAGAGAACTTTTGCTAAGATGTCAAATGCATTCAGAAGGAACAGCAGTTGTACAAACTGCGTTTTTACACCCTAAAACACTAAGAAGGAATCGGGCAAAACCGTTTTATGCTCCCCTGCATGGGTCGCTTTTGATTAAATTTCACGGATTCAGTCAATTAAGCTTTTTTTTTAACAGGTATAATTTTGACAGAGTTAAGATTTATTCATATAGGAAAATGTTCGTTTGTCAAAAAAGGAAAAGATTATTTTGCTTTCCAGAATTGGCCTGACAAAGTCATTGTTTGCATTTTTGTTTTTGGCATTAAAAATATAATACTTTCTAAGAGCGTTCCGTGTATTGGAATCTCTTCTGACTCCAGGATTTCATAGAATGAGAAAAGGATTGTCAGGGAAATCAGAAACTTAAATTAAAAGTTTAATTCCCTGGACAGTCGAAACAATTGTGGGTGAGGAAAAGAAAGAATATTTTCCTCAATAAAGGTTTCCTTAGAAAAAGGAAATACAATTTGTATCATTTGATCCCTAACCACTTTGTCTTTCGGAAGTTATGCATAAAAAGATTTTGTTATTTTCCTCTTAATTTCTAAGGCTTACAGACTAAATGGTTTCAGAAAATAATCTTTCTTGCGATTTAAAAGTAAAAGAAGGGGAAAATGATGAATAAGAAGAGAGACATGGTGACAGAGCAAGCCTTTGATACCATTATAATCCTCCTTTCTACACTTACTAGTTTTAATCGTTAGCAGTAACTCATTCATTTCTATAAATACTAAAGTGTGAGTAGGGAAAAAGTGGTTTCTGGAAACACTTACGCCAGCATAAAGCTAGTGTATTATAGGACTAAGCCTGCTTATTGCATAAATAATCGAGAGCTGGTATCTGTCCGGAAGAACTCAAAACGAATACACTGCTACTTGACCTTATATGTAGTCCCAAGTAGTATGCCCAGCCTCAGGGAAAGCATCCGAGCAAAATAAACCTTCTAAGAACCATTTTTGAAATTACTTTACACTTCTTTTTAGGGAGAGAATGCCTTCGGTGTGAAGGTTAAGAAAAATGATAAAATACCTCTTTTTCCTTAAAAGAATCTTAAAGAAGAATGCAGCCTGTACCTCTCTGATCACTTCTGTAGCGAGAGGCAGCAGTCGCGACTGCCCTTTATGCTGAGGCGCCAGGCTCGGAATCATGGCGAAAGACCGCCTCCCACAGTCGTTGCCATGGATACAAGCTGTGCTCTTGCTCGCATCTCGGATGACAGTTACTCCCGACAATGCAAGCGCCGTGCTCTTTACGAGGCATTTTGTATGTAATGTTTACTTCAATCCTCACAATCTTTACACCGAGGAAGGAGGGTTTTACTCTCCCTATATTCCCAGTGAGGGAGTCACACACCCAGTGAGCTTAATTCGTTTCCCGAGGTGCCCTGGCTTTAAGGAACGGAAGCGTGTGATGTGAACCCAGTACTGTCTTTCGCTGAAAGCTGTGGTCTTAGCCCCTTCATGTACTTTACTCTGACTTAAAAGAAACTTTTACACTTGGTACTGTTCACACTATTCCGGCCAGAAAGCCGAGTCAAGATGACGTTATGCAGGGTTATGGAAAAAGCCATTGCATGTCCCCAGAGTCCACATGTCAGTCAATTAAGCTTTTTTTTTAACAGGTATAATTTTGACAGAGTTAAGATTTATTCATATAGGAAAATGTTCGTTTGTCAAAAAAGGAAAAGATTATTTTGCTTTCCAGAATTGGCCTGACAAAGTCATTGTTTGCATTTTTGTTTTTGGCATTAAAAATATAATACTTTCTAAGAGCGTTCCGTGTATTGGAATCTCTTCTGACTCCAGGATTTCATAGAATGAGAAAAGGATTGTCAGGGAAATCAGAAACTTAAATTAAAAGTTTAATTCCCTGAACAGTCGAAACAATTGTGGGTGAGGAAAAGAAAGAATATTTTCCTCAATAAAGGTTTCCTTAGAAAAAGGAAATACAATTTGTATCATTTGATCCCTAACCACTTTGTCTTTCGGAAGTTATGCATAAAAAGATTTTGTTATTTTCCTCTTAATTTCTAAGGCTTACAGACTAAATGGTTTCAGAAAATAATCTTCCTTGCGATTTAAAAGTAAAAGAAGGGGAAAATGATGAATAAGAAGAGAGACATGGTGACAGAGCAAGCCTTTGATACCATTATAATCCTCCTTTCTACACTTACTAGTTTTAATCGTTAGCAGTAACTCATTCATTTCTATAAATACTAAAGTGTGAGTAGGGAAAAAGTGGTTTCTGGAAACACTTACGCCAGCATAAAGCTAGTGTATTATAGGACTAAGCCTGCTTATTGCATAAATAATCGAGAGCTGGTATCTGTCCGGAAGAACTCAAAACGAATACACTGCTACTTGACCTTATATGTAGTCCCAAGTAGTATGCCCAGCCTCAGGGAAAGCATCCGAGCAAAATAAACCTTCTAAGAACCATTTTTGAAATTACTTTACACTTCTTTTTAGGGAGAGAATGCCTTCGGTGTGAAGGTTAAGAAAAATGATAAAATACCTCTTTTTCCTTAAAAGAATCTTAAAGAAGAATGCAGCCTGTACCTCTCTGATCACTTCTGTAGCGAGAGGCAGCAGTCGCGACTGCCCTTTATGCTGAGGCGCCAGGCTCGGAATCATGGCGAAAGACCGCCTCCCACAGTCGTTGCCATGGATACAAGCTGTGCTCTTGCTCGCATCTCGGATGACAGTTACTCCCGACAATGCAAGCGCCGTGCTCTTTACGAGGCATTTTGTATGTAATGTTTACTTCAATCCTCACAATCTTTACACCGAGGAAGGAGGGTTTTACTCTCCCTATATTCCCAGTGAGGGAGTCACACACCCAGTGAGCTTAATTCGTTTCCCGAGGTGCCCTGGCTTTAAGGAACGGAAGCGTGTGATGTGAACCCAGTACTGTCTTTCGCTGAAAGCTGTGGTCTTAGCCCCTTCATGTACTTTACTCTGACTTAAAAGAAACTTTTACACTTGGTACTGTTCACACTATTCCGGCCAGAAAGCCGAGTCAAGATGACGTTATGCAGGGTTATGGAAAAAGCCATTGCATGTCCCCAGAGTCCACATGTCAAAAAAATTTTCCATACTAAATATTTTCCGTATTTCCCATCTTAAATATGAATTCTGAGAAGAGAACTTTTGCTAAGATGTCAAATGCATTCAGAAGGAACAGCAGTTGTACAAACTGCGTTTTTACACCCTAAAACACTAAGAAGGAATCGGGCAAAACCGTTTTATGCTCCCCTGCATGGGTCGCTTTTGATTAAATTTCACGGATTCAGTCAATTAAGCTTTTTTTTTAACAGGTATAATTTTGACAGAGTTAAGATTTATTCATATAGGAAAATGTTCGTTTGTCAAAAAAGGAAAAGATTATTTTGCTTTCCAGAATTGGCCTGACAAAGTCATTGTTTGCATTTTTGTTTTTGGCATTAAAAATATAATACTTTCTAAGAGCGTTCCGTGTATTGGAATCTCTTCTGACTCCAGGATTTCATAGAATGAGAAAAGGATTGTCAGGGAAATCAGAAACTTAAATTAAAAGTTTAATTCCCTGAACAGTCGAAACAATTGTGGGTGAGGAAAAGAAAGAATATTTTCCTCAATAAAGGTTTCCTTAGAAAAAGGAAATACAATTTGTATCATTTGATCCCTAACCACTTTGTCTTTCGGAAGTTATGCATAAAAAGATTTTGTTATTTTCCTCTTAATTTCTAAGGCTTACAGACTAAATGGTTTCAGAAAATAATCTTCCTTGCGATTTAAAAGTAAAAGAAGGGGAAAATGATGAATAAGAAGAGAGACATGGTGACAGAGCAAGCCTTTGATACCATTATAATCCTCCTTTCTACACTTACTAGTTTTAATCGTTAGCAGTAACTCATTCATTTCTATAAATACTAAAGTGTGAGTAGGGAAAAAGTGGTTTCTGGAAACACTTACGCCAGCATAAAGCTAGTGTATTATAGGACTAAGCCTGCTTATTGCATAAATAATCGAGAGCTGGTATCTGTCCGGAAGAACTCAAAACGAATACACTGCTACTTGACCTTATATGTAGTCCCAAGTAGTATGCCCAGCCTCAGGGAAAGCATCCGAGCAAAATAAACCTTCTAAGAACCATTTTTGAAATTACTTTACACTTCTTTTTAGGGAGAGAATGCCTTCGGTGTGAAGGTTAAGAAAAATGATAAAATACCTCTTTTTCCTTAAAAGAATCTTAAAGAAGAATGCAGCCTGTACCTCTCTGATCACTTCTGTAGCGAGAGGCAGCAGTCGCGACTGCCCTTTATGCTGAGGCGCCAGGCTCGGAATCATGGCGAAAGACCGCCTCCCACAGTCGTTGCCATGGATACAAGCTGTGCTCTTGCTCGCATCTCGGATGACAGTTACTCCCGACAATGCAAGCGCCGTGCTCTTTACGAGGCATTTTGTATGTAATGTTTACTTCAATCCTCACAATCTTTACACCGAGGAAGGAGGGTTTTACTCTCCCTATATTCCCAGTGAGGGAGTCACACACCCAGTGAGCTTAATTCGTTTCCCGAGGTGCCCTGGCTTTAAGGAACGGAAGCGTGTGATGTGAACCCAGTACTGTCTTTCGCTGAAAGCTGTGGTCTTAGCCCCTTCATGTACTTTACTCTGACTTAAAAGAAACTTTTACACTTGGTACTGTTCACACTATTCCGGCCAGAAAGCCGAGTCAAGATGACGTTATGCAGGGTTATGGAAAAAGCCATTGCATGTCCCCAGAGTCCACATGTCAGTCAATTAAGCTTTTTTTTTAACAGGTATAATTTTGACAGAGTTAAGATTTATTCATATAGGAAAATGTTCGTTTGTCAAAAAAGGAAAAGATTATTTTGCTTTCCAGAATTGGCCTGACAAAGTCATTGTTTGCATTTTTGTTTTTGGCATTAAAAATATAATACTTTCTAAGAGCGTTCCGTGTATTGGAATCTCTTCTGACTCCAGGATTTCATAGAATGAGAAAAGGATTGTCAGGGAAATCAGAAACTTAAATTAAAAGTTTAATTCCCTGAACAGTCGAAACAATTGTGGGTGAGGAAAAGAAAGAATATTTTCCTCAATAAAGGTTTCCTTAGAAAAAGGAAATACAATTTGTATCATTTGATCCCTAACCACTTTGTCTTTCGGAAGTTATGCATAAAAAGATTTTGTTATTTTCCTCTTAATTTCTAAGGCTTACAGACTAAATGGTTTCAGAAAATAATCTTTCTTGCGATTTAAAAGTAAAAGAAGGGGAAAATGATGAATAAGAAGAGAGACATGGTGACAGAGCAAGCCTTTGATACCATTATAATCCTCCTTTCTACACTTACTAGTTTTAATCGTTAGCAGTAACTCATTCATTTCTATAAATACTAAAGTGTGAGTAGGGAAAAAGTGGTTTCTGGAAACACTTACGCCAGCATAAAGCTAGTGTATTATAGGACTAAGCCTGCTTATTGCATAAATAATCGAGAGCTGGTATCTGTCCGGAAGAACTCAAAACGAATACACTGCTACTTGACCTTATATGTAGTCCCAAGTAGTATGCCCAGCCTCAGGGAAAGCATCCGAGCAAAATAAACCTTCTAAGAACCATTTTTGAAATTACTTTACACTTCTTTTTAGGGAGAGAATGCCTTCGGTGTGAAGGTTAAGAAAAATGATAAAATACCTCTTTTTCCTTAAAAGAATCTTAAAGAAGAATGCAGCCTGTACCTCTCTGATCACTTCTGTAGCGAGAGGCAGCAGTCGCGACTGCCCTTTATGCTGAGGCGCCAGGCTCGGAATCATGGCGAAAGACCGCCTCCCACAGTCGTTGCCATGGATACAAGCTGTGCTCTTGCTCGCATCTCGGATGACAGTTACTCCCGACAATGCAAGCGCCGTGCTCTTTACGAGGCATTTTGTATGTAATGTTTACTTCAATCCTCACAATCTTTACACCGAGGAAGGAGGGTTTTACTCTCCCTATATTCCCAGTGAGGGAGTCACACACCCAGTGAGCTTAATTCGTTTCCCGAGGTGCCCTGGCTTTAAGGAACGGAAGCGTGTGATGTGAACCCAGTACTGTCTTTCGCTGAAAGCTGTGGTCTTAGCCACTTCATGTACTTTACTCTGACTTAAAAGAAACTTTTACACTTGGTACTGTTCACACTATTCCGGCCAGAAAGCCGAGTCAAGATGACGTTATGCAGGGTTATGGAAAAAGCCATTGCATGTCCCCAGAGTCCACATGTCAAAAAAATTTTCCATACTAAATATTTTCCGTATTTCCCATCTTAAATATGAATTCTGAGAAGAGAACTTTTGCTAAGATGTCAAATGCATTCAGAAGGAACAGCAGTTGTACAAACTGCGTTTTTACACCCTAAAACACTAAGAAGGAATCGGGCAAAACCGTTTTATGCTCCCCTGCATGGGTCGCTTTTGATTAAATTTCACGGATTCAGTCAATTAAGCTTTTTTTTTAACAGGTATAATTTTGACAGAGTTAAGATTTATTCATATAGGAAAATGTTCGTTTGTCAAAAAAGGAAAAGATTATTTTGCTTTCCAGAATTGGCCTGACAAAGTCATTGTTTGCATTTTTGTTTTTGGCATTAAAAATATAATACTTTCTAAGAGCGTTCCGTGTATTGGAATCTCTTCTGACTCCAGGATTTCATAGAATGAGAAAAGGATTGTCAGGGAAATCAGAAACTTAAATTAAAAGTTTAATTCCCTGAACAGTCGAAACAATTGTGGGTGAGGAAAAGAAAGAATATTTTCCTCAATAAAGGTTTCCTTAGAAAAAGGAAATACAATTTGTATCATTTGATCCCTAACCACTTTGTCTTTCGGAAGTTATGCATAAAAAGATTTTGTTATTTTCCTCTTAATTTCTAAGGCTTACAGACTAAATGGTTTCAGAAAATAATCTTTCTTGCGATTTAAAAGTAAAAGAAGGGGAAAATGATGAATAAGAAGAGAGACATGGTGACAGAGCAAGCCTTTGATACCATTATAATCCTCCTTTCTACACTTACTAGTTTTAATCGTTAGCAGTAACTCATTCATTTCTATAAATACTAAAGTGTGAGTAGGGAAAAAGTGGTTTCTGGAAACACTTACGCCAGCATAAAGCTAGTGTATTATAGGACTAAGCCTGCTTATTGCATAAATAATCGAGAGCTGGTATCTGTCCGGAAGAACTCAAAACGAATACACTGCTACTTGACCTTATATGTAGTCCCAAGTAGTATGCCCAGCCTCAGGGAAAGCATCCGAGCAAAATAAACCTTCTAAGAACCATTTTTGAAATTACTTTACACTTCTTTTTAGGGAGAGAATGCCTTCGGTGTGAAGGTTAAGAAAAATGATAAAATACCTCTTTTTCCTTAAAAGAATCTTAAAGAAGAATGCAGCCTGTACCTCTCTGATCACTTCTGTAGCGAGAGGCAGCAGTCGCGACTGCCCTTTATGCTGAGGCGCCAGGCTCGGAATCATGGCGAAAGACCGCCTCCCACAGTCGTTGCCATGGATACAAGCTGTGCTCTTGCTCGCATCTCGGATGACAGTTACTCCCGACAATGCAAGCGCCGTGCTCTTTACGAGGCATTTTGTATGTAATGTTTACTTCAATCCTCACAATCTTTACACCGAGGAAGGAGGGTTTTACTCTCCCTATATTCCCAGTGAGGGAGTCACACACCCAGTGAGCTTAATTCGTTTCCCGAGGTGCCCTGGCTTTAAGGAACGGAAGCGTGTGATGTGAACCCAGTACTGTCTTTCGCTGAAAGCTGTGGTCTTAGCCCCTTCATGTACTTTACTCTGACTTAAAAGAAACTTTTACACTTGGTACTGTTCACACTATTCCGGCCAGAAAGCCGAGTCAAGATGACGTTATGCAGGGTTATGGAAAAAGCCATTGCATGTCCCCAGAGTCCACATGTCAAAAAAATTTTCCATACTAAATATTTTCCGTATTTCCCATCTTAAATATGAATTCTGAGAAGAGAACTTTTGCTAAGATGTCAAATGCATTCAGAAGGAACAGCAGTTGTACAAACTGCGTTTTTACACCCTAAAACACTAAGAAGGAATCGGGCAAAACCGTTTTATGCTCCCCTGCATGGGTCGCTTTTGATTAAATTTCACGGATTCAGTCAATTAAGCTTTTTTTTTAACAGGTATAATTTTGACAGAGTTAAGATTTATTCATATAGGAAAATGTTCGTTTGTCAAAAAAGGAAAAGATTATTTTGCTTTCCAGAATTGGCCTGACAAAGTCATTGTTTGCATTTTTGTTTTTGGCATTAAAAATATAATACTTTCTAAGAGCGTTCCGTGTATTGGAATCTCTTCTGACTCCAGGATTTCATAGAATGAGAAAAGGATTGTCAGGGAAATCGGAAACTTAAATTAAAAGTTTAATTCCCTGAACAGTCGAAACAATTGTGGGTGAGGAAAAGAAAGAATATTTTCCTCAATAAAGGTTTCCTTAGAAAAAGGAAATACAATTTGTATCATTTGATCCCTAACCACTTTGTCTTTCGGAAGTTATGCATAAAAAGATTTTGTTATTTTCCTCTTAATTTCTAAGGCTTACAGACTAAATGGTTTCAGAAAATAATCTTTCTTGCGATTTAAAAGTAAAAAAAGGGGAAAATGATGAATAAGAAGAGAGACATGGTGACAGAGCAAGCCTTTGATACCATTATAATCCTCCTTTCTACACTTACTAGTTTTAATCGTTAGCAGTAACTCATTCATTTCTATAAATACTAAAGTGTGAGTAGGGAAAAAGTGGTTTCTGGAAACACTTACGCCAGCATAAAGCTAGTGTATTATAGGACTAAGCCTGCTTATTGCATAAATAATCGAGAGCTGGTATCTGTCCGGAAGAACTCAAAACGAATACACTGCTACTTGACCTTATATGTAGTCCCAAGTAGTATGCCCAGCCTCAGGGAAAGCATCCGAGCAAAATAAACCTTCTAAGAACCATTTTTGAAATTACTTTACACTTCTTTTTAGGGAGAGAATGCCTTCGGTGTGAAGGTTAAGAAAAATGATAAAATACCTCTTTTTCCTTAAAAGAATCTTAAAGAAGAATGCAGCCTGTACCTCTCTGATCACTTCTGTAGCGAGAGGCAGCAGTCGCGACTGCCCTTTATGCTGAGGCGCCAGGCTCGGAATCATGGCGAAAGACCGCCTCCCACAGTCGTTGCCATGGATACAAGCTGTGCTCTTGCTCGCATCTCGGATGACAGTTACTCCCGACAATGCAAGCGCCGTGCTCTTTACGAGGCATTTTGTATGTAATGTTTACTTCAATCCTCACAATCTTTACACCGAAGAAGGAGGGTTTTACTCTCCCTATATTCCCAGTGAGGGAGTCACACACCCAGTGAGCTTAATTCGTTTCCCGAGGTGCCCTGGCTTTAAGGAACGGAAGCGTGTGATGTGAACCCAGTACTGTCTTTCGCTGAAAGCTGTGGTCTTAGCCCCTTCATGTACTTTGACTTAAAAGAAACTTTTACACTTGGTACTGTTCACACTATTCCGGCCAGAAAGCCGAGTCAAGATGACGTTATGCAGGGTTATGGAAAAAGCCATTGCATGTCCCCAGAGTCCACATGTCAGTCAATTAAGCTTTTTTTTTAACAGGTATAATTTTGACAGAGTTAAGATTTATTCATATAGGAAAATGTTCGTTTGTCAAAAAAGGAAAAGATTATTTTGCTTTCCAGAATTGGCCTGACAAAGTCATTGTTTGCATTTTTGTTTTTGGCATTAAAAATATAATACTTTCTAAGAGCGTTCCGTGTATTGGAATCTCTTCTGACTCCAGGATTTCATAGAATGAGAAAAGGATTGTCAGGGAAATCAGAAACTTAAATTAAAAGTTTAATTCCCTGAACAGTCGAAACAATTGTGGGTGAGGAAAAGAAAGAATATTTTCCTCAATAAAGGTTTCCTTAGAAAAAGGAAATACAATTTGTATCATTTGATCCCTAACCACTTTGTCTTTCGGAAGTTATGCATAAAAAGATTTTGTTATTTTCCTCTTAATTTCTAAGGCTTACAGACTAAATGGTTTCAGAAAATAATCTTTCTTGCGATTTAAAAGTAAAAGAAGGGGAAAATGATGAATAAGAAGAGAGACATGGTGACAGAGCAAGCCTTTGATACCATTATAATCCTCCTTTCTACACTTACTAGTTTTAATCGTTAGCAGTAACTCATTCATTTCTATAAATACTAAAGTGTGAGTAGGGAAAAAGTGGTTTCTGGAAACACTTACGCCAGCATAAAGCTAGTGTATTATAGGACTAAGCCTGCTTATTGCATAAATAATCGAGAGCTGGTATCTGTCCGGAAGAACTCAAAACGAATACACTGCTACTTGACCTTATATGTAGTCCCAAGTAGTATGCCCAGCCTCAGGGAAAGCATCCGAGCAAAATAAACCTTCTAAGAACCATTTTTGAAATTACTTTACACTTCTTTTTAGGGAGAGAATGCCTTCGGTGTGAAGGTTAAGAAAAATGATAAAATACCTCTTTTTCCTTAAAAGAATCTTAAAGAAGAATGCAGCCTGTACCTCTCTGATCACTTCTGTAGCGAGAGGCAGCAGTCGCGACTGCCCTTTATGCTGAGGCGCCAGGCTCGGAATCATGGCGAAAGACCGCCTCCCACAGTCGTTGCCATGGATACAAGCTGTGCTCTTGCTCGCATCTCGGATGACAGTTACTCCCGACAATGCAAGCGCCGTGCTCTTTACGAGGCATTTTGTATGTAATGTTTACTTCAATCCTCACAATCTTTACACCGAGGAAGGAGGGTTTTACTCTCCCTATATTCCCAGTGAGGGAGTCACACACCCAGTGAGCTTAATTCGTTTCCCGAGGTGCCCTGGCTTTAAGGAACGGAAGCGTGTGATGTGAACCCAGTACTGTCTTTCGCTGAAAGCTGTGGTCTTAGCCCCTTCATGTACTTTACTCTGACTTAAAAGAAACTTTTACACTTGGTACTGTTCACACTATTCCGGCCAGAAAGCCGAGTCAAGATGACGTTATGCAGGGTTATGGAAAAAGCCATTGCATGTCCCCAGAGTCCACATGTCAAAAAAATTTTCCATACTAAATATTTTCCGTATTTCCCATCTTAAATATGAATTCTGAGAAGAGAACTTTTGCTAAGATGTCAAATGCATTCAGAAGGAACAGCAGTTGTACAAACTGCGTTTTTACACCCTAAAACACTAAGAAGGAATCGGGCAAAACCGTTTTATGCTCCCCTGCATGGGTCGCTTTTGATTAAATTTCACGGATTCAGTCAATTAAGCTTTTTTTTTAACAGGTATAATTTTGACAGAGTTAAGATTTATTCATATAGGAAAATGTTCGTTTGTCAAAAAAGGAAAAGATTATTTTGCTTTCCAGAATTGGCCTGACAAAGTCATTGTTTGCATTTTTGTTTTTGGCATTAAAAATATAATACTTTCTAAGAGCGTTCCGTGTATTGGAATCTCTTCTGACTCCAGGATTTCATAGAATGAGAAAAGGATTGTCAGGGAAATCGGAAACTTAAATTAAAAGTTTAATTCCCTGAACAGTCGAAACAATTGTGGGTGAGGAAAAGAAAGAATATTTTCCTCAATAAAGGTTTCCTTAGAAAAAGGAAATACAATTTGTATCATTTGATCCCTAACCACTTTGTCTTTCGGAAGTTATGCATAAAAAGATTTTGTTATTTTCCTCTTAATTTCTAAGGCTTACAGACTAAATGGTTTCAGAAAATAATCTTTCTTGCGATTTAAAAGTAAAAAAAGGGGAAAATGATGAATAAGAAGAGAGACATGGTGACAGAGCAAGCCTTTGATACCATTATAATCCTCCTTTCTACACTTACTAGTTTTAATCGTTAGCAGTAACTCATTCATTTCTATAAATACTAAAGTGTGAGTAGGGAAAAAGTGGTTTCTGGAAACACTTACGCCAGCATAAAGCTAGTGTATTATAGGACTAAGCCTGCTTATTGCATAAATAATCGAGAGCTGGTATCTGTCCGGAAGAACTCAAAACGAATACACTGCTACTTGACCTTATATGTAGTCCCAAGTAGTATGCCCAGCCTCAGGGAAAGCATCCGAGCAAAATAAACCTTCTAAGAACCATTTTTGAAATTACTTTACACTTCTTTTTAGGGAGAGAATGCCTTCGGTGTGAAGGTTAAGAAAAATGATAAAATACCTCTTTTTCCTTAAAAGAATCTTAAAGAAGAATGCAGCCTGTACCTCTCTGATCACTTCTGTAGCGAGAGGCAGCAGTCGCGACTGCCCTTTATGCTGAGGCGCCAGGCTCGGAATCATGGCGAAAGACCGCCTCCCACAGTCGTTGCCATGGATACAAGCTCTGCTCTTGCTCGCATCTCGGATGACAGTTACTCCCGACAATGCAAGCGCCGTGCTCTTTACGAGGCATTTTGTATGTAATGTTTACTTCAATCCTCACAATCTTTACACCGAGGAAGGAGGGTTTTACTCTCCCTATATTCCCAGTGAGGGAGTCACACACCCAGTGAGCTTAATTCGTTTCCCGAGGTGCCCTGGCTTTAAGGAACGGAAGCGTGTGATGTGAACCCAGTACTGTCTTTCGCTGAAAGCTGTGGTCTTAGCCCCTTCATGTACTTTACTCTGACTTAAAAGAAACTTTTACACTTGGTACTGTTCACACTATTCCGGCCAGAAAGCCGAGTCAAGATGACGTTATGCAGGGTTATGGAAAAAGCCATTGCATGTCCCCAGAGTCCACATGTCAGTCAATTAAGCTTTTTTTTTAACAGGTATAATTTTGACAGAGTTAAGATTTATTCATATAGGAAAATGTTCGTTTGTCAAAAAAGGAAAAGATTATTTTGCTTTCCAGAATTGGCCTGACAAAGTCATTGTTTGCATTTTTGTTTTTGGCATTAAAAATATAATACTTTCTAAGAGCGTTCCGTGTATTGGAATCTCTTCTGACTCCAGGATTTCATAGAATGAGAAAAGGATTGTCAGGGAAATCAGAAACTTAAATTAAAAGTTTAATTCCCTGAACAGTCGAAACAATTGTGGGTGAGGAAAAGAAAGAATATTTTCCTCAATAAAGGTTTCCTTAGAAAAAGGAAATACAATTTGTATCATTTGATCCCTAACCACTTTGTCTTTCGGAAGTTATGCATAAAAAGATTTTGTTATTTTCCTCTTAATTTCTAAGGCTTACAGACTAAATGGTTTCAGAAAATAATCTTTCTTGCGATTTAAAAGTAAAAGAAGGGGAAAATGATGAATAAGAAGAGAGACATGGTGACAGAGCAAGCCTTTGATACCATTATAATCCTCCTTTCTACACTTACTAGTTTTAATCGTTAGCAGTAACTCATTCATTTCTATAAATACTAAAGTGTGAGTAGGGAAAAAGTGGTTTCTGGAAACACTTACGCCAGCATAAAGCTAGTGTATTATAGGACTAAGCCTGCTTATTGCATAAATAATCGAGAGCTGGTATCTGTCCGGAAGAACTCAAAACGAATACACTGCTACTTGACCTTATATGTAGTCCCAAGTAGTATGCCCAGCCTCAGGGAAAGCATCCGAGCAAAATAAACCTTCTAAGAACCATTTTTGAAATTACTTTACACTTCTTTTTAGGGAGAGAATGCCTTCGGTGTGAAGGTTAAGAAAAATGATAAAATACCTCTTTTTCCTTAAAAGAATCTTAAAGAAGAATGCAGCCTGTACCTCTCTGATCACTTCTGTAGCGAGAGGCAGCAGTCGCGACTGCCCTTTATGCTGAGGCGCCAGGCTCGGAATCATGGCGAAAGACCGCCTCCCACAGTCGTTGCCATGGATACAAGCTGTGCTCTTGCTCGCATCTCGGATGACAGTTACTCCCGACAATGCAAGCGCCGTGCTCTTTACGAGGCATTTTGTATGTAATGTTTACTTCAATCCTCACAATCTTTACACCGAGGAAGGAGGGTTTTACTCTCCCTATATTCCCAGTGAGGGAGTCACACACCCAGTGAGCTTAATTCGTTTCCCGAGGTGCCCTGGCTTTAAGGAACGGAAGCGTGTGATGTGAACCCAGTACTGTCTTTCGCTGAAAGCTGTGGTCTTAGCCCCTTCATGTACTTTACTCTGACTTAAAAGAAACTTTTACACTTGGTACTGTTCACACTATTCCGGCCAGAAAGCCGAGTCAAGATGACGTTATGCAGGGTTATGGAAAAAGCCATTGCATGTCCCCAGAGTCCACATGTCAAAAAAATTTTCCATACTAAATATTTTCCGTATTTCCCATCTTAAATATGAATTCTGAGAAGAGAACTTTTGCTAAGATGTCAAATGCATTCAGAAGGAACAGCAGTTGTACAAACTGCGTTTTTACACCCTAAAACACTAAGAAGGAATCGGGCAAAACCGTTTTATGCTCCCCTGCATGGGTCGCTTTTGATTAAATTTCACGGATTCAGTCAATTAAGCTTTTTTTTTAACAGGTATAATTTTGACAGAGTTAAGATTTATTCATATAGGAAAATGTTCGTTTGTCAAAAAAGGAAAAGATTATTTTGCTTTCCAGAATTGGCCTGACAAAGTCATTGTTTGCATTTTTGTTTTTGGCATTAAAAATATAATACTTTCTAAGAGCGTTCCGTGTATTGGAATCTCTTCTGACTCCAGGATTTCATAGAATGAGAAAAGGATTGTCAGGGAAATCGGAAACTTAAATTAAAAGTTTAATTCCCTGAACAGTCGAAACAATTGTGGGTGAGGAAAAGAAAGAATATTTTCCTCAATAAAGGTTTCCTTAGAAAAAGGAAATACAATTTGTATCATTTGATCCCTAACCACTTTGTCTTTCGGAAGTTATGCATAAAAAGATTTTGTTATTTTCCTCTTAATTTCTAAGGCTTACAGACTAAATGGTTTCAGAAAATAATCTTTCTTGCGATTTAAAAGTAAAAGAAGGGGAAAATGATGAATAAGAAGAGAGACATGGTGACAGAGCAAGCCTTTGATACCATTATAATCCTCCTTTCTACACTTACTAGTTTTAATCGTTAGCAGTAACTCATTCATTTCTATAAATACTAAAGTGTGAGTAGGGAAAAAGTGGTTTCTGGAAACACTTACGCCAGCATAAAGCTAGTGTATTATAGGACTAAGCCTGCTTATTGCATAAATAATCGAGAGCTGGTATCTGTCCGGAAGAACTCAAAACGAATACACTGCTACTTGACCTTATATGTAGTCCCAAGTAGTATGCCCAGCCTCAGGGAAAGCATCCGAGCAAAATAAACCTTCTAAGAACCATTTTTGAAATTACTTTACACTTCTTTTTAGGGAGAGAATGCCTTCGGTGTGAAGGTTAAGAAAAATGATAAAATACCTCTTTTTCCTTAAAAGAATCTTAAAGAAGAATGCAGCCTGTACCTCTCTGATCACTTCTGTAACGAGAGGCAGCAGTCGCGACTGCCCTTTATGCTGAGGCGCCAGGCTCGGAATCATGGCGAAAGACCGCCTCCCACAGTCGTTGCCATGGATACAAGCTGTGCTCTTGCTCGCATCTCGGATGACAGTTACTCCCGACAATGCAAGCGCCGTGCTCTTTACGAGGCATTTTGTATGTAATGTTTACTTCAATCCTCACAATCTTTACACCGAGGAAGGAGGGTTTTACTCTCCCTATATTCCCAGTGAGGGAGTCACACACCCAGTGAGCTTAATTCGTTTCCCGAGGTGCCCTGGCTTTAAGGAACGGAAGCGTGTGATGTGAACCCAGTACTGTCTTTCGCTGAAAGCTGTGGTCTTAGCCCCTTCATGTACTTTACTCTGACTTAAAAGAAACTTTTACACTTGGTACTGTTCACACTATTCCGGCCAGAAAGCCGAGTCAAGATGACGTTATGCAGGGTTATGGAAAAAGCCATTGCATGTCCCCAGAGTCCACATGTCAGTCAATTAAGCTTTTTTTTTAACAGGTATAATTTTGACAGAGTTAAGATTTATTCATATAGGAAAATGTTCGTTTGTCAAAAAAGGAAAAGATTATTTTGCTTTCCAGAATTGGCCTGACAAAGTCATTGTTTGCATTTTTGTTTTTGGCATTAAAAATATAATACTTTCTAAGAGCGTTCCGTGTATTGGAATCTCTTCTGACTCCAGGATTTCATAGAATGAGAAAAGGATTGTCAGGGAAATCAGAAACTTAAATTAAAAGTTTAATTCCCTGAACAGTCGAAACAATTGTGGGTGAGGAAAAGAAAGAATATTTTCCTCAATAAAGGTT
This sequence comes from Manis pentadactyla, assembly GCF_030020395.1. Taxonomy (NCBI): domain Eukaryota; kingdom Metazoa; phylum Chordata; class Mammalia; order Pholidota; family Manidae; genus Manis; species Manis pentadactyla. The sequence goes on along the minus strand of NC_080020.1, from coordinate 25,283,660 downwards.
TCCTTAGAAAAAGGAAATACAATTTGTATCATTTGATCCCTAACCACTTTGTCTTTCGGAAGTTATGCATAAAAAGATTTTGTTATTTTCCTCTTAATTTCTAAGGCTTACAGACTAAATGGTTTCAGAAAATAATCTTTCTTGCGATTTAAAAGTAAAAGAAGGGGAAAATGATGAATAAGAAGAGAGACATGGTGACAGAGCAAGCCTTTGATACCATTATAATCCTCCTTTCTACACTTACTAGTTTTAATCGTTAGCAGTAACTCATTCATTTCTATAAATACTAAAGTGTGAGTAGGGAAAAAGTGGTTTCTGGAAACACTTACGCCAGCATAAAGCTAGTGTATTATAGGACTAAGCCTGCTTATTGCATAAATAATCGAGAGCTGGTATCTGTCCGGAAGAACTCAAAACGAATACACTGCTACTTGACCTTATATGTAGTCCCAAGTAGTATGCCCAGCCTCAGGGAAAGCATCCGAGCAAAATAAACCTTCTAAGAACCATTTTTGAAATTACTTTACACTTCTTTTTAGGGAGAGAATGCCTTCGGTGTGAAGGTTAAGAAAAATGATAAAATACCTCTTTTTCCTTAAAAGAATCTTAAAGAAGAATGCAGCCTGTACCTCTCTGATCACTTCTGTAGCGAGAGGCAGCAGTCGCGACTGCCCTTTATGCTGAGGCGCCAGGCTCGGAATCATGGCGAAAGACCGCCTCCCACAGTCGTTGCCATGGATACAAGCTGTGCTCTTGCTCGCATCTCGGATGACAGTTACTCCCGACAATGCAAGCGCCGTGCTCTTTACGAGGCATTTTGTATGTAATGTTTACTTCAATCCTCACAATCTTTACACCGAGGAAGGAGGGTTTTACTCTCCCTATATTCCCAGTGAGGGAGTCACACACCCAGTGAGCTTAATTCGTTTCCCGAGGTGCCCTGGCTTTAAGGAACGGAAGCGTGTGATGTGAACCCAGTACTGTCTTTCGCTGAAAGCTGTGGTCTTAGCCCCTTCATGTACTTTACTCTGACTTAAAAGAAACTTTTACACTTGGTACTGTTCACACTATTCCGGCCAGAAAGCCGAGTCAAGATGACGTTATGCAGGGTTATGGAAAAAGCCATTGCATGTCCCCAGAGTCCACATGTCAAAAAAATTTTCCATACTAAATATTTTCCGTATTTCCCATCTTAAATATGAATTCTGAGAAGAGAACTTTTGCTAAGATGTCAAATGCATTCAGAAGGAACAGCAGTTGTACAAACTGCGTTTTTACACCCTAAAACACTAAGAAGGAATCGGGCAAAACCGTTTTATGCTCCCCTGCATGGGTCGCTTTTGATTAAATTTCACGGATTCAGTCAATTAAGCTTTTTTTTTAACAGGTATAATTTTGACAGAGTTAAGATTTATTCATATAGGAAAATGTTCGTTTGTCAAAAAAGGAAAAGATTATTTTGCTTTCCAGAATTGGCCTGACAAAGTCATTGTTTGCATTTTTGTTTTTGGCATTAAAAATATAATACTTTCTAAGAGCGTTCCGTGTATTGGAATCTCTTCTGACTCCAGGATTTCATAGAATGAGAAAAGGATTGTCAGGGAAATCGGAAACTTAAATTAAAAGTTTAATTCCCTGAACAGTCGAAACAATTGTGGGTGAGGAAAAGAAAGAATATTTTCCTCAATAAAGGTTTCCTTAGAAAAAGGAAATACAATTTGTATCATTTGATCCCTAACCACTTTGTCTTTCGGAAGTTATGCATAAAAAGATTTTGTTATTTTCCTCTTAATTTCTAAGGCTTACAGACTAAATGGTTTCAGAAAATAATCTTTCTTGCGATTTAAAAGTAAAAGAAGGGGAAAATGATGAATAAGAAGAGAGACATGGTGACAGAGCAAGCCTTTGATACCATTATAATCCTCCTTTCTACACTTACTAGTTTTAATCGTTAGCAGTAACTCATTCATTTCTATAAATACTAAAGTGTGAGTAGGGAAAAAGTGGTTTCTGGAAACACTTACGCCAGCATAAAGCTAGTGTATTATAGGACTAAGCCTGCTTATTGCATAAATAATCGAGAGCTGGTATCTGTCCGGAAGAACTCAAAACGAATACACTGCTACTTGACCTTATATGTAGTCCCAAGTAGTATGCCCAGCCTCAGGGAAAGCATCCGAGCAAAATAAACCTTCTAAGAACCATTTTTGAAATTACTTTACACTTCTTTTTAGGGAGAGAATGCCTTCGGTGTGAAGGTTAAGAAAAATGATAAAATACCTCTTTTTCCTTAAAAGAATCTTAAAGAAGAATGCAGCCTGTACCTCTCTGATCACTTCTGTAGCGAGAGGCAGCAGTCGCGACTGCCCTTTATGCTGAGGCGCCAGGCTCGGAATCATGGCGAAAGACCGCCTCCCACAGTCGTTGCCATGGATACAAGCTGTGCTCTTGCTCGCATCTCGGATGACAGTTACTCCCGACAATGCAAGCGCCGTGCTCTTTACGAGGCATTTTGTATGTAATGTTTACTTCAATCCTCACAATCTTTACACCGAGGAAGGAGGGTTTTACTCTCCCTATATTCCCAGTGAGGGAGTCACACACCCAGTGAGCTTAATTCGTTTCCCGAGGTGCCCTGGCTTTAAGGAACGGAAGCGTGTGATGTGAACCCAGTACTGTCTTTCGCTGAAAGCTGTGGTCTTAGCCCCTTCATGTACTTTACTCTGACTTAAAAGAAACTTTTACACTTGGTACTGTTCACACTATTCCGGCCAGAAAGCCGAGTCAAGATGACGTTATGCAGGGTTATGGAAAAAGCCATTGCATGTCCCCAGAGTCCACATGTCAGTCAATTAAGCTTTTTTTTTAACAGGTATAATTTTGACAGAGTTAAGATTTATTCATATAGGAAAATGTTCGTTTGTCAAAAAAGGAAAAGATTATTTTGCTTTCCAGAATTGGCCTGACAAAGTCATTGTTTGCATTTTTGTTTTTGGCATTAAAAATATAATACTTTCTAAGAGCGTTCCGTGTATTGGAATCTCTTCTGACTCCAGGATTTCATAGAATGAGAAAAGGATTGTCAGGGAAATCAGAAACTTAAATTAAAAGTTTAATTCCCTGAACAGTCGAAACAATTGTGGGTGAGGAAAAGAAAGAATATTTTCCTCAATAAAGGTTTCCTTAGAAAAAGGAAATACAATTTGTATCATTTGATCCCTAACCACTTTGTCTTTCGGAAGTTATGCATAAAAAGATTTTGTTATTTTCCTCTTAATTTCTAAGGCTTACAGACTAAATGGTTTCAGAAAATAATCTTTCTTGCGATTTAAAAGTAAAAGAAGGGGAAAATGATGAATAAGAAGAGAGACATGGTGACAGAGCAAGCCTTTGATACCATTATAATCCTCCTTTCTACACTTACTAGTTTTAATCGTTAGCAGTAACTCATTCATTTCTATAAATACTAAAGTGTGAGTAGGGAAAAAGTGGTTTCTGGAAACACTTACGCCAGCATAAAGCTAGTGTATTATAGGACTAAGCCTGCTTATTGCATAAATAATCGAGAGCTGGTATCTGTCCGGAAGAACTCAAAACGAATACACTGCTACTTGACCTTATATGTAGTCCCAAGTAGTATGCCCAGCCTCAGGGAAAGCATCCGAGCAAAATAAACCTTCTAAGAACCATTTTTGAAATTACTTTACACTTCTTTTTAGGGAGAGAATGCCTTCGGTGTGAAGGTTAAGAAAAATGATAAAATACCTCTTTTTCCTTAAAAGAATCTTAAAGAAGAATGCAGCCTGTACCTCTCTGATCACTTCTGTAGCGAGAGGCAGCAGTCGCGACTGCCCTTTATGCTGAGGCGCCAGGCTCGGAATCATGGCGAAAGACCGCCTCCCACAGTCGTTGCCATGGATACAAGCTGTGCTCTTGCTCGCATCTCGGATGACAGTTACTCCCGACAATGCAAGCGCCGTGCTCTTTACGAGGCATTTTGTATGTAATGTTTACTTCAATCCTCACAATCTTTACACCGAGGAAGGAGGGTTTTACTCTCCCTATATTCCCAGTGAGGGAGTCACACACCCAGTGAGCTTAATTCGTTTCCCGAGGTGCCCTGGCTTTAAGGAACGGAAGCGTGTGATGTGAACCCAGTACTGTCTTTCGCTGAAAGCTGTGGTCTTAGCCACTTCATGTACTTTACTCTGACTTAAAAGAAACTTTTACACTTGGTACTGTTCACACTATTCCGGCCAGAAAGCCGAGTCAAGATGACGTTATGCAGGGTTATGGAAAAAGCCATTGCATGTCCCCAGAGTCCACATGTCAAAAAAATTTTCCATACTAAATATTTTCCGTATTTCCCATCTTAAATATGAATTCTGAGAAGAGAACTTTTGCTAAGATGTCAAATGCATTCAGAAGGAACAGCAGTTGTACAAACTGCGTTTTTACACCCTAAAACACTAAGAAGGAATCGGGCAAAACCGTTTTATGCTCCCCTGCATGGGTCGCTTTTGATTAAATTTCACGGATTCAGTCAATTAAGCTTTTTTTTAACAGGTATAATTTTGACAGAGTTAAGATTTATTCATATAGGAAAATGTTCGTTTGTCAAAAAAGGAAAAGATTATTTTGCTTTCCAGAATTGGCCTGACAAAGTCATTGTTTGCATTTTTGTTTTTGGCATTAAAAATATAATACTTTCTAAGAGCGTTCCGTGTATTGGAATCTCTTCTGACTCCAGGATTTCATAGAATGAGAAAAGGATTGTCAGGGAAATCAGAAACTTAAATTAAAAGTTTAATTCCCTGAACAGTCGAAACAATTGTGGGTGAGGAAAAGAAAGAATATTTTCCTCAATAAAGGTTTCCTTAGAAAAAGGAAATACAATTTGTATCATTTGATCCCTAACCACTTTGTCTTTCGGAAGTTATGCATAAAAAGATTTTGTTATTTTCCTCTTAATTTCTAAGGCTTACAGACTAAATGGTTTCAGAAAATAATCTTTCTTGCGATTTAAAAGTAAAAGAAGGGGAAAATGATGAATAAGAAGAGAGACATGGTGACAGAGCAAGCCTTTGATACCATTATAATCCTCCTTTCTACACTTACTAGTTTTAATCGTTAGCAGTAACTCATTCATTTCTATAAATACTAAAGTGTGAGTAGGGAAAAAGTGGTTTCTGGAAACACTTACGCCAGCATAAAGCTAGTGTATTATAGGACTAAGCCTGCTTATTGCATAAATAATCGAGAGCTGGTATCTGTCCGGAAGAACTCAAAACGAATACACTGCTACTTGACCTTATATGTAGTCCCAAGTAGTATGCCCAGCCTCAGGGAAAGCATCCGAGCAAAATAAACCTTCTAAGAACCATTTTTGAAATTACTTTACACTTCTTTTTAGGGAGAGAATGCCTTCGGTGTGAAGGTTAAGAAAAATGATAAAATACCTCTTTTTCCTTAAAAGAATCTTAAAGAAGAATGCAGCCTGTACCTCTCTGATCACTTCTGTAGCGAGAGGCAGCAGTCGCGACTGCCCTTTATGCTGAGGCGCCAGGCTCGGAATCATGGCGAAAGACCGCCTCCCACAGTCGTTGCCATGGATACAAGCTCTGCTCTTGCTCGCATCTCGGATGACAGTTACTCCCGACAATGCAAGCGCCGTGCTCTTTACGAGGCATTTTGTATGTAATGTTTACTTCAATCCTCACAATCTTTACACCGAGGAAGGAGGGTTTTACTCTCCCTATATTCCCAGTGAGGGAGTCACACACCCAGTGAGCTTAATTCGTTTCCCGAGGTGCCCTGGCTTTAAGGAACGGAAGCGTGTGATGTGAACCCAGTACTGTCTTTCGCTGAAAGCTGTGGTCTTAGCCCCTTCATGTACTTTACTCTGACTTAAAAGAAACTTTTACACTTGGTACTGTTCACACTATTCCGGCCAGAAAGCCGAGTCAAGATGACGTTATGCAGGGTTATGGAAAAAGCCATTGCATGTCCCCAGAGTCCACATGTCAAAAAAATTTTCCATACTAAATATTTTCCGTATTTCCCATCTTAAATATGAATTCTGAGAAGAGAACTTTTGCTAAGATGTCAAATGCATTCAGAAGGAACAGCAGTTGTACAAACTGCGTTTTTACACCCTAAAACACTAAGAAGGAATCGGGCAAAACCGTTTTATGCTCCCCTGCATGGGTCGCTTTTGATTAAATTTCACGGATTCAGTCAATTAAGCTTTTTTTTTAACAGGTATAATTTTGACAGAGTTAAGATTTATTCATATAGGAAAATGTTCGTTTGTCAAAAAAGGAAAAGATTATTTTGCTTTCCAGAATTGGCCTGACAAAGTCATTGTTTGCATTTTTGTTTTTGGCATTAAAAATATAATACTTTCTAAGAGCGTTCCGTGTATTGGAATCTCTTCTGACTCCAGGATTTCATAGAATGAGAAAAGGATTGTCAGGGAAATCAGAAACTTAAATTAAAAGTTTAATTCCCTGAACAGTCGAAACAATTGTGGGTGAGGAAAAGAAAGAATATTTTCCTCAATAAAGGTTTCCTTAGAAAAAGGAAATACAATTTGTATCATTTGATCCCTAACCACTTTGTCTTTCGGAAGTTATGCATAAAAAGATTTTGTTATTTTCCTCTTAATTTCTAAGGCTTACAGACTAAATGGTTTCAGAAAATAATCTTTCTTGCGATTTAAAAGTAAAAGAAGGGGAAAATGATGAATAAGAAGAGAGACATGGTGACAGAGCAAGCCTTTGATACCATTATAATCCTCCTTTCTACACTTACTAGTTTTAATCGTTAGCAGTAACTCATTCATTTCTATAAATACTAAAGTGTGAGTAGGGAAAAAGTGGTTTCTGGAAACACTTACGCCAGCATAAAGCTAGTGTATTATAGGACTAAGCCTGCTTATTGCATAAATAATCGAGAGCTGGTATCTGTCCGGAAGAACTCAAAACGAATACACTGCTACTTGACCTTATATGTAGTCCCAAGTAGTATGCCCAGCCTCAGGGAAAGCATCCGAGCAAAATAAACCTTCTAAGAACCATTTTTGAAATTACTTTACACTTCTTTTTAGGGAGAGAATGCCTTCGGTGTGAAGGTTAAGAAAAATGATAAAATACCTCTTTTTCCTTAAAAGAATCTTAAAGAAGAATGCAGCCTGTACCTCTCTGATCACTTCTGTAGCGAGAGGCAGCAGTCGCGACTGCCCTTTATGCTGAGGCGCCAGGCTCGGAATCATGGCGAAAGACCGCCTCCCACAGTCGTTGCCATGGATACAAGCTGTGCTCTTGCTCGCATCTCGGATGACAGTTACTCCCGACAATGCAAGCGCCGTGCTCTTTACGAGGCATTTTGTATGTAATGTTTACTTCAATCCTCACAATCTTTACACCGAGGAAGGAGGGTTTTACTCTCCCTATATTCCCAGTGAGGGAGTCACACACCCAGTGAGCTTAATTCGTTTCCCGAGGTGCCCTGGCTTTAAGGAACGGAAGCGTGTGATGTGAACCCAGTACTGTCTTTCGCTGAAAGCTGTGGTCTTAGCCACTTCATGTACTTTACTCTGACTTAAAAGAAACTTTTACACTTGGTACTGTTCACACTATTCCGGCCAGAAAGCCGAGTCAAGATGACGTTATGCAGGGTTATGGAAAAAGCCATTGCATGTCCCCAGAGTCCACATGTCAAAAAAATTTTCCATACTAAATATTTTCCGTATTTCCCATCTTAAATATGAATTCTGAGAAGAGAACTTTTGCTAAGATGTCAAATGCATTCAGAAGGAACAGCAGTTGTACAAACTGCGTTTTTACACCCTAAAACACTAAGAAGGAATCGGGCAAAACCGTTTTATGCTCCCCTGCATGGGTCGCTTTTGATTAAATTTCACGGATTCAGTCAATTAAGCTTTTTTTTTAACAGGTATAATTTTGACAGAGTTAAGATTTATTCATATAGGAAAATGTTCGTTTGTCAAAAAAGGAAAAGATTATTTTGCTTTCCAGAATTGGCCTGACAAAGTCATTGTTTGCATTTTTGTTTTTGGCATTAAAAATATAATACTTTCTAAGAGCGTTCCGTGTATTGGAATCTCTTCTGACTCCAGGATTTCATAGAATGAGAAAAGGATTGTCAGGGAAATCGGAAACTTAAATTAAAAGTTTAATTCCCTGAACAGTCGAAACAATTGTGGGTGAGGAAAAGAAAGAATATTTTCCTCAATAAAGGTTTCCTTAGAAAAAGGAAATACAATTTGTATCATTTGATCCCTAACCACTTTGTCTTTCGGAAGTTATGCATAAAAAGATTTTGTTATTTTCCTCTTAATTTCTAAGGCTTACAGACTAAATGGTTTCAGAAAATAATCTTTCTTGCGATTTAAAAGTAAAAGAAGGGGAAAATGATGAATAAGAAGAGAGACATGGTGACAGAGCAAGCCTTTGATACCATTATAATCCTCCTTTCTACACTTACTAGTTTTAATCGTTAGCAGTAACTCATTCATTTCTATAAATACTAAAGTGTGAGTAGGGAAAAAGTGGTTTCTGGAAACACTTACGCCAGCATAAAGCTAGTGTATTATAGGACTAAGCCTGCTTATTGCATAAATAAT